>NC_137466.1:84804552-85299552 GCF_964235325.1 Thermobia domestica
TATATTTCTGTAAAATATATATAAACTTATTAACAGATTTTAGAGATGTAAAAAAACTCTCGGCAAAGCACAAACAATATATATGTATAAAGATAAGTCGAAATTGGAAACGTTCTTATGCCACGTTTCTTATAACACTTTAAATTGGATTTACTTTAAAAACCTACATATATAGATGTTTCGTAACATTCTTTTCTGAATTTATTCAACTTTAATGCCATAGTGCTACAATTTCAAATTCTTATGTATTTTAAAATTATAAGGTTAAAAAAAAAACACACACACACACAAACACACGAAAATTATAGTTTTTTTTTTTTTTAATATTCTTGATCAAGTAAGCCTGTTTCAATTTCTGTATACTCACGTGTATATTCTGAGTGAAGCTACCGAGTTCCTATTCCGTCTAGAGGCAAAGATGTTTTTTCAGCGAAATAGAAGATAAATCCTGTACTACTGTAGTATGGTAGATTTGTGATCATGAGTGGGGTAATGAATCGAGTCAAACGGGCTCAAATATTTATATTTCTCTGCTGTCATAGAATTTAAGTACAAATTAAAGCATACAATTTTTATACCATTTATTAGCAATGCACTGACTGTAATAAAAATATTTCTGAGCAAATCTAGTCACGTAAAAGCGCTTTGGAGGAAAAGCGCATGAAGGAATTATAACGATCTGACCTGGATCATATCAGCTGAAACTTAAAGTAGATTTTCACTTATGTATTATTTACTTGTTTGACCATACTCCGCCCTTTTCGTATTTTTACAGCCTGTTGGGGGCACTCGGTCGAAAATGTGTAAGAGCTTTTACAGGTCCTGAGTGAGTTTTTCCTGGGTTTTCCTCATTGATGCCAAGCAATTACTGGGATGGTACCTAACTTACAGGTTCAAGGTCGCTTCCCTCCTTTCCCGCTTCCCCGGATAGTGTGCTCGCTAAGGGACGTCATCCTTCAGATATGATGGGCTCAAGGCCATAAATATCGATAATGCCCAGAAATATGTACAAATAAATCAATAAATAAACTATTTTTTTTTACAGTATCTTTTCTGGTGATGACAAGCGAGAGTTGCGCAAAAGTTAGCATATTTAGGGGAGAGTTCCCGATATCGCACCGGGTTCTATATCTCACCATCCCTAGTTTAAAAAGAACGGTATTACTAACATACCATCTGGCAATTAAATTAAATACTTAAGCATACTCCCATAGTTGCACAGTAAAGTGACGACGTTCAGTAAGTTACGTGTGTGTGCAGATGCAGTACAATAAAATTTTAGTATTCCTTACTAATTTTCGGGCTAATTAACAGTAGAATAGGAATTAAGGTAAGAGAATTAGCTTATGTTTCAATAAGTAGTAATAAACAAAATACCATTAATATTATAGTGACAAACTCAAGTAATTCTTTTTTTAACATGTGAGGTGCGTAAAGAATCATATTTTAAAAAATGGCATAGTTTCCCAAATCGCACTACTACCTTGTGTCCGAAATCGCACTAGTGCGATTTTGGCTCCCGTGGTGTAGTTGTTTTTCCTGGTTTGTTTCTCGTTATTGTTCACACAAAATGGGTACACGACAATATGGAAAATATCTCCGGAGTCTATGAATCATGCTTTGAAAGAGTCTATAGAAAATAAAGTGATGCTGTTCAGTCCAATAGCAGGAGGAAGTAGGACTACCAATAGGCAACCACAAAAAACAGAAGTTCTCTTATCAAGTCCTTACAAGATGCATCTTGAAAAACAACGGCAAAGGCAATCAAGAGTATCCAAACGTGTGGCGAGACCTAATCTTTCTGAACGTTCAGCTAGGTCTGCATGTGCTTCAGGAAACCTTACCACCAAAAAGTTCATTCGAAAAGAAGATACAACCAAATTACGATGCTCCGAGCTACATATTCGCAGTGTTTCAAATGTGGCTTTTAAAATCAATGAACAAGATTGGTTTTGCATCCTTTGTCAACAAAATTTAGTCCAGTGTGTTTTGTGTAAAGTTTGGATACATGAATCTTGTGCGGGTGTTTCAGGAGATGAACGTGCATTCCAATGTGATTTTTCTGCACATACGACGTAGCTGTCCGTATTTTCCATAAATATAGATGTGTTTACGTTTCATACGATCATGAACAACATTGCGCATGGATTATTGCTCATTCAATCAAAATATGGATATTTTTTCTTTAATGATATATTCTTCCTCGTATTAATAACATTGCGATAAAGGAATGTGATATATAGAAAAATAATTTGTTTTATTTGTAGGTTGCATTTCTACTTAGCTTATTTCTAAAGTGTTATTTCTGTGCTCGGTCATTTATATTGCAGTTTTTTTTTTTTTTTAAATCTTTAAAGATGTATTATTCCTCATCTTAATATAACATAAATAAAATAATGTGATATTCCATGGAAATGATAATTTGTTTAACCCATATGCTTTACTGTAAAATTTGCATGTATTCAAATGGCGGTGCGATTTAGGCTTCACATAGTGCGATTTGGGAAACCTGTTGCGTAAATCGCACCAATCGCAGGCTTCTAAACTGTCATCATTTTTATCATGGTAATGATAAGATATCGTTATGAAATCAGTATGAAAGAACTGAAAAACTATAAAGTTCAATATAATCAAAAAATCTTTTTCAATTTCTTCAAAAGTTTCGAATTAAAACCATTTATGTAAAAAGTGGTGCGATTTTGGCTACTCTCCCCTAATCTGAGTGAGCGAGTGATTTCATAACTATAACATGGAAATGCATCAGTCAACAACATTCTTCATCAGAACACAACCAATACATCCACTATGCATGGCATTTTTCTAACTATGGTGTGAAGAAATGTCCCTTAAAACATGTTAAATATATCTAGAATCACTTTATAGAGCAATGGTTGGCAACACTGAACTTTTAAAAATAATAACATCACAACAACGACTACTATTACTACTAGTGGTACCATTATAAATTTATTCTTGCTCTAAGACACTCGTTATTTGTTCAAACACTTAATGGAATCAAGGCTTCTTCTGCATCTCTTTGAGAGGCTGACCAACGTCCTAGCATTCCCCAGGTGTACCATAAGCACAAATAATAATTCATATATTCAAGCAAACAGTTAGAAAGGAAACGAAAAATAATAAACAAAAGAAAAGGGATGAGGACCAACTGCTATGACGAAAAATTACTGTCTGTATCATAAAGTAGCATTGAAGTGTTTTATTTTAAAAATAATTTATTTATTTTCTTAATTCCAAAACAGAAGAGTTATGAGCTTCAAAGTATTTGCATTTTAATTTATCCTTCTCTTGTTTTGCCCCTCCCATTTTTGTTCATACTTCAAGATGCTTCTCTTTTTTTGCTAATTATTTAGCTTCATTCAAGGTAGTGTAATTTCCCTCCTGATATAAGAAGTGCGGTTCCTTTAGATATGCACGTAAGACGTCCCTGTGCACAAGAAGTGCAGGAACCATTTCAATTTAGCATCAAGAACATCAA
This sequence comes from Thermobia domestica, assembly GCF_964235325.1. Classification (NCBI taxonomy): domain Eukaryota; kingdom Metazoa; phylum Arthropoda; class Insecta; order Zygentoma; family Lepismatidae; genus Thermobia; species Thermobia domestica. Next base: position 84,808,049 of record NC_137466.1, read on the forward strand.
GCTGTAAGACACGGTCGAGCTCAAGTTTCGTTAGTATAAGCTAATACCGCTACGTGATAAAAAAAATACATTTGCTTAGCTTTCCTAAAGTGTACAATTTGCCCGTTACAGTTTAAACAAAATAGTAGAACAACAACAACACTAAATATCCACATTCACGCGAGATTCAATTGGTTTCAATACGCAACAGCGAGCTTATGAGCAAACAGAGAGTTATATCCTTGGCAGTGGTTTAGTTGGACTGCAACACACAGGATCGTCGTTCCGGAAAATATTTCTCAGGCAATGTTGAAACGCAATATAAGTCCATAGGGAGACTGCTAAATTTGTAAGATGAGTTCTGTTTTTTTTTTCTTCTTCTTCTTTAAATCACAGATCTTAGGTATTAAAGTCTCAGAAGAGTAACCGACATTTAAATTTGCGACTGACAAAACTTATCAGCGGGTTTTGATGCTTCTTGGTATATTCTTGTATGAAATACACACAATCAGATAATTTCGTTAACCTGCTCCTCAACTACCACTAAAAAGAATCATCAAACAGAGAAAAACTTTTCCTTGTGACTGTACTCGTAATATAGTCAGTAGTGTGTTTCTCAATTCATTCTGCAGTGAAAACTTTTGCACAAGTGTTTTAGTTTGTATTTGCACTTACTTTTCAACAAAGTTTTGATCTGAAAAGAGCATTCAAACGCGTAACGAAATAGTTCTATGGAATAAAAAACATGTAAGTTCCCCTTTTAGTTCAGAAAATATACAAATATATACAGAAAAAAGTAGTTGGGTTGTTGTTTATGCCGTGGAGCAATTATAATCAATTCGTAATGCACTGTAGGGCAGAAAGAAACACGAATCGCGCCTTTGGTTTGGTGTTCGATTCCCGGAGGAAGTACATGTGATTTGGATCCCACGTTAAGTTGTAGGTCCACATCTCATAGCCTCGTTACTGAAGGGACGCTAAACTACGTAAAATTTAGAAAATCAATACTTGGGGGGTCCCCCGCTTCGAGGCAACGGTTCGCTGTCAGTAATATATTTTCTGAATCTTTGTTCTATTCTAAGTATTACGTTTCTTTCTTCATGTGTTGGCCACTTACGTTAACTACGAACATTTGAAAGTAATAACATGAAATCTGTATTTTTTTCCCCTAAAAATTGGCCCGGTACTAACAGCCATACCTTTTGGAATGTTCTTACTGTTAAAAGTCAAATTCTTAATTCAGGTATACCGCTTGTGATGACCGGTTACACTCTTCCTGCTATGCATAGTGTTGAAAAGAAGAAAAAAATCATATATTTTTAAATTTTTTATTCAAGTTCTGAATCCGGCCCACGGGCCACCATTTGGTCATCACTACTACGGTATAGAGTTTGAAAGTAACTCTTTTTCTATTTGAGTTATGTACCTGGTAGGTAGCTCCTTACTAAACACATCGTTTGCGAATTATTTAAAACTTGCAGTTGCAAATAGCAATATTTATTTTTGGTTATACACCCATCTTCCGGCCAATCCTTCATTTTTATATATATATGCAAAAAAAAAAAAAAAAAAAAAAAGATTGGTTAAGATGTTTTTATTATAATATAAACACTTTACGCATATAGTAGTACTTTTACTTCTTGTCGGCGTGTTTGATGTATTTACGTTGGATTATTCAGTGTTGCCATAAAACTGTTGATCTTTTAAAGTTCAGTACTTACTTACTTTCTGTAGATGTGTGCAAAAGATAATTTGATATTATTAGCGTTACCCATGAGACGAAAAATAAGATTGTTTCGTCTTGTAAATTTTTGTAGAAGTCTCAAATCGTCCCCAATCTCGAAGAATTCTTAATGGTCTCGTTTTGTAAATTACGTACAAAAGTTAAGCCCTAATGTTCTTAATTTCATCTAGAAAAATAACAGAATCCTTCTGCATCACGAGAGGTCCATGAAGGGTGAGATATAACAACATTCAAACCATATTTACGGTGTTATTGGAGTAAATCATGTAATGATTTGCGTATCTTTGAAACATTGATAAATTGTCATCATTGGTTTACTATCACCTTATCAATACTATGAATTATAGAACACTAAAACTATTAAAGTTTGAAGACGGATCAACTAGCTGCTAACGAGACTCGAGAAATGTCTCGTCTCGTCTCGTGGGAAACACTATATTTATATAGTTGTACATTGCTAAAATGTGTATTTGGCAGTGTGTTACTTGATTCAATTTTCTTGCGAAAATCGCGTATGTTCTCAAGAGACAGCTTGTTAAGAATTTATAATCACAATTATTATTATTATTATTATTATTATTATTATTATTATTATTATTATTATTATTATTATTATTATTATTATTATTATTATTATTTTGTTGCTTTACTTTGTTATTAACAACAATCTATCAGAATAACTAAACATCTTGAATTATTCTACCACCTGTGCCACTTTATTCTATCCTCTACTACATAGAATGGTGACGCTTAGAAAACCAGTTTTTTACTACAGCATTGAAAACGTAAATCACTATTTAGAGATTTTAAAAGGTGTACCAAAAGATGAGGTTCTAAAATAGTTCTTCTATATATGTATAGTGTATTAGAAGAATCCCAGTTCTTCGCACGGCAGAAATAAGTTTTAGGAAAGTATGAGTATTTGCAAGATATGCACTTTTTCCTCAATTCCAAATACTTGTTGCTTCAAATTCGATTTCACCGAAGTCACTTAAACATCAACACAATCGTTCCTAATATATATATATATATATATATATATATATATATATATATATATATATATATATATATATATATATATATATATATATATTTTCACAATGTCAAGACCGAGACACTTTCTCTCACTCCAAAACAGCGAACCCGCTCCAGTTCATGTGAATCGTAAGGCAAACTCTTTTAGTTCATTCTCATCACAAAAAAAACAGACGTCTAGAAATGTGTTTTATCAAAGTTGAGACCTTGCTAAATCACTTTCTTACACCCGAAATCGCAAGGTATTTTCCCTGTTTCGTGCAAATTGTTAATGAAATGTTGAAGAACAATATTTTTTGCACACATTTTGATTTTTTTTTTTTTTTTTTTTTTTTAATGCCTAAACGTGTCGGAGATCTGGTGTAGATCAAGGTTCCTTTCTCTTTTCCCTAAAAGATCGCATTTTCTAAACTCACTTCTTATCTACAGCTTTAGGGTACATGGAGAATATTTATACAAAATTTCAAACCTCTACACCTAATTAGTTTACGACATTTGGTGAACAGCAAAAATAATATTGGAACTTCCATTTTACCCTTAGGGGGAACATTTCGCAAAATACCGTCTTGTTACCCTAACTTACACGGAGAACATTCATATAAAATTCCAAGGTCATAGACTTAATGGTTTCGGAGTCTGGTGAGCGGCAGAAAATATATTGAATTCCCTCCTTTAGAGGTCACATTTTCCAAAATTCTGCTTACTGTGTAGTTATTTTTTTTTTTTCATGTGGCAAATGCTGATAAAAATACGTTTTAAGTACTGTATCTACTTAATCTGAATTATTTTATTTTATTGCCCGAGCGAAATTGATCAATATACAAACAAATGCAAACGCACTTTCAGCAAGTACGATCCAGGAAATCATTTCTCAGTCTAAATGATGTGATTTAAATTCCAAGTTAAACTGTAGAAATGTCTTGTACGTCTACGTCTTCTATAACGTTGATACTGATAGACCCCTAACAAATCAATTTTCCGGGATTCGATTCCTGATGTACTTTGAAATCAATGTTAAATTCTGAATTTGCCTCATATGGTATCGGGTGCCGAACAGTTATATTAATCTTCAAGAGAAAAATTAAAAAAAAAAAAAAATCCAAACCCAAACTTACTCTATGCATACTAAAGCATACTTTTCGTATAAAGAAAGTAACTAAATTCTGCAACTAGTAACTGCATTCGATTTACAAAGTACGGTAAACGGACAACTAACTAGTCTTGAATTGAATCAACAGCTTCTCTGTATCAAAGCTCTTATTAGTTCAAAATTATTTTTTTCACGAGTTTTGTAGAATCTTTCCTATGAGGCAAAAGAAATGAAGAAAAAAACAAGAGATTAAGTATCGTGGGTAAAAATTTAGGTAGGTTTTTTTTTTATCATTAGTAGTACTCTTTTTTGCATATGCTGAAGAGTCGCATTGAGACGAGACGAGACAAGACATAAGAAAGGCATGAAAAGGCGCTTTTGTCTTGCCTAAGATAATTCCCAGCAACTTTTTTCTTTCCTTTTTTTTTTAATAGTTGTTATGAAAGAAAGGGTTTGTGAAGAAACAGCAAGGCAAGCTATTACGAAAAAAAAAAAAAAACAGTACAAGAAAAAAGTATACGACGCTTATGGAAGGAAGAAGAAAGGAGGGAATAATAGTTAAAAAGAGAGAAAGAAACTGAGGTAACTAAGAAGAACGAAAAAACTAAAGAGACAGGAAAGGGGGAAAAAATATAAATGTACACAAAAACTTGTCATTAAGCGCAGGAAAGCGTGACGAATTGTAGACATTTGTCATTTCATCTTCCGCGTGACGTTCAGTTAGCAACGAGACTTCTCTCACTAAAAGTCCTTTGGATACTTTAGGGAAGACAGAGAGAGAGAGAGAGAGAGAGAGAGAGAGAGAGACCCCTCCCCGAAACCCATTGATTAAATACTCTTCTTTCACACACACATACTAACGTGATCTATTAGTGCGTTTTCTGCACGAAGAGAGGAACGATTACGCGACTATTTGACAAGATCACGTATCACCATTCAAAAGGAGAAAAAAATCATACCGCCCATATAAAAATCATCAGTAAACGTCAACTCCTAGTTTTGTTTTAGACGACCCTTTTTTTTTCTATACCTGTCATTTATTTTACCAATTCACATAGGGTGGTGTACTGAAAATTAAAAAAAAAAAAAAAAAAACTCCTAACTTGATTTGGGCAAGAAATAATATGTTATATGTCTTAACATTATTGTCTTTGAAGGAACAATTCTTTTATTTCTTTATAGTCTTCAAGACAGAGAAAGATCTACAAATCCGGGAAAGGTTCTTCACTTAAAGAAAGAAAAAAAAAAGTTCATCTCCATTTCAATGTAAGTGACACCTGAACATAGAAGGGCGGGAAACAAGAATGAAAGACACACACACACTAATCCTGGTTCAAACATCTCTTTTAGAGATATATATTTTTTTCAATCACATATTTGTGTATTAAGAAAAGAAAAAAAACTTTTTAGTATTCGAAGTGGATCTTTTAGGAGTACTTAAACTATGAAAGTAGGTCTCTATGCCATTTCAGGTTTTCTTTTGATGGGAACTAACGGGAAATGGTCCGTGAAGATGTAACTGACATATTTGGGACAGTGGTCTCTCTCTCTGTGTATGTTTATATATGAAGAAAGAAAAGAGAGAAAAAGAGGTTATTCAAATGGGTTATGGTGTTCTGTATAAATCTATTGGGATATTTCTATTTAGCTATTATCAAGAACCTTCTCGGAAAAATCAACAGATGATATCAGATATTCAAATTAGTCATGTCCGTGTGGTGCTTTTGTAGCGCTCCTTTTTATGATCATATCCAGAAGCCACAATCCTATTTTTATCACTATAAATAGGCATTACATTTGTGGTAAGGCGGTGGAATGACTGATTAAGTAAATAGCTGAAGAGTACCATACTAGAAATTATAAAAATCACGAACTGCCTACTTCTACAGATTTAGCGCTCAGTGTTTAAATTAATGATTCTGTATATATTTGGTTCAGCGTTTGATTGATAATTCAAATATAGCGAAAAAGATAAAATATGCTAAGAAATTCAAAATATGGTTTATTTCTGAGTTACGAGTCACGCAAAATGTCTAGAAATGTACTTTGAAACCACACACCAGAAATTCTAGAATTAAAGTTGTTGCCACGGAAGAAGCGAAAGTAAAATATGTTTTCCTTCTATAGTGTAATGAAATTTTATGGTCTTACGTAATGCACATAATATTTTTCATAAACGTAGAAAAAATGATTTCGTTGTGATGCTACAACAAAACTTTTAACTGTATGACATGGTGCTGAAATGTGTAAGTTTCTGTGATTTTAAAAAAAATCAAATTATAGGATTTTGAAACATTTAGTTTAACTTTGAATGGATTTGAAATGAGCAATTTCAAAAAATAGTTATGTAACACAGTAAATTAAAGCCCATACAAAAGTTACAGTTTGGTACTTATCCAACATTTCTACACTAATTCTAGATTGATTCATGAGTGACTTTGTGATTACATTTTTTTTGGGGGGGGGGGGATGATTTTCATATGTTCAGAATCGCCTCCCAAAATTTGTAAAAGAATTCTGAAGCAACTTGTTTCTGATTTGTAGTTCAATCTCCTATTTAGAAGCGAGGTTCTAATAAACATGAATACATGTTAAACTGGGAACAACGTGTGCTCCAACTAAGAGTTAAAGCAAGGTTTTCTGTACAAATCCGAGAATGTTGCCCATTTGTCTAGACACACCTATAGTTCATATATGTTTGTGTGAACACTTAAAAGATGTTTTCGTGCTTTTGTCTAGTTTATTCTGACGATTTTAAGACTGGCCGCACACTGAGGGAGCAAACGGGTAGAAGCATGTGTTACTCGTTATTTTCGCTCTATTGAAGATTGTCGGAAACTAGATTCCCATACATTCAAATAGGCAAGGCCGCATACTGAACTCCATGTCACTTGTAATACCGCACGGCATTTGGAGCAATATCGAACACCTACCTTCATTTCTATCTTGCGCTCCGAAATTGCGGGAGCATTTCGATCGGCGCATAAGCAGATGGAAGCCTCGTATTTTAAAATGCACTCACTACGAACATTCAAAGTGATGTGATAACAATCTAGTTCATTTGGATCAAAATGCACCGTGGAGCTAAATTACCGCGCTCACTGAGGGAGCAAAGGGATAAATTTCTCCGGACAAGACTAAATTGCTACTTTGCTTCTGCCCGTTTGCTAACTCAGTGTGCGATGTGCCTAAGTCGTCAAAACATTAGTTCTATAACTAACGGAACTAAAAATAGATCCCTTTTCTTATTTTCAAATAATTCTTATTTCCTTTTCCGTCCTTTCTCCTATTGCTCATTTCCACTGTTTCGTTGTTGAGTACAAACTATTTTATTTTCTTCCATCCAACTTCTATACTTTATCAAGTTCCTTTCATTCCAATCAAATTGTTTCTCACCTTTATAATATTTATTTTCTTCCCACATTTTTTTCATTCTTCGCACCTTTCCCTTCATTTTTCTAATACTCTGTAATATCCCTTTCGAATTCCACTTCTGTTTAAATTATAATGTCTCAGGATCTAAATAGTTAGTTCCGATTTAGAGAAACTTGTAGTCACAAACAAGAACGCATTACGTTTACGAAAATATATACGGTTGGGGTAGAGTTTAACGTTCTTTCCAGCATCGACGTGATCTTATTTCTTCACATGGGATCCGAACTCCATGAGCTTGCACCGGGAGTCGAGTCCAATCCCAAAGACGCATGTAATGATGATAAGAGATTTATGTAGTACGCATAGTTAGAGCTACATATGCTTTTTTGTCAAGTGCAGAACGGTTATTCCATTTCAGCATATATTTTCTACCAAAAAGAGGTATTTTGAGTTAAAACCATGAATGACATAACGAGGTTCGAGAAAGAGATGAGTTCATATAAACTTGGTTGCCAATGTTCGCAATCTTCCAGTTCCAGTAGGGAGAGGAGAGGAGTCTGTTTCTTGATCAGATTCTGATTAAAGACATCTCCTTTGCCAAAGTAGTTTCCTGGCAACGCTAATGACAAATAGTTCACGACATTCAACTGGATCTGGTAAATCGAATATACTAATTCCGAACCTTAATTTCATTTCTTGATTGCTCTTTTAGTTCTACTAATCACTAGAGATCTGGGCGGATAAGATATCCGCGGATACGAGGCATATAAATACAGCTTCTTGTAAATATATTCTTAGTTTCTATGCGGATGTCGGAAACAATTGCAGATATTCGTGATTTTTCTTCTGAATACTATGAACTATTGTATTGGCGTCTTGCATTAAAGCGTTACAAGTCTCTGCAGGGAAGGGGGGGGGGGGTTAAGGAATAACCGCCAGAGCAAAAATGTATTTCATTGGATTCATTTTCCTTTTGGGTTGAAATTCCAGTAATAAATATGAAATGTCAATGTCATTTATATAAATTTGTTTGAGGTGGTTTATTCTTGTTTCTGAAGGACCTTGTTATCTTTATTTCATCTTTCCGTTCTGAATTAAAACGAACGTATCTTAGGAGTAGTGATATTAAAATAAATAGCAATTTACCTTGAAATTAACTGACAAATCACACTATTACAAACTTAACAATTTTCTTGAAGGAAATTGCGTTTGAGAGGATTTTAAGTAAGTACTGGTTTTTATTATTATTATTAATTTAGTAATTTATGTCTGCATGAATCCACTTTATTTAGCGTAGACTCATGATAGAAAATGGTTGTATATGCAGTAATATTTATTTTCGATTTAACTGATATTATACAACATAATTACCTACGTAAACAAAACTACATACGAAGGAAGTATTCATATTGCTATGTTAGAAATTGCTTTTGAAATCATAATAATCAAAGGATAAACAAGTCGCTATCTCACTATCTGTACAAGCGAGTGCTAATCCGGTTATGAATGCTACGGACAAGGTGTGGATCAAGTTGCTATGCGAGATGCGAAATTGTATATCTGCGTAGACCTTCACTATTACTGATTCTATCCATAAGTAATATGCTGATTCTATCATCTATTCATTATTTCATTGTTCATTTGTTATCAACTCTATTTACGCAATTTACGTCGAATACTGTTACAAATTAACGTGACTACTATCATGAATTAGCGTGACTACTATTATGAATTAACGTGATTACTATTATGAATTAACGTGACTACTATTATGAATTAACATGACTACTATTATGAACTAACGTGACTACTATTATGAATTAACGTGACTACTATTATGAATTAGCATGACGCGTAGACTAACACGATCACTTTTATTGTTAGGATCAATGCATAACGTAATAATATAATAAATATTTTTACTATAATTGTTATTCCTTCTCTACTTTGCTTCTTATTATCATATTTATTACAACAATAATAATAATTATTATTATTATATCATTTGCTATTATTCTATACAAAATTTATAAATTCCGATGCATATATATAATAATACTAATAATTACATGTACTTGTGTATAAAAAGTTCTGCCGTCTGAAACACGACTGAAACATATGTATATTAACTGTAAAAAACGAAGTGTTTTCAAATAATGTATCTTAGAGCGCAAATAACACTCAAAATGGGTTTACAAACTCCATTTATCCCAATCCTTGTGTGACTTGCTTTATCTTTCCTTAATATACATTAGGAACTTAAAAATTTACAAGCAATGACTGTCTATCATATTCTACCATTACTGACAGGTTACTCTCCGTGAAAGTTGACAAGGTTGTATGAACAACGGTTTACCATCAACCTCTTTATCTTGGCGTAAAAATAGCCTTCTTTAATAAAATCCATCAATCCAATCTTTTTCTTCCCCTCCCTCATTTTATACCTTCTACGTAGCGCTCAGAATATTCTTCATAAACAAACCCATAATTTGTTCTTCTCTCACTGTAGTTGTCTCTGGGAACTGCGGTGGCTCAGTGGTAGAACATTCAGCTTTGGTACGTGGGGTTCCTGGTTTGATGCCAGCTCGCGCCAACTGGGCTTTGTGACGGACAAACAACGTGTGTGGTTTTTTTTTATCAGGGTTCTCCCGTCTCGTCCCACTTTCTTCATTCCATTTTTTCAATCATTCTCATCATCACTGTCTCCTTTAACCTACAGAGCATAACTGTGGGGCGTAAAACTGGAAGATTCAATTTTATTTATTTATTTATTTGTAACTGTCTCAAATATCGTTCTCCTCTCCCCTACCTTATCCAATATTTTTTTTATGATGATATTCTTCTGCTTCACGTATTTTATTTCATTCATTCCAACATTTATTTTTAAAAGTTTCTAGTCGTTCTTCATTACTTCTGCAGACACCAATATTTTGCTTATATAATAACACTCAACAGGTATATAGTACAACCCCTCAAATCCGAACTAATTGGGGCTGAAGCCTATTCGGATTTCGGGGGGTTTGGATTACCCGGGAAATAATATTACATACTTATTTCGTCACTGAATTGGCGGTAAAACAACGACTGACGTTAGACATGGTGGCCCAGTGGTCGAAAGGGCAGTGACCTTGACTGGCGGGTGTACACTCATGTCCAAAATGATTGTCGCATATCTATAACTGTCTTCTTGTAAGAATATAATTAAATAATGATTTTGAATAAGCATAAAGTCTAAAAATGTTAAAACCTTAAAAAAACTAAATTTGTGTGATTAAATCATTTTTTTTTTCATTTTCCAGCTGTAGTTATTTTTTTTCTCCTGAGAACGTGTTCGGATTTGTCAGGTTTTCGGATTTCCGGGGTTCGGATTTGAGGGGTTGTACTGTATTAATCTGCGATTATGGGCTACTGTTTCTAACCAAATTTAAAATCATGGTGTTGTTATTTCTACGAGTCTCATTATTTCCCAGTAGGAATTTATTAATTTCTAGAATTAGAACGAATTTCGAATATATTATATGCACTACACTTTCGTAGCAAACTATATTACAGACTGAGTAAAGACTAGGTAGGTATTTGTTTATATGCAAAATAGCTCTTCATTATAAAAATATAAGTTCCTGCACTGCACAATATTCCAAGTTTGAAACAGTACGTCGAAGTACTATAATGGTACTATATCAGTATTATAATGCTTATTATGCTATAATGGTAACTCGATTAAATTTTGTTCGTGATCTCAATTTGATCTCTAATGTGAGGGTTTGATTTTACATTAAATTATAGTTATATAAGCCTAGATGACAAATGAAAACAGAAAGAAAATCACAAAAGAATTAACTCGAATCTCAATAGTAATCGAACAAATAGTTTTTAATGGCTATTGTCATCTGCCGAAGTATTTTAAAACTTCAATCACAACTGAGAATAACTTTGTAACCAGAAGATCAATACAAAGTTATCTTTATGAGAGCAAGGTTTTTCTTACACTAAAGGGACACAAAACGGATAACAAACCAACTTTCTCACTGTGGCCACACTTTTGCACGCGAATCGCACGCGACGTTAACATTTTTAGGGCAATCTTTTCTTCATATCTTTTTCTCACTTTACCCGCACTACCTCTTTCTTCGGGGGATAAAGGACCACAAAACCAACTGACGACGACTGATTTTTCAACCAACGACCTCCATTGACAAAAATACACACACATACACACACACACATAAGATAAATACAAAAGTGTCGTATTTCCGTCGGTCCTTTTTCCTATTGAATTCCCATTTCACTCTTTTTTCCATATGTATCCATAGTAGGCCCTCACATCAAACCCTCTGCACCTTTCCCTTTTGTGTGTTTCACAAATATAAAAGAGAGTCTTTCCGAAAGCTTAAAGCCAAGATTTTTTTTTAAATATACATATACATATAGTTCTAGCAGGAAGAAAAAAATGCGCAGCTGATAACAATAATAATAGGACCAATTGGTTTGCAAATATTGGAAAGGGATGGGCATTTTATAATTCCTTGATTGGTTTGTGTTGACATGTTTCACAATGCAGTTTATATAAAAGAAGATGTTTCTGGTGAGTTACATGTTTCACGAGCAACACACATACACAAAGGAGAACTTAATTTCGTTGACTGCTGCTGCTGCAGAGCTAACAATAACATATCTATCTATCCTTCTTTTATTATTTGCCTCTTTCGTTCGAACTCAATAGAGATATTAACACAACACAATGCAATACGAGAGCAATACAAAATCTCCTTTCAGAGATTTCAATGCCCTACTGGAAAGGACTATTGGTTGTTCCGATACATTGAGCAAATTATAATATTACGGAAGTCGTTCAATCTGTCGCTTATTGAGAAAGACGATGATGTGTCAAGTGACTTTTAGCTCTTGATTATATGTATTATAAGCCTTGCAATAAGTTTGTTGACTCGTTGACTTATAAAATTAACAATAGACATAATTATTCGTTTAATAAATGTCCAGAATATGGAGATCTTCCCTCTCCTATAGATAAAGTTCTCAAACATGCCGAGATATCTGGATAAAGTGGATGTAAAGGGAGAATTATAACGCACGCATTTCACAATATCCCGGAAACACAACCGTTTGTTAATATTGGGTAGATACTTTACATCAAATTATAATATTCTTAAAATAATTTTTGGTGGCTCAGTGATAGAGAGGTGACCTTTGGTTTGAGGAGTCCCTAGTTGGATCCCGGCCAGGTGAGTTTGTGATGGACAACATCGTGTTTGTGAATTTTCTCGGGGTTTTCCCGTTTCCTTCCACTTTCTTCATTCCACCATTTCATCCATTTCTCATCATCACCGTCTCCTTTAGCCTGGCCGGCATAACCGTTGGACGTAACACTTACATATTTCATTTTTCTAAATCTAAGAACTTCCTTTTTCTTTTAATCTTAAGAGATTGTGTGATATGCTTTATGTGTTAACAGGATGTTGATTAAAAAGCAGTACAATGCACTTGCTTCATAATTATACTCTACACGTTAAACACAGTGGTCATACACCGGAATAGGAACCGAAATCAAGCTCAAACAAATGTGAGGGAAGGAAGTATATTTTCCAACTTCTACACTAAAGGCGCCTTTTGTCTGTCTGTGGCTAAACTAGTGCTTTTTGTAAGGAATGACATTATGTAATCCAATTATTTTATTTAAAAAAAATACGTAGTTTCCGGCATACTTAAAACTATAATTTGTGTATAGAAAATATAGGTCACCAAGTTATTTAAGCATATTCAGACAAAGTATTTGACAATAGATTTGTTTGTTGTTCAAATAATCACTACCATAAAATAGGTAAAGTCATGTGGTTTTATATACTTTTTCTTAGTATGGGGAAACGTTGAGTACAAAAACAATAATAATAATAATCATAAACTACCAATGGCAAATTGAAGCTCTAATTTCTATTTCCTATCAGAAGTAGAAATCTTTCATGCAATAAGCTACACATACAATTATGGTACATGTAGTATATAGGCCTATTGTTAATAACCTATATGTCTTTTTGTTTTGCTTATTCTTTTTTTGTCTCTAGTTGCGTGAGCAGTTGCATGTTTTCTTTCTTATCCATAATATAACAGGTCAATCCAACAAAATATATCATTTTGCATTCCTGCATCATATTGCATTTCACTGCTACTTTTGCGAATTTTATTATTATTACTATTTTGCACTTCAACCTTCCCCTACTAACAGGGTTTTCCAACTACCACGTACACGTCAAATATGGACCGCGAATAATTTTAATCTGACCCAGTGAATTGATTATACATATAGTATTAGTATATCGATATTCAATTTATAGTTCTTAGCAGGGCCACTATATAAATGTAAAACGTTGTCAATTTTAAATTTGTCTTCGTCAATAGAAGTAAAATTTTATTTATATTTGAACTATAAAATTATGTTAACTCTTGTTTTCCTATTACTATATACTATGTAATTTGCTAGTGATATTCATACAATCTAAATTATCATTGTCAATATTTAATGTCACGCTTCTAGCCACCATCCTTCGTAGAGAAGCCAATTGGATTGGACACATCTTTCGAAGAAATTGTCTTCTTCATACCGCCATAGAAGGAAAGATGGAAGGAAAGCAAGGAATAGGAAGAAGAAGAGCACAAGTGATCGATTTTTTTTTTTGAAAAATAGAAGAAAATATTGGAAGTTGAAAGAGGAAGCTGAAAATCGAGAGACATGGAAGAAAAATTTCCAGGTCCAAACTGAAAATTAAGAAAAGAAATAAGAAAAAAGAATAAAAAAAACCTCATTAGTCCCAGGACCTGCCAAAAGGCAGAATACTTAATAATAATAATAATAATAATAATAATAATAATAATAATAATAATAATAATAATAATAATAATAATAATAATAATAATAATAATAATAATAATAATAATAATGGTAATATTTAATGTATTATTATTTTTATTTAAGTCCAGTTTTGTTGTTATCTAAAAGTAGCTTTGGCTCCTTGGTTAAAAACATTGGAGACCACTTCCTTCACTATTTTGTCCTGCAGAATACTATTTTTAAACTCCCATGGCTTTTTATCATAAATATTCATATTCATAAATATTGGTTACGTATAATTTATACGGTTTACCTAACATTATTAGGGTTATTAAGCCTAAGAGGCTTAAGTAGGCAGGTCATGTAGCCAGAATGGAAGCAAATCGAAACACTTTCAAAATTTTAACTGGAAACCCGATCGCAAAACGATCATTAGAAAGATCTATGCAGATGGGAGGACAATATTAAGTTAGATCTCGCGGAAATAGGAATACAAAGTAGAAACTGGATCCAGTTGCTAAGGATAGAAATCAATGGAAAGCTTTTGAGACTGTAGCAGTGAAACTCCGAACTCCACAGACCATAGAGTTAGTTTGTTAGTTAATGGAAAATAAGGTTTAAATGAAAAAAGAGTATTTGAACACTTTTACATTTTCAAAATTTTGCAGAAAATTCTGAAAATATGCATCGATAAATCGATGCAGTCTACAGTACATTGTAAGTTTATGAACACATGGAAACCTATTACAGAACGTAAAAACGTTATTTAAGGTAAATTCCATATTACAAACAAGATAGAATTATCTCGATCATTTCATCTGATATGATATATTTTCTCAGTTTAACACAAAAAATAAAAATAAAAGTTGGTTCTATTTCCATGGTGGTGAAAAAATGCATGAATTAATTTTAAAACCTGTAGAATTGCAACGTTGTTCTGAAAATACTTATGGTTTATTTATCTGTTTATTTGAAACATTTTTTTTTTCACAACCAATCTTGTTGTTTACATTAATTAATATTCTTTCGTTTGTAAAAATAACAAAGTTTATGTATGATGATGTGCATTTTTCCAAGTTTTATTTTATAAAAACTGTTTTTCTAAAAATTCATTTACATTAATTGATACGTTTTGCTTACTGATAATTTCGTAATAATTTAAAAATTGTGTTTTTCTCGTACAAATTGAAATATACGTTTAATTCTATTCTTTCCTTCATTGTATCTTTTTCTTTTTCTTTTTTTTTTTTTTTTAAAAAAAAAAGTAAAACACTTCAATGACAATTATGCCTTATAGATTCGAAAAATTTATCAATATATAACACTAATTAGGGTAAATTTAATTTACATTTGCGGTTTGCATTCTTGAATTTAAGATTAATAAGAAGTAGTTTTCTTCTTATTTTGAAATATTCAATTTCTATATTAAAATATGTGCACGAAATATACAGCTTATGTTGTCAGGATTGGGCCTAGAAATGTTTCTTCCACGTTTCTCAATTTTAGGCTTCCTCTTTTAACTCCCAATATTTTCTAATCATCGACAGTTGTGTTCATCTTCATATTCCTCGCTTTTCTTCCATCTTTGTTCTATGGCAGTATGAAGAAGACATTTTTTTTTTTTGCAAGATGTGTCCAATTCAATTGACCTTCCTACAAAGGATGCTGGCAAAAAGTGTCCTCTTCTTTCCTATCCGTTTTAAAACATCTTCGTGTGTTACTCTGTGTATTTTGTCTTCCCCATCTTCCTCTAACACCACATTTCGAAGCTCTCTGAATATTTCCTTTCTAACTTCCGTAATGTCCAAGTCTCTGGTCCATACAGCTCAATACTTATCTATCTATCTACCTATATATATATATATATATATATATATATATATATATATATATATATATATATATATATATATATATATCAATAAATCTCATTAACATGAACAAAATGAGATGGATGAGAATAAAACCTTATTTCCAACTTTCAGATATTTTTTTTAAAAGAGTTGTAGGTTAGGGAAAGTAGTGAAAAATTTCAGAGAATTTTCTGTATCATATGATAAGTGGTGCTTCATTTAATTGATCAATTGTTTTGAGAATAATTTAATTCAACTTAGCCGTATTACCGGTATATCGTAAAATTGCTTTCTGTGCTTGTAGAAAATAATATACACAAATAAGCACCAATGAAGAAATTCCTAGCTAAATATCTTCTGCTGCAATAAATTGAAGTGGTTTCTTTATATGTTTTTAGATTGTTGCGGGGGCTCAGTGGTAGAGCGTTCACCTCCGGTGCTTGAGGTCCCTGGTTCGATCTCAGCTCGCGCCGTGTGGACTTTGTGGTGGACAAACACCGTGCTCGTGTTTTTTTCGGCGTTCTCCCGTTCCCTCCTACTTTCTTTATTCCACCATTTCGTTCATTTTTCATCTTCACCGTCTCCTTTAGTCTAACCGGCATAATCGTGGGTACTCTCACGAATTCAAGTTGACTAGGCATTTCTGTCTGTGTGAATCGTCGATGAAATGACAATACCATTGATTCTCTAAAGTTACTTCGATAACCGACGTTGATAGTTGGAAATATGTGAGTCATAAAAAGTAACAGAGGGAACAAATAGAAGGAAATGGAGATAAGAAATTACAAGAGTAAAAAATAAAGGGTCACAATATCTGTACAGCGATTTTACCATTGTGTATAATTTATATTATTATTATTATTATTATTATTATTATTATTATTATTATTATTATTATTATTATTATTATTATTATTATTATTATTATTATTATTATTATTATTTCAAAATAGTGTACGTGAACCATATTCTAAGGGTGAAAATGAAATTAAATGAACACATGAATATGTCACACCTAACGATTCTTCAATAACACTTTGACAAGCCCTAGCTGCATATCAACGGTGAAAGAATGAGTCACTTTGGAAGGAGTGGTTATTCTCCATTATTTTCACAGAGCGCGTGCGTACATAATAATTTTCTAAAAGAAATAATTGTATGATAGCTACATTAACCAGTGTATCTGGACTTAAAGTGTCCTCATTCTCGTCCCTTAACCTAAAGGAAATTGTGTTATATTAAGTCTTTCCTAATACTGTCTTATTTTATTGTAGCTACCTACATATATAGGCCTATATGTGTCTTGTGTTTCAATAAAAGATCACTTTAAAGAAAGCAGCAATTTCAGTCTCCTTCAATTTGTCTTAACTTATTCATCAAGGTGGAGTTCAAGTACCAAATTCATATCGTTGCAGGACATTTGTGATATTTGTATACATATCCTAATGTACAGTAGTACATGTTTATTTTCCGGTAATATCTTGTTGAAGAGCAGGGATTAAAATCTGGAATCCTTCACTGTGTGACCTACTGCATACAATTATATGCTTTCTCAAAGTTTACACATAATATCTATCGTGTTTCTGCAGCACAAATACTGTAGTCTATTTTCATTTTTGGATCAAAAGATACAATATATTTCAGATAAAAATTTTCTTGTAGGCCTTATATCTGTAGAACTACATATAGTGTAGCCAAACCCAAACTATCACTTAACTCAGTATGATGTGCTTATTTCGTAAAAAATGCGAAAACTCGATTTAGGGGCCATTCAAAAATGTTGTGGTCTCTGATCCAAAAACTAATTATTGGCCAAAATCACAATCTTTTGATGCATTTTTTTGATAATTCCTAAAATTCTTGGCCAAGATTGCAATCTTTTGATCCATTTTTTTGGATCATTACTAAAATTCTTGTTTTGAGCAATTTTACAGAACAAAAATACAAGTTCGCATTCTGAAAGTTCATCTGAAACAAATTTTCATTCTGATTTTCTAGGTAATTTTCAGAGTTTGTTCTATATTCTTAGGTCAGGGCATCTCACACCCATCACATATGTGTAAAATGCTCAATTTCGTCAAAATCAAACCTTTCGTACAGCTGAGAAGCTGACACAGCCATTTCCAATCATTCATTCAAACATCGTACCTGATTAACAAGCCAACACAATCAGGCCAACAACAAGTGTATATATATATAGAGCCTCTCTCTCTCTCTCTCTCTCTCTCTCTCTCTCTCTCTCTATATATATATATATATATATATATATATATATATATATATATATATATATATATATTACAGTACTTTGGAAGACTATCCAAAGTACTGTATTTTTAAAACTTGCAACTTTTCTTTGTTTTTGGTTTACTTTCTTGTTGTATTGGCCATTTTTCATAATTTTGATGATTTTAACACTGAATATGATTTTTTAAAAAAATCGTATTGTATATGAGGCTCAGAATACATTTTACAAGTAGGGAATTACATGCTTGCATAGCAGTCAGAAATTGTGTGTTATTTGGATCTAAAATAGGACGTTTAGGTGTAAATTTAGTTGCAATTTCTAAATTTTACTATTTAAGGTTTAAAAAAAGTATTTTGCCAAAAATCTTGTCCAAATTATAGGTATACATTTTGGCATGACCTCTTTCACTCTCACCCTCCACTCCTTTCAAGTCATCACCTCCAGTCACCCTGATTTTTCAGCTCCAAACCGACATTCGGACTCAAAGTTCAGACCAGATTAGTCTACACTATTCAGGATATTGAAATTTTAAATTTTAAATGGTTGTGACGATGATGTTATTTGTAAGGTTGAATTGGAGAAAAATCATGGCATTCCTTAAACTTTCTAGTTTCCCTGAGTCACATTCTAAAAATTTTCAGTAAAATTACAACGAATTACTAGCAAACAACTTGTAGTACGTTGAAAAATTACAATCCACTGTAAAACAAAGAAAGTTCTCGATACTAATGGGAAGCGGTTATTTGTCCGTAAATGAGATGTATCCGTTACTAGGAGGTTACATAAATAAAGAGGACTCAATACTTATGTTGCCATTGTGTGTAATATACAGTAACTTAAATGTAAATATAGGCTAATACAAAAATATTGTGCGCAGTATTCGAATTACTGGGGGACGAGGAAAACCCTTTGTAAAGAAACACAAGTATCCCTGGGAGATGTGTTATATGAGCGTGGACTAAAAAAATAATGCTTGTGATAATGTTCTTGTCAAGTACAAATCATGCCTCTATTAATTTCCTTAATTCGCTTACTGACTCTATTAAAAATAAAAGTAACCTAATATTATCATGCAACATTATTATTAAATACAGACAATGTAGGCAGAACTAACCAATCACGACGGTTTATGATTTTTTTTTTTTTTTTGAAAGTCTAATAATTGTCTCTCCTATAACCCTGCGGACACTACGAGAATGTTTGACCGAAATTTGCTTGTAACTGCTGAAAGATGAAGGGACTAATTAGAGCTTTATGTTCAGACTGCAGAAAATATTTTCTGCCCTAAATACATATGAGCTGAGAATACATTCTATCTCTTATGGAGTCCTTAGAGATAAAAGAAGACTGCCCGTGTCTGTAAAACAGAGGGTTCTTGGCCATAATAATACATATTTTTGCCAGACAAAAAAATTTGACCCTCTTATGGAGGTGCCTGATGTCCATTAAGAGAGGTTTTACTTTGCGTGAAATACGGATGATATTAAAACGGTATTGGCTATTAAAATAACGACTTATCAATCCTACTGCACGTGTACGCTAGACTGTAATGGGCTGGGGATCTCTATCCTCAATACGGCTTGCGCTCGCTCTGACTCAGATTGTCGATTGCTCTCCATTCATAACACTAATGCTTAAACACGCTCGCGTTCAATTATTGAGCTTGAGGCCGATTGAACCCGAAAGCCAGGCTCGCTAGTTTGAATCTCTCTGGCCTACAGTATAGATCAGTCAATTCCAACTCAATGCTCAGTGACGTCACAGTCTGCTTCTCGCCTTTCCAATTTAAAGGAAAGGAATTGGCTGGCAGATAGTCTGGCGTTGATTAAGGATAGTGATGACGCGTAAATATCGATAACTTTACAGGCATGTTACTCTTGGATCCAGGATTACGCATACACTACCAACACTTGCTCTCCTACGTAGCCTAGTATTCTAGACGAGACGAGCAAGAAGTTTTTTTTTTGTCTCGTTTCTAAAGTTTGTCGAATTCCTGTCTCGTCTCAACTCTCGGATATCTAGTTCCGTCTCGTCTTGTTTTGTAAATTTATTAACAAAATTTATGCCTGATTTTCTTCTTAATTTCAACTAGAAGTTAATCAGAATTATTCCGCGTCACGAGAGGTTCACGAATATGACAACAATTAAACCATATTTATTATTGAAGTATATTGTGCAATGACTTGTGAAATGTTGATAGACACTCTCATTGTGTTCGTACAATCATTTTATCAATGTGTATATAAATGAATAATATAACACTGAAACAGTTACGAAGACTTGAGTGAACCAGTGCTGCTTATGAGATTCGAAACATTTCTTGTCTCGTCTCGAATTTGAAAATGATTCTCGTCTCATTTTTCAGTTATGGGCAATTACTACTCTTACACCATCTTCTTCTCTGCTTCCCTCACTGCGTTCCTCTATGCTTTTCTCAGATTGTAAATCGCATCACTATGTCATACATCGCGCAGTTAGAAATGACTGGTGTAGATAATGATTATTTTACCATTGTTCTAAAGCGTAAGGAAAACAGAAAGGAAGACTATTAGTCTTTATCTGTTTCTTTAGTTCGTTCAAAGCTTAGTGAAATCCCGTCCCTGGCACTTTTGTGTGTGTGTGTGTGTGTGTGTGTCTAGATAAAGACTCTTTCCTCTCCAGAAGAGTGACGTTTATGGAGGGAAGTGGCTGTATCGGGAAGAAGTCATTATCCGTCATGACTCCACCATAACTCGCCAGGAGCCGGATCATCCAGTCATTATCATCACACAACATACTCAACAAGAACATATATTACGCGCTTAACCCATCGATATACAGTACGAAAAACGACAAATGTCCGTCTATCCGTTCGTGCTAACCCATCCATATATCCACATACAGTACATACACACATACATACATACATTGACCCAAGATCAAAAAAGCAAACAAAAAACCAGTCCTTACATTTACAAAAAAAGAAATAATAGGGAATACCGTTTTCTGTAAATGGCTTCAGTACATGAGACTATAATGCCAGCCAACCTACATAAATAAAACATCCATTCAGAGAAAGAATTGGGGAGTTGGTCAGTCCGCTTTTTGCCTTTCCTCTCTCTCCCTCGTAATGTAAAAAGGAAGTATACCTCTCAATCCGTCCACCCGTATTTCCCGCAGCGTGTATTTCTTTTTCTTCTTCTAAATTCCAAAAGACTACAACTGAGTGATTAATAGCTCTATACCTTTTTTTCTCTTTCCTGTCCAGTGGCAGTACAATCTCCTCCTAAAATTTATCTATCATAAGAAAGG
Organism: Thermobia domestica; assembly: GCF_964235325.1. NCBI lineage: Eukaryota > Metazoa > Arthropoda > Insecta > Zygentoma > Lepismatidae > Thermobia > Thermobia domestica. The sequence continues at coordinate 84,829,511 of NC_137466.1, forward strand.
AAGGATATACCCACCAGAGACCCACGTTACACTCGCAACCACAAATGGGTGACGGATAATGAATATATACAAGGAATAATAATAATAATAATAATAATAATAATAATAATAATAATAATAATAATAATAATAATAATAATAATAATAATAATAATAATAATAATAAAGCAGACTCTCTTGACCTTTAAATGTGATGAGATGAGATGATTTTGAGTTTAACGTCCCGTTCAGCAGCGAGGCTGTATAAGACGTTGACTTACTGATTAACGTAGAATCCGAACCACATGAGCTCCCGTCGGGAATCGAACCCTATAACGAGATACTTTGTATCGGTCCATAATTACATATATCTCGGGCAGAAAGTGCTTTTACACAAGCACTATACCTGTTATAATGTTAATTAAAAATAATAAAAGAAGAATGTTTTAATATATAAGAAATATACATTATTGTCTAGTTGGTTGCTATGTCGTTGTTTATAGATACTCAGTTAACATGTTTGATTGCAAGTCGGTTTGTGTGAATATACATTAAAAGGGAATCAAAGAATAAATTATTTAACATTCATCATGGACTTGTAATTTCAGTAGAAAAGGTGAGCATACTAGTGAATATAACTTCAGAAGATATTTTAAGGTGAAAACGATTATTGCCACTAAAGATATAACTGAACCAGGGTTAACGACTACCTTTGGTGAGTCGTTGTAACCCGGACCTTTATATATATATATATACATGTGTGTGTGTGTTTGTGTGTGCTGGACACTATATATAACCACCACCCAGTCGAAAATATATCAAATGTTCCACAGACTTTGGCGTGGGAGACCCGGGTTCTATTCCCGACGGAGCTCAAGTGGTTCAGATTTCACGTTAATCAGTAGGTCCCATCTCACATAGCCTCGCTGTTGAAAGTGACGTTAACTCAAAATCTATCAACTCAACCAATTGTTCCACAAAAGCTCCACAATAAACTTTTCAAGATTCCGTGTTGCAGAAACGCTCTGTCTTTCATGTTTATTATAAGTCCGCACTGTGAAATAGCTAATCAACCGTCTTAACTTTTACTTTCTTATGCCTAAATAAACATTTGACAGATTTGTTCGACCCATGTACTTTTCATCAAGCTTAAACTCCTTCTTAGAAATGAAATGAAATCTTTAAGTTTTACGTCCCACGTTTATGCCAGGTAGGCTAAAGGAGACGGTGATGATGAGAATGAATTAAATGATGGAATGAAGAAAGTGGGAGGAAACGGGAGATTGGGAAGAACCACGAGAAAATCTACGCACACAGTGTTTGTCCACCACAAAGTCCACTTGGCGCGAGCTTGGGTCGAACTAGTGACTCCACGGACCAGAGGTGAACGCTGTACCATCGCATGCCCCCCCCCCAAAAAAAAAACTATTTTGATGGGTCATAACTAACTAACTAACACTATGACCTATGGGACCTGAAGGTTTAATGGCGCATTGACAAAAGCACTCCACTGATTTTTGTCCTTAGAGAACTGCAACCAGTTTCTACTTTGTATTTCTATTTCTGCAATATCCATCTTAATATTGTCCTCCCATCCACGCCTAGGTTTTTCTAACAGTAGTGTCATTTAAGATTTTGCCAGGGAGGGGGGGCAAGATTGTCTATCGACATAAGAATATATAGAATTAGTATATTCGTATACCATTTATTAAAAAAGTATGTGGTTGTCAAATTCGAGGGGCTAATTATCCCCTGCCCTTCCCTAATGGTATTTTTCAAATTGGGTTCCCAGTTAAAATTTTGAAAACGTTTTTACTTTTCTCCATTCATGAGGTTACATGACTTGCCCATCTGAGTCTCCTAGACTTGTTGACCCTAACAATGTTTGGTATACAATATAAATTATGCTGTTCCTCGTTATGAAGTTTCCACTATTCCGCATTACAATTTCTCTCTTGGGTTCGAATATTCGCCTCAGTATTTTACTCTCAAATACTTTCAGTCTTTCATCCTCTTAGATAAGATATCATATTTCGCAACCATACACCACATCAGGCATAATTGTTGTTTTTATTATATGTTAAGCTTCAAACTCTTTGACAGAATTCGCGTAGATAAGAGATTTTGGCCTGAATAATAACAAGAATCTCCTGCTTTCAATCGACATTTAATTTTTTCGTGGATATGGTGAGATTCTCTATGTTCGAATCCCCCCCCCCTCCTTCCCTCTGAGTATACGCATTAAAAATTCTAAATAGCCTGCGTTAGAAGTATGCCAAGCGAACGGTGTGGAATTGTACCACGGATAAACATACAAACAAATAACACAAGAAAATGCATTTTTTAAATAATTGAAGGCTGTCAAGGAAATTTTACAATAATACATCTGTATAATGTATTAGAATTTGTGTACTCTCTGCTCCCTTATTACATTGTATAACATATTACTTGTATAATCTATAACTGTTTGAGATTCTCAACTATAGACTGTGACAAGCAATTCACTTGAATTGTATTTTTTTATGCCTTTTATTTTATCTAAGAGGACCATAAATGGAAACATCGAAGACCACATGTGATCCGCGAAACACAGTTTGAGAAACACTGCGTTACATGTTCTTTTTTTTTTTTAACGGCGTGCACTTATATGGATGAGATTAAATGCTTTGGGTAATGACTCGTGATTAGAAAACAACAGGCTTTAATGTAATAATAATAATATTCAACATTTACGTTACAAAATTAAAACGCTCCTAAATGATCGATTTTTATCGTGATAAAAGACCACATGGCGCTATAGAACAAGAAATGCTCTGGAATGTCAGCGAATTGTTAGTAATAACTTAAGGTCAGCACATTGATTTCCAATATTGCTGCCTCTATCTATTTCGTTCAAAGTTCAGTAGCCCTACCTCTTAATTTAAGTCTACTTCGAATTGTCCCATTATACTGAAAACAATAATATCGATTCTTTTTGCCTCTACTGCGAATCGAACCCGGAAGTCATGCACAGAAGTTTGATGTAAAGTATATGTACTATTCTTACTCTACTGATGGCCCCTTATAATAACGTTATTTTGTGTTATTTCAATTGTAACAAATAAACATTCCCAATGCGCACCACCTGCACAAGACTAAATATCTATTGCTTATTAAAAACAAAAGTATAAAGAAAAGATTTGTCATTTAAAAAAAAAAAAGCTTGTTTCCCCACTGGCAGAACAAAAAGAAAATAAAATCATATGGAAGCATATATGCACAAGTCAAACATTAAAAAAGGGGGGAAAAAAAGGAAAGAAATATCACAAGAGTAATAAAGTGCTTAGTTATTGATACAACTGTGTATTCAAACACAGTCGTAAAGATAACTTCACATTCTTCTCTGGATATACTAAACATGCGCGAACTCCTACTATATCCTCTGTACGTCTGATTCTCTGCTGGTCACGTAATTTTACGAGTTGCTGGAATCTAAAAATTCTCACGTACAGAAAAAAAAAAAAAAAAAAAAAAAAACAGAACAGGCAAGGAAACCATTCAACTCCTTCAATATATATATCTATATATTCAACTTCACTTTTACAGAAATACATATCTAATCAAATCTCGTATTTTTCAGACCACAAACATTTTCATGAAGATAGGCAACCTGGGAAATATATATATTTTCTTTTTTTCTCTCTCTAAAAATATAAATTAAAAAAGAAAACAACAATTTCATAGATTAATGGACACATATTTTTCGCTTTTTATATTTTCCGGAATGAATAACATGGAATTATTGATCAAGCAACTCACTCTGATTAATACAATACAAGTGGTCAAGAAAATCTGTGCATGAAAATATAAACTCTGACTTCGAAATGTTAAATGACTCGTTCTTCGTTATAAGATTGCTTTAGCCGTTTCTTTTATCCACTTTCTCCCATGACCATGGACCTTGAAATTATATATGTATATATATATATATATATATATATATATATATATATATATATATATATATATATATATATATATATATATATATATATATATATATATATTCACCAGTTATCGAAGTAATAAATGTGCATTATCCAATACCGGAGTGGTCCACACGACGTTGAAAAAAAGCACTTGAACAATTAGAATTGAAGATCAAAGAAAATAAAACATTAATATACAGAACGGTGTAATATCGGACACATGAAAAATTGTAAGAAACTTCATGCAAACCTCAGCATAAAGCGTGAAAACATACACACACATACAAATAGTAATATACTTGGATGGCCCATATATAGGGTCCCGAGTTCGATTCCCGGTGGGAGAGCCTTTGGAATTTTAACTGTCCTGGATACATATGTGTTCGTGTCCCTGTCGAATATGGTAAATGTTAAAGAAATCTTGTATACGAGAAAATTCCGGTGCTCAGGGAACTGAGGTATGATCGGTTGATCTTTAAAAAATAATTTTAAAAAACTAGTCGCTAACGCTCTTGCATTTGGTGCGAGTGGCCAGGGGTTCGATTTTCGATGAGGACCTGGGTCGAAAAAGTATAAAAGTTTTATTTTCAGTCCAGCTATTCTGAGTGAGGTTTTCATGGGTTTTCCTCATTCACAAATGCCGGGGACGGTACCTAACATGCAGGTCCCAGCCCGTTTCCTTCCTTCCCCAATCCTTTCTTCCTTCCCTTTCCTTGGATAGTGTGATCGCATAGGGACGTCATCCTTCATACGTAACGGGCTAACATGGTCATAGATGCCGAAATCCCAGAAATCTAATTCCTAATCCTAATTACTAATAAGAATTGGAGAAAAATTAATAAGTAAGTAGGTAAGTAAAAATAATAATATACAGAAGTTACACCATTAGAGTATACTATTGGCTTCTTAAAATAACAGTATAGCAGTGTAAAATTAGTTATAAACACTTATCAACAGCAAATCTGCAGCCTGTTATTTGTTCTGTGCTGTTTATGTTCATTTAAAAGAAATATTGTAAATGACTTTATAAATTCCTGCAGTAACTTTCATCAATTTTGAAATCATGAAATTGGCATTCTGCTCCTTCGTGTCCAAGTGGCTACTGCAGGTGCAATTTTGTTCTTGTAGTTTCGTATTCGATGCGAAAATGGGATACTTGCTTAGGATTGGTTCAGATTTCGCGTTAAAACAGTACGTCCTGTCTCATATAGCTCTAGTGCTGAAAAGGGACATTAAAAAATCTGGCCAATAAATTAAATCAATGTTGAATATAATATATAACTACGTATGTAAAGCTGTGACGAACACGCAAGTATCTTCACACTATAGTTCATTCAAGTTTATATACGAGCTTGAGAAAAGTGCATATCACCAAAACTCTGTATCATGTCATATATGCAACTAAACAGTATATATATATCGGCACAATTCTATAAGATGATTAATTTTCTGTTTCTCCCTTCACTTTTTTTTTACGTGCATATATATATTCACTCTTCACACTACCTCTGAGCCCGAACCTATAGGAGAGATTCAAGGACTATTTCATAAAGACTTTTAGGGTGGATTAGAATATATCATACAAATAAACGGTTTCTGACATATAATAAATCTTATGAATCTTCATTTTTGCATCTAATTCCAAAGGATCCCTATTGAATTGTTCTTGGTATGTTTTTTTTAAGGGGGGAAGAAGAGGACTTTTTTCTTAAAAAAAAGAAAAGAAAATAATGAACCGAAGTCGAAATGAATATTCACAGGCTTTATAAAGCAAATTTTTATAAAGTAAAAGCATCTATGTCCCTCTGCGTGTTGAGTTCCTCTCTCACACACGTTTTTTTTTCTTCTTAATCTTCACATACACGCTCATAAAGGGTAAAATTACGCATATACTCACATATTGACGTTCAGCGATGTATGCATACGCATATACACACACTACAATCGTCAATCCTACAGAGACAAAAAAGGAAGACAGTCGTTGTTAGGCCCTAAGACTCTTTATAGTCATTATATACCGTAATGTTTGTCTGAATAGTATATGTTTATATTCCCGTGTGCTGGAAGAATTAGACGGCTATAGACCGCTCTTTTGCTTTTGTTCGATTCCTTCGCCATGACTTGCAGGAATGCCACTTCATTGAATCGTGACTTAGGCCCCCTCCTCTGAGGCTTTCTTATACTTTAACCTAAGAGCAGCTTATGTCAAGGGTTGCCAGAGCCGATCTTCTACACATATACAATATGCATAGTATGCATATCACAACGGCTCAACGAGCTTTTCTTAGGATCTCTATGTGGCGTTTTTTTCTAATTCCAATTGCTCTCTATGATGGGAATCAGACATGTAAATGATAATCTCTCTGAAACTTCTTACAACTTACTGGCTAGCATTTCTACATTTGGCGTCGAAGCATCGAATTCGATTTTTGGTTGGGTCAGATGTAATTCGGTTTCGAATCCCGTATTTAAATCTAAATCCAAACCTTCTAATATCCTCAAATCGCAAGAGTGGTGCTAAACTCCCGATAATAATTCCATTTTATTATTTTTATTTTTTTATTTTTTTTCAATTTTGAACATCCACCACCACCACAACACAGATTAGCTTCTTATTTTTCTGTCTTTTTTAAATATAAAATAAACGGGGATTTTTTTTTCTGAAATTCTGGTACTGGATTAAGTGACTGATCTTTGGTTTATGTTCTTAGGAACACCAAGGTTATGAAGGACAGTATGTACTATTTTCATGGGTTTTAAACCACGCCAAAACTTGGATCGAGTGCAACTGGTGGGTGCATAAACTATTATAGAAAAGACTCTTGCACATAGAAGGGCGTTCCCTACCACACTATTTTACTCCAGGAACTGCTTACAGAACCACGCCGGCTGGACCCCGCCCAGGTTCCTAATGCTAGAAGATGGAAGTACAATGATAAACATCATAAAATCGCTTATAGGAAATGGAGATATTACATTTCAACCATGTTAGAAATTGACAGTACGTGAATTATCGCTGCTGAGAAACGTTAATTAAAAGCAGAAATACTGAAGATTTCAAATAAATCAGAATAGCATTCAAGATGAAATGAAATAAAATCTTCAATGTTGAACGTTCTACGCACGACTATGCGCCTCTAGACTAAAGAAACGAATAGTTGTGACAGAATTGATGGAGTGAAAAGAGAAAGGATAAATCGGAAAACACAATGAAAATCCATGGGCATGGTTCATATCGTCTCAGGCTAAATCTGGAAACCGCAGTAGAGGTGAGTACTCCAGTACTGAGCTGCCATGAGTTGTTGAAAAAATGAATCTGTTAAAACATTGTGTCCTGTACTATCAGAAAATATTACATCGAATAATAATAATAATAGTGATAAAGTCATCAAGTTCTAATTTAAAAAAAAAATATGCGTAACAATGCATTTCTTATTATTATTATGATATAACTTTGTGTATCAGTTCTCTCAGGCTGCTAAAACATTACTACTGTATTTTTAAATTCACAGTGTTTTGTAAAAGTCTCAATATACATTGCTGATAGAATCTTTCGGTGTATAGACGAGCAAAAGAACTTCAGAATAGCGATGATATACAAATTGCAAGATACACATTTTACAATATCCCTGCAAAAGAGATTTTACGTCTGTAGAGTTTCTCAAAAAGAAATGGTAATCCGATTTACCTTAACGTGACTACTTTATATTACAAAACGCTTCTTCCCTTTCATTTAGCTGCTTCTTGTATTTGCACTAATTCTAACTAGAGATTAAGGTAACGCCTGAAATCCTTTCGTACTGTTTCCAAAAATAATTAACTAAAATCTTTCATCATTTTAGAACTTCATTTCCGTTCTCAAACTGCATTACAAAGAAATTTTAAATTTATGCTGTATATTAATTACACAAGCCGACTGTTTTAGCTGCACCTCCCCGCTTTTTGCTCAAACATAGAAACATTGTAGTAAATTACGAAAGCCTTACGCACTTTGTCATAGTTTAATTAATTGGACTTTGAAGTTCCGTTTCAAATACCGAAGGGGAACCTCCTGCTTAAAATAGAATCAGAAACACTACCCGGATTTTTATAATAGGCAAATACCTCAGCGGGGATCGAACACTGAATCACAAGTAAATAAAATACGTTCGTTACTCACTTTAAAAAAAAAAAAAAAGAAATTGGATTTACGAAAATTCTTTTTACATTCTTATCCTGTCCGTGTGTCCGTCCGGAAGACAAACATTTTGAAATCACCACCTCCTTTGGCCAGGATATTGAGGCTCAAAAGTTAGAAACATAGTACGTTAAAGAGGTGATATTCAAACCGGAAGTTGTAGAAATCAACCATTTCCGGTTTCAACATTGATCAGTATAGAGCAAATACGGTAACAGATAGCGAGAAGCGGTTTCCTGCAATCGATTATGCGTCCCAAGAATACACTTCTTATCCATCCCTAATTCTACACTAAAACCGGAAGTGGTAGAAATCCACTACAACTTCCGGTTTCAATACTGAACTACAAAGATCAAAAATGATAAGAGGTAGCGAGAAGTAGTTTTATTGGAATCGACTATAATAATAATCTATAGAATAGGTACCATATTTTCTCTTACCCCTGTATTCAAACCGGAAGTGTCAGAAACCAACCACTTCCGGTTTTAACGTTGATTGCTATATAGTATAAGCAATAATAGATAGTGAGATACGGCTTTCTGTAATCAATAAACCGTCCCAAGAATTCAGTCAATCTTCACACTAATTCTCCGTACTAAAATCGAAGGTAATAGAAATCTACTACCACTTCCGGTTTCAATATTAATTGAGAAAATATTACGTCATGCAAACCAAAGTCCTTTACGCGATGTGCACGTGACACAACAGCTTGTTCATTTCTGTACCTTACTTCAGTTTATTATTTTACTCTTTCTTGCTTTTTCGATTACCACCAAATTCAACAGGAAACAGGACAATTAAAAACACCCATGTTCTGCAGTAGGGCTCGAACTCACGATTGATTTCTTGTCATGATAATCAGCATAATGCCTTACACCATTCGACTATACGAAGAGAACACTTGGACACTAAGAGCCACAAAATAGATTTACTGATTTTGAACTTGAATCTTGTATTACCTGAGAAGTAAAAGGATCTAAAATGTTTGTCACATAATGCATTATTAAACAATAAGATAGACAAAAATAGGAAGTAAGCACTGGTATTTATTAAGAGACGCCATTTTAGGGATGACATAGAGTGAAAGCTTAGTTAGAAGAAAAAATAACATGATCACTAAATATTATCAATAAAGTTAACAAATACATATGCATAGTACATCTTTGAAAATAAGTATTGCCACAAAATGATGCGCTGACTGACACAATAACTATATTTTCCCTCGTAAGGGAATAATGAAAATGTCAGTATAATTTTTTCTATTATATTTTTATTTATCCCCCAAACAAAATTGATTTAAGAATGTTAATAACATTTTGTCATTCACGTTGTATTGCTACATCCTCACCGCTCAGAATACTATTAACAGAAAGGTTTCTGTTAAATTGTTAAATTATCTTTAAAATATTAAATATATACATACATACATACATGTAAATATTATACATACATACACACACACACACACACACACACACATATATATATATATATATATATATATATATATATATATATATATATATATATATATATATATATATATATATATATATATATATATATATATATATATATATGGGTGCATTTTACTTTTCACCACATATATTAACACTTAGTATTGTTATTGTTATTATTTTGGTAATAATTTCTGTTGTGGTGCTTTTTTTAACTATTATTTTTTATTGATTGTAAGACACTTATTTGATCACCAGGTTTATTAATTTTTTGTCTACTTATTGCCTTATTGCATATTTCTTACGGACGATGTATAGCTAATTTCAAAATATGAAGTTTTCATTACATATATTCATCTGAATGTAATTACCGTCTCATTGAGAAGAAAATTGTAATATATCCTTGTAATATAATTAGAATTCCACGCTTAAGAGCTGCTCTTCGTGTTCTAGTGCGTACGTATAGTATTAAGGAATTGCTGCCCGATAAATATTAGGAATATCTCCTGTCACTGGCGCAAATCCCGGGGAAATGAGGAGGACATGTCCCCTCCAATCTTGGAACTAGGAGGGGACTGTCGCCCCCATAATCCGATTTGAAATGTGTTTTTGGGGGGAGAATTGTGATAATTTGTGTTCGATTGCCACAAAGGAAAGTGAGATGAAATTGATGTCCCTCAGAATAAGCCTCAAATCTGCCCGCCTCCCAATGTTGAAGACAACTCTGCTCCCTGATCCTCCACAGGATTGTTTTTCAACTTTACAATTATTTTGAGCATCTCTTAACAACAACAACAACAACAACAAAAAGGTTACTTGTCCCTTCCAGTATCGAAGGCAGATTTGCGCCGCTCCTGGACCTGAGGACGTTATGTTTTGAAATGTACTATATATTCTCTGATATGTTGAATTTATTTTTGTCGCACATGTGCCTGTCCAAGCTGTTTCCTGCCAAATAAATTCTTTCAATTATAAGTACTATTATTTTATTATCTTTTTAACAATACAAAATGAAAAAAAAAAGTATAAATAATTTATGCCATTTAAGAATCTTATAACCGTATGAGTGTATGACAACCAGCTTCAAGTCATTAAAAATACCAATCGAACTGCTCAACTGCATATACCGACTCTTTTTCTGTCCGATATGAAGAGTTTAATATGCGGGCAAGAAAGAAAAAAAAAAAAAAAGATAAACACATTGAGATATTATTGTAATAAGGAAGATTCAAGTTCATATAAAAACATCGTTTATACACCCTGTGTTTAAACTAACATATAAACATCTCGCTATATTTGATATAATGCACAATTACGAATCTACTACTACATGGGTCATTGGACTTTTTATGTATCCTGCTGAATCACCTCTCTCAGTGAATTGGCGTTTGATGCATATATAGACTATGCATCTGTATGTATGTATGATTAGTTTTTATCCAGTTTTTATCTCATGAAGCTTGAAGCATCATCTCTCATGTACAGTGACTACATACATAACGTTCCTGGGAAAAGGTGGCTGACTTGATTCACAGCGTACCTAAATAAAACAATCTTCAGTTTCTGTTAATAATAATTAAAAGCTCGTACTAACAGTATTAGAGAAGAAGACGTTTTGTTCTCTTTTTCTTTTTTTAAAATATAAGTTAATAATACTGTTTCTCTTGTTTTGTAAACGACTTTTTCCTTTTTTTTTTTTAAAAAAAAAAAATAAATCTTGCTTGATAATAGTTCTCTGTAACTAAGCAGTAACTCTATAAGAATTATTTATAATTTTACAAAATGAAGAAAAAAACTTACTTTTTTATCTTCCACCCTAACTTTTCTTTTACTTATTCTTTCATTATTACTTTTTAAATTTCTTTCTTCCTTGTTGTATCCTTTTATGCATCAACTTTGACTTTTTACTTGTTTTGTTACTTTTTAAATGTTATTCCCTCCTTTCAGCCATAACTTCCCTTACATCTTTTAATTCTCTCTCTCTCTCTCTCTCTTTTAAATCTCTTTGCTTTCGTTTTTCTTTATCTTCTATTTATTTATGATCTTTTATACAGGCTGTCTCACGAATCTGTTGCTTGGTTCGAGAATTAATGACTGTTAAATAATAATAATAATAATAATAATAATAATAATAATAATAATAATAATAATAATAATAATAATAATAATAATAATAATAATAATAACTTATTATTATCATTATTGTGGATAAATTGTATGTAAGTTCAGGAACGGTTAATGAGAAATGAAATGAAATCTTTAAGTTGTACGTCCCACGGTTATGCCGACTAGGCTAAAGGAGACGGTGATGATGAGAAATGAATGAAATGGTGGAATGGAGAGAATGGGAGAACTCCAAGAAAACCCACGCACACGGTATTTGTCCACCGCAAATTTCACTTGGCGCTAGCTGGATCGAATCAAGGACCCTAGGCACCAGAGCTGACCACTCTACCACTGAGTTACAGCGGCCCCCGGAAAGGTTAATGAGTAGCATCAATTTTGGTATCAGAAATGCGTGGTTTACGAATTAAAAGTCAGCAATTTTATAAATCTGTTGCAGATTGTAAATATGATAATATTCCTGTTACTGAGACTTAGATTAGTGATATTCATATTAATGAACACCATTATCCAGATATTTATATCTGCTTTAGGACAGACATACAGTACGAATCTCATGTATGTGTGAGAAGTAGATGTGGTTTCCGTGGAGTGACAAGCAACATGAACGTGATTCGACGAATTGATCATGAATCCTTTCAAGAAAGTGTCTGTTTAGAATTTCCAAACAAAACTAGGAAGAATTTGTTATTAATCTGTGCTTATTTTAATTCGAAATTGCATTCTAACATTCTTAAAAAGTTTGTTGCAACGATTTCTACCAAAATAGATATAAATTATTACATTCTTATGCTTGGTGATTATAATATATCTAAAGTGGATTGGGTTATGAAAGAATTTTTGCCAGGTATCCATTATTATCCTAAATGTAAAGCTGAGAATGCTGTTCTCTCTTTTTTTTTTTTTTTTTTTTTTTTTAGATGATCATAATGTATATCTCAAGGTTCCCGAGTTGGATTTGGTAATTTCCAATTTTGATATTTATGCTACCAAAAATGTTCAATTGATTGTTAAACCTGCGTGTTTTCATTATCTTCTTAAAATTAAGCTTTCTTCTTATCTTAATATGTCAAAAGGAGATAAATCTCATCACTTTGCTTTTCATAAGGAAGATTATTTAGCATTATACAGAGCACTTGTTGGAATATATATATATATATATATATATATATATATATATATATATATTTGGACATATCTGTAAAGAAACCTGAGTGACAACTTAGTTGCACAGTCTTAATCTGAACAAATCTTTTACTTCTAACCCTGGATGGGGATTGGCTTTTTTTCATAGATGTTTATATCATCTGTAATTAGACACATATCTCAGAAACATAAAAATATAAAACACAAAGCATTTTCACTTGAGTAAATTTCACTTCTTTGATTGTGCATTAGAGAATGATCTCATGAGAGCATTTATTTTGTTTTCAACACTTTTTTTGAAGATTCTGAATGTCCTTGTGCTCTTTGCATTCCTTCTCTTTCAAAAGCATAGCATCTTCCAATATCCCTTGAGCAATATGGGTTTCCTTCAAGTCCCCTTTTCAGGAGCCTTTCGAATTTGATCAGTGGATTTACCAGCAGAAAATTTACAAATTCTTTTGTGCCACTCAGTGGCGTAGCACACTTTTGCGCCCCCCCCCGCAAAGTATAGAGAAGGGGCCCTAGTTGTAAAGCCGATAGAAGTAAGATTAAAGTTCTACTTCTTTAAATCTTTATTCATAGCAAGACTTACGGGCCCCCTATACCTCGCCCCCCCCGCACTGCGGGGGTTGCGGGGGCAGCTGCTACGCCACTGGTGCCACTGAACTTCCTCTTCCTTTCCATTACTTCTATGTTTTTAGTACTGCTAGCATTTTCCAACCTCTCTTTTTGGTCAAACAGTTGATTATCTGAAATGGCCACAAGTAGTGCCTTTGCCACAGTTTTGATGTATCTGCAGCTATTTTATTGTTTCCTTGTCAAAGGATTGACAAATGTAAGTGCTCATTTAATATGGACAGACAGGTCGGTAGCCAGTCCCAAACTGTGTGTGTGTGGGGGGGGGTAGAAGTTACGGGGGAAGATCCAAACACATTATAGTTCATCACCATATTATAGTTCATTTGCAAGCCTGCCGGAAAAAAATTAGGGGTTTCAGCCTCTCCTAGACCCCCGTGGATACGGGCCTGTGAACAGGTTGAATCATTGTATTTTTCACCAAATGCTTACTATCTGAAATATAATGTGAAATATCTTCAAGAATTGTAGAACATCCATTTGTGGTAACTTGGACAGCTCATATTTTGTTTGACAACTTGTCGTAAAGGCAGTAAATTATCAGATTCAAACAACCTGTTATTTGTCCAATCACATGGAAATGATTTCATTTCACTAACAGCAGTACTTTTAGACACTCTGACAATGATAGTTCAAATGGCTTCAAATAACTTTGCACATAAAACATGAATCAGTGGAACTTCTCAAATTTTATATCAGGAAATTTTATATTGCTGTGTTAAGGTGAATCATGTAAAGTATATCTGAAAAAGACTGTAAGTGCTAGTTACTCCGAAGTGCGGTCTAAATTTTATATTTGAGTGCTTTTTGAAATATAACGTGTTTTTGAAATGAATTGTTGTTTTATACATCAGAAATAGTTCATGGAAACAGCATCAAAAGATATATATCTCTCTCTCTCACACACACACACAAAATGCCAACAAAAAGGAAATAAAGTGTAGTATTAAAAACTGAATCACCGAGAAGTGATAACCTGTTGCAAATTTACTTACAGTGAGCAAAAGGTAAGATAAACACAAAAATGTCTCCTTGGTGAACTCCCTTGTGGGAGACAGAAATCTCACCAGCCTCCCACATATATTGACTATATTTACCTTATATTATGTGGTCTCCCACTCATCATCTTCATTATTTCTATCTAATCACTGATATTTTCGCCACAGTCCACAATAATTGGACTAAGCAGGGGTGAGAAAAAAAGAGACCGAGTAGGCTTATGTTTCAATAATAGAGACTGATAGACTCCCCTCCCCCCAAAAATAGGATCTATTTACTTTTAGCTGAAAAAGATTCGCTCCGATCCCTAGGATTATTGTGCATTTGCTGATCTTTGTAAACAATTTAAATATGTATTACATTCTGATAAGGCTATCTATATCTATGAAATGCAGAACAAATTAAGGGCTAGTCCGAAAAATTTTGGAAATTCGTTCATACAAATAAAATTAATCGAATCAAATTTCTGGGCGTGTGGTTAATAGCTCGTAATTATATATCCGATCCAAAGCTGTTGGCTAACTCGTAAGTTGAACTACTTGAGTCTATTTATCAAAAGTGTCTTCTTTATACAGTAGTGACTAGTAATAGATGTTTCTACTCAGCTATTACTGCAATCAAGTAAGAGGTCATGAAAGGTCTTAATACCAGGTCTTCTTGTGCTCTTCATACTATTCCTGTATTTACATTGAAATAAATTAATAATAAGTATAATTGCTCCGGTATTTGTATCTCTATTTAACTGGAGTTTGCTTACCTATGTTTATCCAGATCATTGAAAGACTTGCTGTTGTCCTTATTTCCAGAACACATTATAAAAATTTAGCTGATTATCGATCAATCTCTCTTTGGAATATTATTCCTAAAGTATTCGACAAATTGGTTTACAGATTTTTGTACTATCATGTTTATTCTAGTCTCCTTACACATCAATATAATTTTATTAAAAAAATAGATCAACTATGACTAATCTGGCCTGTTTTATGGCCGATATTCTTCTTGTTGTTAAGAATAATGGGCAAGGTGGTGATCTAGTACATTTCGATTTTTTCAAGGCTTTTGACAAATTACCTCATGATATTTTGATAAAGAAACTAGATTTTTTTTTATTTTTTCCATTTTATTTATTATGTTCTTGGCATCTTATTTGTCATGTAGAAAATTTGTTGTTAGATACAAGGGTTGTGTTTCTGGTATCTACAATATTCATTCCGATGTTTCTCAGAGCTTTTATTTCTCATGTTTATCAATGATATTGGCGACAATTTAAATTGTAAATTTCTAATGTATACTAATGATTTACAATTTTATAAATCTGTTAAGGATTTGGATACTGCTTTGTAATTCAAAATAATATTAAAAACACTATGTACTGGCCCGAAGTTAATGTGTTACCGTTAAATTAAAATAAAAGATTTCATATGATTTTTACGGACAAGACTAATTCAGTTTATTTTATTTGTGTTGTTGTAAAAACATTGGGTAAAGTCATAAATTTCATTAAAGACTTGGATGTTGCTTTTGATAACAGCTTCTTTTTAATAAGCATATACTTAATATTGTTTCAAAATCTCGTTGTAATCTTAGTATTTTTAAAATTTATACCAAAATACTTTAATTGTGAGTAAACTTGCCTAATTCTTCATTATACCAATGTAAAGAGATATTTAGAGTATTGCACTAGCATCTGGAATAGAAGTACTAATTATGTATTAAATATTTTAGAAATGATCCAAAACTTATTTTTGTTACGGTTACGTTAAACATGTAAGCGTTTTTCGGAAAAATGAAAGATTTTCATTAGGTATTTTTAAGTTGTCGCAAAGGAAAACCTTATGGATCTCAAATCAGTGCATTCTATCTTACATGACAAACTGAACTTGTTATCTACAATAACTTTATATGTTTCTAGGCATTACACAAGGATTTGAGAACATTTCTAAGTGCCGCATGTCTAAAAGATGTTCCTAAATACAGATGTTTATCAACTGGAAATGATTTTGCTAATATTGATGTGTCTCTTGAGGATTTTGATTTGCATCAGAAATAATTCTATCTACACTCTACAACAGGTTAAGGGTGTTTTTTTTCTTTTTTAAAATACGATTTGCATGACGAATTTATATTTAATCTTACTGTTATTTGATTTATCATTTCTTTGATTTATAATTTGATGCAACTATATGCACTGGAAATTGTAACTGTACATATTATATGTCCGAGAAGAGATGAGAAATTCATCGTCTCATGGCACTAATACTAACGAAGACGTGATACACATCCAAACCACTACTTTATAATACTGTAACTTCTATAAAAATAATTTGTTAACTATGTAATCAATTACACTTGCATAATATCTAACTTGCATAACTATATAACAAATTACACTTAATCAAATCTGTATCCAGGAAAAAAAAAATAATCGAGAGAGAAGTTCCCTGTCTAAAAATAGAAATTTTATTTCCGACAGTTAAAATATTAATAGCTTTTTGTCGTGTCTAAATGTGAAGGATTTCTGTTAACCGCGAATACATCTCCCCCTTTGCACGTTAGTGTTACAAGGAAACAAGTATTAATTGTGTTTCAAATCTAAAACAATTATATTGGATTTGGAGCCGAAGCTAGTAACATAGTTCTGTGATTCAGCTCTCTTAGAGGCGAGATAGTGTGATGGGGAACGACCTGTACTGTTGATCTTGTATGGTGGTTTATACACCCGCCAACTACATCGGATTTGAGCTCAGGTTTTGCTTTGAAACCCACGTTAATAGTAGCTCGTCCTTTATACCCTGGTGTTGCATAAGGATGCATATATATTTGGCTCAAACACTACGTGTATATAAACTACTGTTTTTAATTCAGGAAATGAAATATTGTGACACAGTAGTTGAATATTTACTTTTGGAACGATGGTTCCCTGCTTTCCCTTCTGACTTATAAGAACTTGATGAACGTACAGTCACACAATCATAGTCAACGTCTTGCGAATAAAATCAGAAAAATAAACACACTGCTGAACAAGACTGCACTTATTTAATATAAAAACACATTTACACGTGACGTTTCGATCTTCTAGCCAAGATCCTCATCAAACGTACACAGACGTCAGAGTGTACGTCTGATGAGGATCTTGGCTAGAAAATCGAAACGTCACGTGTAAATGTGTTTTTATATTAAATAAGTGCAGTCTTGTTCAGCAGTGTGTTTATTTTTCTGAACGTACAGTATGTCTATAATTTCTCAGTTTTTTTTCTCTCGCATCACTCATCCTACTAAATCTTCCATGCTCTTCCCGCAGGTCCGTAACTACAACACTACGACAGGATGTGTAGGTGAAGGTATCGCAAGGGGTTCAACCCCTGGTCAACCGTAGCTACGGACCTGAGTACCCATACGTGCTATGTTTAATAGATAGAAGCTTAACTTTACTTGAACAAGCAGTAAAGAAAATATATCAGGATATTAATTCTACTATAGCAGCGCAGTGGGGTGGAACCTGTGACCTTTACAGTCACAAAGTGTCTCTACTCCTGTTGAGGAAAATGCTAAATTGTATGCGGAATAGGAATACGACAAACATTCTGAAAAAGTAAATAATGATACATTTTCTTATTTTGTCTTTTTAATATGTTAATATGTTATATATTTCCATATAAATTATATAACTAAGTAAGTAATAACAATAAAATAACAACAACAAATATGTATATTTAAAACTTTTATATCGGCCTTCTTGGAAAATGGACATTGCTAAGGTGGCCCTGAAAAAAAAAGAGGTTCCCTACTCCTGTAACATGCAAACTACTGTATAATTGAAGACCAATCAACCATATTCACATGTAAGCCTAATACTACCGAAATTGGTAATTACAGTCTCATAATCTACGAAACCAGTCTCTAGAACCAAATGAACTTGCAGGATATTAAACTGTAGAACACATTCAATAATGTAACTATTTAGATAAGGATACTAATATAACTGGCATATTTAAAAAAGCTTAATGAACTTGGGATGTTTTTAGGCCCATCTACCTGGCAACATTGAAGTGCTACAGCAGATTTAAAGAAGAATAAACGCTGAACAGTTGGCACGCCTTCTATCTCAAACATCGTGCCAAAGGCCAAGCCCATGAAACAGCAGAAAGAAAAAAGAAGCCAAACGTTAAGTTCTCTTTTAAAAAGAGATACGTTTTATTTTATTGTATTATGATTTTTTTCTTTCTTTCCGCTTTTCAATTGTAGTTCCTCATTCGGCACCCGTCAAATAAAAAAGCCACCAAAAACACATAATTTTCTGGCTTCTATTCTGATTATGAAGAGGCCAGAACATTAGATAAAGTTTATGTGGCAGCGATTTCAATAGGAGCCATCCCTTCGCATTCATAAATTTGATTACCTAAAAAGAGAGAAGGAATGTTAGGTGGAAGTACAGTAAATGGATGGACATATCGTGGACTGTCTACAACTTTAGACCGTTGAAACTTCTGAAAAGTGAAGAGTCACTTCTCTATATATAGAGTGACTTTGATTAAGAAAAAAAAAGTCGAAAATGGATAAAAACTCAACTTGATTCTCATATGCAAATGAAATTGAAATGTTAACCTTACATTTTGTGTACAAATACGAAGATTCATTTTTATAGCCAAGGCCACTACTGTCCCGTTTCTTTTCGACAAGCTACCAGATCTCACAACCATTTTTACAATACGGCACGACGTGAATCTTCTATTTAGGGGAATATGGGGTAAGGTGGGACAATTAAGTTTATATCATATGAGTTGACAAATCTGGTTCCACTAAATGATGACATTATGAATACGAATGAAGAACAATTTCCGTTTCCTGCTTGGGCCAGTCATTGGATCGTAAATTTAAACAATTTCAGTTGACCTATCACGCTGGCTGGACAAAGAACAAGGTAACTTTTCGATAAGCGAAGTTAACGGCTATTGGGTTCATCTTTTCAACTGAATACTTTATGGTGAAGAATATGATATTTTCATTTGTCGATTATCTACCTGGATACGTACATGGGCTACACTAACCATAAAGCGAAAGCAAACACAGTAAAAAGTAAATCTTGGGTAAAGACCAAACTGCTTATTTTGTCAAGTTGGGTACCAGGAGGTGAAAAGCATAGCTGACTTGAAGCAAACTGAAATAACACGGCGCTGCGAGCAGTCCCGGATTCGATTCCAGGTGGGAGCACTCGGTCGAAAATAATGTAAAAAAACTTTTACAGGCCAGCCATCCTGAATGAGGGTTTCCTCATTCACACCAGGTAAATGCCGGAGTGGTACCTAACTTATAGGTCCCAGGCGGCTTCCTTCCTTACCTTTTCCCGGATAGTGTGCTCGCCGAGCGACGTCACTCCTCATACGTGACAGGCTAAATGGCCATAGACGCTGAAAGCCCAGCATTCTAATTCCTAATCCTAATCTTGAAATAACACGCTACTTCAATGGTACAGTGGTTACCTTTCATGAGCAGAGATCCTGGTTTGATCCCATACTACAGTATTTTATTTTGTGATGGAGAATATCGTTATTTGTTATTTTTCTCGCGATTCTTTCATTTCCCTACACTTTCTCATTCCTTTCATTTCTGTTTCATAAATCATTTTCACTTGTCTTTCGTCTCCTTTACCTTCCAAGACGTAAGTGTGGAACGTTACATTAAAGATTGTATTTCATTTTCAAATAAATTGAGGGGTACCCTTAACATTGGGAAACTAAGTTTAACTGCTATTCCGAAACATACTGGTACTTGCTATCTTTTCAGCTGAAGGAGATACCTTTTTCCCCCCTGCAATATTGTTCCTAACGCAGAAATAATACCTCAGAAATTGTACAAAATATAATAGTAATTGCATTTTAAAAATCGACAGTATAAAGACAAAAATTTGCAGATGACATATGGGATTGGATTGATTTCATTTGTCATTTACTGTGTATAATCATAAAAGATAAATATTCGTATGTGAGTTCTCGCATACGTTTATCTTTTTTTTATGTCTTTCTAGAAACCCTTCCTTCCCCTGTCTAAAGCAGATACTTCTCCACCCACATATAGAAGGTTTTGCTCATTGCTCCAGCCGAAAAATCGATTTCACCGACCAAGAACGGCAAGGACTTGTCTTGCTTTTTTACTTTTCTTCTTTTTTAGTTTTTTATTTACCCTTCCGTAATTTTTCTTCAGTTTTTTCCTCTTTTCCTTTTTCTTCTTTTTTTCATGAGGTTTTGTTGGCAGCTTCTTCTGGCAGATTCCAATCTCTAACTGGTCGAGTGTCGGCTACCGTTCTATCTCTCTCTTTTTCCCCCTTTTCTTCCTTTTTCGCTGCACAACTAACTCTCCCTCTAAAATCTTTTTTCTTCTGTATTTTTGTGTAGTTTCTTTTTTTTTAATCTCCTTTCTCAAGCCTGAAGGAGACAAGGAAGATGAGAGAGAGAGAGAGGGGGGAAGTACATGAAATTTCTAATCGAAATAGCTTTTTTTTAAAAAAAAATAATAAAAAAAACTTTCCTTCTTTCTTGCTGCCTTGGAAAACACTATCATCTAGTAGGATTCAATTCTGGTTTAGATACATAAAATGTATAGAAGCCATAATCTAAAAATTGTATGTTTAATACAGAAGTACCTACGAAATTATGAACGTGATTGAGTAGTTTTGGTATGCATAATTCGTGAAAGAAAAAGACTCGAACTCGATTCTCAAACTCAAGTCATTCTGATTTAAAGATTTCTTGAGTACTATCAGGCTTAAAACCAACTCTTCACCTAGTCCACAACCTTTTTTTTTTTTTTTAATGAAATAAAATGAAATCCTTTTAGTTTAACATCCCACGCTTATGCCCTTTGGGCTAAGGGAGACGATGAATAAAACAAGTGAATAATGTTGGAAGAATTGGTGGAATGAGAAAGGGGAGGAAACATGAGTACCCCGAGAAAACTCACGGACACGATGTTGTCCACCACAATCTTACTTGGACTGGTATTGAACCAGGGACCCCACTCACCAGAGATAAGAATCTACCACTGAGCCACCGTGCCCTTTTTTTTTAAGATTTTAGTAAATAACTTGGAGACAGTAAAAAAAATATTAAAAAATGTAGAAAGTGAGCCAGAAAGTATCTACAAAACGCTATTATATAAACCAATAATTGTTTTGAAGATCTTTCGTATAGTATATAAATGGGTATCCTACAATTATGACGTCATAATCTGGGCACCAAAATGTTTGATCTATAAGAAAAGGTTTGGAAACTGTTGCTAGTTTATTTAATGGCGTTTTGTAGACACTATCTGAATCAACAGTTATTAGTTCATATAATAGCGTTTTTAGATAGTATTTAGTATCTGTTTTTTTTTTTTTTTTTTTTTTTTTTACATTTTTGAATTTATTATTTTCTTTACGTTACTCACTAAAATTCAAAACAGTTGGAGTTAGCTTTGAAGAGCCTTAAATAAAATGTCTCATTATCTTCATCATTTACAAATCTACAATTCTATTAAAATATTCGTTCAAGATTGATCTGGAAAGAACCTGTAACCCGACTGACTAACTTATGAATGTAATCAGGGACATATTAATAAATTTGGACACTCCATTGCTTTCAAATTCTCATAAAATACGTAGCGCATACCAAAACAAAAAGGCCGATATTTAAAAAAAATACAAGAGAAGAAATTTATTGTCATTGATATACAAATACATACCTTGGCTATTTTCTCAAATAGTCACCATGAACCCTTAGACATTTCGTGTAGCACAAGCTTCTGTATACCCTATATGTAACGACTGCCGCCAATCCAGAACTGATGTCTTGAGAACTTTACTGTTTTTGAAATGCTTAGATGGAAGCCACTAAGCTGGAACACTTTATCAGGTGAATACAAGAAATCGCTGGGGGAAATGAAATGAAATCTTTGTTTAACGTCCCACGGTTATGCCGGTTAGGCTAAAGGAGACGGTGATAATGAGAGATGAGTGAAATGGTGGAATGAAGAAAGTGGGAGGAAACGGGATAACCCCGAGGAAACCCACGAGCACGGTGTTTGTCCACCACAAAGTCCACACGGCGCGAGCTGGGATCGAACCAGGACCCCAAGTACCAGAGGTGAACGCTCTAGAAATCGCTGGGGGCAAGATCGGGACGGTAAGAGGGATAATTGAATAATTCCCATCGAAATCTTTGAATTGTCTCAACAGTGCGAGCAACTGTGTGTGGGTCAAGCGTTGTAATTTATCAGAATAATTCCAGAGCGTAGCACTCCTCTCCACCAATTTTGGATAACACGTCGCAGATTATTTAGTGTTTCGCAATACACATGTGTTGTAAATCTTCGTCCTGGTTGCAAAAATTCCACAAGAATCACACCCTTTTGGTCTCAGAACACACGATTATCATGATTTTGCAACCTGCTTGTGTTTGTTTGAATGTCTTAACTGTAGAAGTGCCAGAGTTCCGCCACTGGATTGACTACTACTTCGACTCCCCAGTGCCGTATGATATCCAGATTTCATCTCCCGCCATTATGTGAGAAAAGGGGTCACTTCCATCCTCTCTCCAGCGGAAATAAAAACGAAAGCAGACGGATGAATTATTGATAATGAAATAACTGATTAAAGGAAATGGGAAAACCCATGAACACAATGTTATCCACCACAAATTCGCGTAGGCGGGAGTCGCACATGAGACCCAAAAAAGAAAGAAGTATGAGCGCTCTATCATTGACTCATTGAACCCCCAATTGTATGTTAATAAACTAGATAGGGAGTAAATTCTTACTTATTAACTTTATCGGGAGAAGATAGGCAATATGAGTAGTTTGTGAAGCTAAGAGGGAGCTAATGCATTATGTACCGTGAACATCAGCTGAAAAATAAAACGTTGGAAGTTGGCTGACTTGTACGTGAATTTATGGGATTCGAATTCCGTCTAGAATGTGAGTGTCTATATAACCGCGTTATCATTAGAATGGATCTAACAAAGTAAGGACTGGAAACGAGTATTGCTTAGCTGCAAGATGTGGTATTTCAATGTTCATTTCTATTTTTACAAGGCTTCTAAATTCGTATTGCTCCTAAATTTTAACCAAGACAATCCGGTAATTACACAGTGAAACGATAATAAGTTGGGCACCCTCAGATTTACACAAGCTGTCAACTTGTGAAGTAGTAATGTTGAAATGAAATTAAGTCTCACAATTTAGTCAATCCAAATTAAAACAAAATTAAAAAAAAAAAAAAGTGACTCATATGTTTCCGATTTTTAGATAAAAATTGTAAAGTATATGGAAGCAATCACAAGAGAAGAACAAATGTGAAATGGTGGCCTTGTCCTTCCATTAGTAATAGGAGAGAGGATTCAAAATAACCAGTACGAATATTCTAGCTAATATTCAACACATTAAAACATCTGAACTACTGATTTCTTTTGGTATTTCTCTTATGATATACTCCCATATATATATTAAAATTAAGTATTGGAAACACACAAGTCACCAACAATCTTCGATATGACAAGACTTGACCCAATTATACACTCACATCATCTGGAATCGACCCAGGGAGCTCATCACACCAAGGTGAGGGCTCAGCCACTGAGCCCTGCCCCCAATGACGGCAGAAATTTTCGGAAAGTGTTGTTATTTTCACTGGTTGCTTCTGATTTTAGATAGTGTAGCTATATTTACAATGAAGGGAAGTGCACGTGCACGGTTGCACCCCTTAAATCTTGTATATATAGTTCTAGTGATATGTGGTCATATAAAATGTAGTAGCCTCGAACGTACAATAGATTTTACTATACTATAGTTTTAACGTAAGTATACGAACGTACGTAACACGTTGCATAAATTACATTCTCCACCTTTCCCATTGCGGAACCCCGACTTAGAGGTTTTCCTTTAATTTCTTTCTAAGTAACATCATCATCATATTAACAACAGCGCACAAGAAAAAGAATAAAAGAAATAAATACGGTATACGCCCCATCCTTGTCCGAAGACACCGCTAAGCTCGGCCTTTGGCACGGTTTCCATCTATCCTATCCGAATGATGTGATGGATCAGTGCGAAGACAAAACTTCTGCCGACGAGAAAGCGCAGGAATGAAACGAAAAGCCACTGACCGCCCGCAGCAACCACGAGCCGCTTTCGTCTGCTCCCACCAGAGGGGGCAAAAAGACACAGAAAGAATATTAGACACTGAAAAAACGAAGACAGAGAGATGTTGCAGAAACACGTGGCCCCCATGCGAGCAGAAATAGCAAAACAGTTTCAGCATCCATCTGGCGCGGAGTTAAACGAATTATGTAACAATTCTTTGCTTGATCTTCACTACACTGTCAACGTTTTGTAATTAGGGAAAAAAAGAATTTTAAAAACATCTAGTCTTCTAGGGCAATTTCAAGTATAGTCTAACAATTAATATTTTGTCATTAACTAACAAAGCTTAACCAGAGGCATCATTTAAGGCAGCAACCCCCTGACTTCGAAAAATTGAAGTATTTCGGTTTTACGTCCTACGATTATGCCCTGTAGGCTAAAGGAGACAGACACAATACTGTCCACAATCTACCACAAACTCACGTGACTTGGATGCTGATGAGTCAGCCTTAGCACCTGAAGTGAAGCTACCATGACCCACTGAGTGTGAGACAGTGATTATTTCAATAGTAGGCTAATATACCTACTATCAATAATGAAAAACCTGGAACTATTTATATCAATGAAAAAAAAAAAAAAAACATGGTTTTCCAAAGAAAAACCTGAAATGACAAACCTTGGTCTAAAATTGATTTGTTGGTTACCAGTGCTACTTGCATTCCCATCATTCCAAATCTAAAAGTCCCTGTGGGAGCTCATGTGATTCCGATCCCACTTTTAACTGAAGGTCCATGCCTTATATAGCCCCGGTGTTGAATGGGAGGCTAAACTTCAAGTCTAGCTACGAACCAAAAAGTACGATATTTCTGGATAACAGATGAAAAATGAATTAAAATAAAAACATTGGAAGAAACCATTCCAACACACTGATTTGAGGAACTTGAAGAAGGTACGAGAGAAAAGA
Source organism: Thermobia domestica (assembly GCF_964235325.1). Lineage (NCBI taxonomy): Eukaryota > Metazoa > Arthropoda > Insecta > Zygentoma > Lepismatidae > Thermobia > Thermobia domestica. Next base: position 84,855,074 of record NC_137466.1, read on the forward strand.
ATTTGCCGATGATGGTGTGACATGAACAATATCCAGACAAACGTGTGTTTGATTCAGGACTACCATTGTTCACCATTCACTTAAGATAACGCAAAGTGCAAGGAACAAACTTTTCTGAGTGCTTTTTCAAACTATGTTGACATTGCTACTGGATAAAAGCAGAGGACAGTGTCAAACATCTCGCGATACGATGCATGTTATATGATCCGGGGCTTATAGAACTCGTTCTAATATCCTCACCATAAAATAAAGTGGGAAAGGAGAGTCTCTGCAACGGAAGTAGGTAACAAGGAAACACAGCATTAGTAATAGCCACACGGCAAGTTTCGTTTCGTTAAATGCAGTATTAGAAAAAATATGTATATTATATGTTAGAAAAAAATATGTATATCCACATGAAACATGTCAAGAGTAGAATATACAGCTGAGTCACGCATCAGGGTTTTCTAGACTACAGAATTAGTTACGTGTATCACAATCTAGTTATTCACTTGTTTATTCTGCACATGCATTTTCCCCCTTTATTTTGCATTGCTATTCAATATTAAATACCAGTCAATCGATAGAATGCACTAACATCGTTTCACACACACACACACAAACTTTAGTATGCATTTTTCTTAAAAGAAATAGATTATTGTCTATAAAATAGCTAAAAATACAGTAAAAATAAATAATGTATACCACTCAACAACATGTATTCTCCTTTACTTTCCCTTTTACACTTTACCATGTGTGTATTTCATCAATATCGTATTTAAATTCTTTTTCTGATTTAACCATCTTGTCTCCCCAATCTTTTCTATCACTTCCTTATTAGTACTTTTCGTTCCGCCCACCTATTTTTCCATTTTTCTTCATATCCACATTCCGAACACTTCCAGTCATTTTACAACACTTTTCAATTAGACATCTTTCATCATTTTTTCACGCCGCCAGTCATTTTTCGTCACAATTTGTTAATGTGAACTTTTTTGCGCCGTAAATGCCTTACATGAGAAACATAGCCGTTTCTCCTGGCTATACGTTTGCTGATGGTAATAACCGAGTAGCCTCCGGGAGCTTCCTCGTGGCTATATAGTAAGCGTACGCGCATTCGTTGCGGGAGTCCCGGTTTCAATTCCCGGAGAGAGCTCATGTGTTTCGGATCCCATGTTAAGATGTAGATCCACGTCTCACATAGCCTCGCTGATGAAAAGGATAATAAACTCAAATCCAATACCATTAGAATTGTATTGGGCGTTCAGCTTCGGATCACGATGCTAGCTCACTGTGGGTTCGAGACTCACTGAAGAACATGACCGTTTTAATTGTTCTCGAAGTTTCTGTGTTCACGTCCCTGTTATAGTGGATTCAGTAGAATGCTGAATACGATTATTTAGAAGACCATGGAGACAAATGTCCCGGTTGGGGCGATGTTTTAAGTAAAAAAATAAGTAGGAACGGCATGTGTACACCACGTGAAGGAGTTTGGTTGTATGACGTAATTTTTCTCAATTAATGTTGAAATGGGAAGTAGTAGTAGATTTTTGCCACTTCCAATTTTAGTAGAGAGATCAGAGTGGAAATGGAATATATTATTGGGACGTTAATTAAATTATTGATTGCAGAAAAGTGGTTTTCGCTATCTATTACCGTTTTTACTCTGTAGTGATCAACATTAAATCGTAAGTGGTTGATTCAACGCCACTTCCGGTTTGAACAGAGAGTTAAGAGAGAAGATAATACCTATTTTTAGAATAATAAATCGATTAAATATAAACTCTTCCTGCTCTCTATTATCATTTTTGCTTTCCTATAGATGAATCAATATTAAAGCCGAAAGTTGAAGTGGATTTCTATCACTTCCGGTTTTAGTGTAGAATTGAGGATGGACAAGAAATGTATTCTTGGGACACTTAATCGACTGTAGGAAACCGAATGACCGTTTGTGCTTTATAGTGATAAACGTTAAAACCGGAAATGATTGATTCTTACCACTTTCAGTGTATGGATCATTTTTATCAATGAACTACGTATATTTCTAAGTTTTGACCCTTTACATTCTGGCCAGAGTTGATAGTGATGAATCAAGTAGTTCTTAAGATGTTTTGTCTCCCGAACGGAGGACACACGGACAAAATAAATATATATAAAAGAGTTTTCGCAAACCAAACTCCTTTACGGGAGCGGTTCCGGGTTCGATTCCCGGTGCGAACACTCAGTCGGAAAAGTGTAAAAGTTCTTTTTAGGTCAACCACCCTGAGTAAGGTTTTCCTCATTCACACCAAGCAAATGCAGGGATGGTACCTAACATACAAGTTCCAGGCCGCTTCCTTCCTTCCCCAATTCTATCTCCCTTCTCTTTCCCTGGACGCCGAGGGACGTTATCTCTCATACGTGGCGGGTTAACATGACCATAGATGCGGAAAATAAAGAAATGTAATTCATAATCCTTAATCCCAAACTTCTTAAAAAATATAATTTGCGTACGTGCCTTAAGTACAATGAAACCTTTGTTCGATTTCCGCGCGGTGGAAGCTCATGTGGTTCGGATCTCCTATGTTACGCTGTAGGTCCATGTCTCGTATAACTTAAGTACTGAAAGAAACTAAAAATCCAGTCAAACAAATATATCTTAACTCTTTCCTTACGGATTCATAAAATTCGTTTTTCTTTCTACCTAAATGATTCCTTCCCAATTCACATCGTTGCTTTTATTTTTCTTATAGAAAAGACTCCCCATATAGCAGTAGTATTTAGATTTTTTTTTTAATGAATATGCGAGTAGTTCTTATAGCAGCTCCTGTTTAATGAAGAAGCGAAACAGACTATAATGTTTTGTGCCCTCCTCTTTAAAAAGGCTAAAGCTATTGATTTTCCACCTCTATCGTATACACCATAGGCTAAAGAGAGGGAGGTTGGGGATGACGAGGAAAGGACATACAGTACAACAGAAGGAGAAAGAGAGAAAAAGAGAATTTCAAAGCAGAATGAGCGTAGAGCTTGCAATTATGCAATTGCACTCGGGGACTACTGCCGCAGCATATTTCCCCCATCCTCCCCTATCGCTCCTCTGTTCCGTGTGCAGTGTGCCAGCACGCACAGACAATAACTATTTACAAAAGCAGTAGTAGACGAAGAGACAGACAGACAGAAAAAAGGGAAAAAAAGAGAGAGAGATAGAAATAGGTAGACAAAGGGGGGCATAAAAAAGTGTATTACTATACATAATAAAAATACTATATATACCCTTGGAAGATATGCATGGCATACCCTACTATTGAGTGTAGATTATTATATATTCTTAATACGAAATAATAATAATAATAATAATAATAATAATAATAATAATAATAATAATAATAATAATAGCGTGGTTCGTAAGGGGTACAGCGCTCATCTCTGGCGCGAGAGTTCCCAGGTTCGACCCCACGTCATGTGAGTTAATGGTGGACAGCATCGTGTCCTTGGATTTTCTCGGAGTTATCCCATTTCCTCCCACATTAACAATTCATCAATTCTTTCACATTCACTTTCATTACACGGCATAAAACTAGAAATTTCATTTCAATAATAATAATAATAATAATAATAATAATAATAATAATAATAATAATAATAATAATAATAATAATAATAATAATAATAAATGGCTCTACGTTTGAAAAAAGATGATACATTTAATAAATGATAAACCTGACATTTTCAAATGTTTCAATGTCAAATCCTCCAGGCGAATTCCGAGATGGTGCTCTTAATATAGCCTTTGGCTGACTTCCTTCAGAAAAGTTATTCCCACTTCCCATCTTTAATGATTTCAGTGCAAAATGTCATAAAGTCAGCAATAGTTGCATTTAAAAAAAAATGCTAGGCAATCTATTTTGATATTAAAATTCGAAATCCCTGGCACAAAGAGGTTTTATGTTAGGAGAACGCATCACCTATACTTTGGTTATTACTGATGGTTTTCTTGACTACAAATCTACATTCTTCTACATCTTATTTCGAGTATTTCCTCAATTGTACCACGATGTTGGATGAACACTCAAAATTCTATACTGCCACTGGCAATTGAATTCAGGACCATGGGCATGACAGCACGCGCCCTAGCCCTTTAGCTTCGCAGAAGTGCATACCGGGTGTTTAGCTAAAACGTCCACCCTTTTTAAATGAGAAACGGTTGCAGATAAAAGGATAAAACAAAAAGGGAAACAGAAAAATGTTATATAGATCGTATCGAATGGAGCGCTTTGCTTGACTCACAGGATCTCCTATCAAGGGGCATCGAGGGGTCACCCGAAAATACCCCTCGATGTCCCCTGATAGGTGATTCTGTGATTTTTTTTTACATCATTGATAAGATAATGTAAAAAAAGACTTTTAAAGGAAAAAAATATATTTGGAGCACAATTTACGAATTAACCACCGTTCCATTATGAATTCTTGGTTAGATAAAACTCACAGTTAAATATGATCATTTCCTGCGCAACGCCCACATGAAAATATTTTCCTGCAAATGTTATTTCTTTATTCATGGTCCATGTATCAAATTACATACCTTGCAATTTACGATTTTTTGAAGTACTTCGACGTTCCACGAGGGGTGCAGTTGCTTGGTGGTAGAGCATTCACCTCTGGTGGGTACGGTCCCTGGTTCGATCCCAGCTCGCGCAAAGTGGTGGACAAACACCGTGTGCGTGTGTTTTCTCGGGGCTATTTCGTTTCCTTCCACTTTTTTTATTCTCACCACCACTGTCTCCTTTAGCCAATACTGCATAATCGTGGGAAGTAAAACTAAAAGATTTCATTTTATTTCGATGTTCAACGATATTGAACCTTATAAGTCAATCTCTCACTTTCTGTTTCAATCGTTACTGATTTATAGGCAGTGACCCCTTTGTTTGAATGTATAATAACTCTTAATTGAATAGTAGTCATTTCGTAAACGGTGCCCCACACGAAAATGTTTTTCTAACAAAAGTTGTTCCTTTTTCTAGGTCATTTCAATAATATATTTGGTCTAGGAATTAATTCGTGCGGTTGGTACGCACACATTGAAGCTGTAGTACAAACACAAAATACATAAATACCTTAAGAAAAATATTGCCCATCGCTAGCCACCACTTTCGCCCATCTGTCAGGCAATGTACGGATTCCGTGACGAAAGAAGTCCTCATCCTTGGAAGCGATCCAGTCAGAGACCCATGTTTCGATATCTTCTGAAGAAGTAAACCGCTGTCCAATCAAATCGTTGTTCATGCAATCGAACAAGTAGTAGTCCGAAGGAGCAACGTCTGGTGAATACGGCGGGTGGGGTAAAACTTCCCATCCGACATTTTCTAAATAGGTTTTGACCGGTTTTGCGACATGTGGGCGAGCGTTATCATGTTGAACAATAAGTTTATCATGTCTGTTCTCCCATTCTGGTCGTGTTCTGGCCAGAGCTTGCTTCAAACGCATTAATTGTCGTCGATAACGTTCTCCATTCATAGTTTCACCCGGTTGCAGCAGCTCATAGTACACCACACCTTTCATATCCCACCATATGCACAGCATAACCTTTGCACAGTGAATATCTCGTTTTGGTTGTGATGGACCTGGTTCACCTGGTTTCACCCAGGCCTTTTTTCGTTTAGGGTTCTCGTAATGGATCAACTTCTCATCACCCGTAATAATTCGATGCAGAAACCCCTTTCTGCTCTGTCGTTGAAGCAGCAATTCGCAAATGGTTTTTCGTCTTTCAACGTCTCTGTCTTTCAATTCATGTGGAACCCAATGTGACATCTTTTGAATCATTCCCATGGCTTTCAAGCGTTTGGAGACTGTTCTTTGATCAACGCCTAATGCTGCTGCAAGTTGTTCCTGCGTTTGACACGAATCCTGCTCGAGCAATGCTGTCAATTCTTCGTCTTGAAATTTTTTTGGCTGTCCAGCTCGCTCTTGGTCTGCCAAGCCGAAATCACCACTTCTAAACCGTGCAAACCACTTCTGACACGTTCGCTCAGCTAGAGCATGGTCACCATACACTTCCACCAAAATACGACGACTTTCAGTCGCACTTTTCTGCATGTTAAAGTAATGCAGTAGGACACCCCGCAAAAACACTTTATCAGGCACAAATTGCGCCATGTTCACTTAACTACAAACTGGTGTTGTTGACGCTTTAATCCACTGCCCTATACTACGAACGATACGCGATGACAGGGGTTTGCAACACATGTGTGGATACACGGAACTGTGGGACGCTCCGTTCGTTGCGCCATCTCTTGTCCACCCGCACGAATTAATTCCTAGACCAAATATAAAAAAAAATGCATACCTTGCTATTTACAATTTTCTGATATAATGCAAGAGTCCCACGGTAGGAGCCCTGAAGGTCAAGTAGAAAAATCTACTTGATGTATCCTGTAATATTTTCGTATCTCATCCTTTGTTTGATCCTTTTATCTCAAACTGTTTGTCTGTGATTCACTAGCACTGAACGTTTCATCTGAAATACCCGGTATACATAAAACAAAAAGTATTATACTGCACAGTGTGCTGTTTTAGTGCAATGTAGTTCATTTCTTGTTTTTATTGTTACCGAATGATCCAGAGAATGGGGGGAAAAATATTCCTTGTTGTTTATTTTCCCCTTTCTTTCCAACTATACTCGAAAAGTGGGGGGAAATGGTAGCGTGACAGGTTTTTTTCCACTGCACATCTAACAGATATTATCTAAACATTTTTCTCTTCGTTCCCTCTGCTGTTTTTGAGGCTATTCAGCTACTGTATTCTACTTGGTAACATGCAATCCAGTCATCCTTCTCATCTTTCCCCTAAGATTATAACAACCGTAAATTGTATGGCGAGAAAAGCTACACATACACAAAATTAAGTTCAAGTTTAAGTAGTTTACAAGATTACCCTTCCGGTGTAGTCACAAAATTAAATGTTGATGGATAAGATAGCAACTACTTAGCAACTTAAGAAAAAAAAAAAAAAACGTCTTGAGAGATCAAATGCAATCCACAGTAACATATATGTCGCTTGAAAGCACAAATAATATCACACGCTTAGAATTAGGTTCTCATCCAGAAAATTTTCCCCGCTAGGGGAACAAACTCAACATGGGAGAGGGATGTGCTGGGGCAACATTTGGTAAAGAACGGGCCCTGCGAAAGAAAATGAAAATGAAATGAAATCTTTGAGTTTTACGTCGCACGCTTACGCCGGTTAGGCTAAAGAAGACGGTGAAGATGGATCAATGAATGAAATGGTGGAATGAAGAAAGTGGGAGGAAACAGTACAACCTCGCGAAACCAACGCACACGATGTTTGTCCACCACAAAGTTCACTTGGCGGGGGTTGGGATCGAACCGGGAACCCCAAGCACCAGAGGTGAACGCTCTACCACTGAGCCACCGCGGCCCCGGCCCTGAGAAAGAGTAACACATAATCGGAATTTAATTTATCTTATCTAAATTTATCAATTTATCTAGATTTGGGAAACGGTTGGCCAATACCGGGTGGATGAATCCTCCGAAATACGTCTGGAAGAAACACTGCTTAGAATATGTATTGTGTACATTGCACGTTCTTCTTAATCACAATATACATTTTATTTAAAGAAGTCTGAGTTGAGGATGCTATACAAAGGGTTTCTTCATACTGTCATATCTTTACTGAGGAACTTATTTGCAATTACCTGCTCCCCTTGAACACCTCCTAGAATCCATCCTAAAATTTGGTATTACCACTATGACCACAAATGTCGACAGCTTTAAGTAGTTTGGACGGGGAACAGGAGAACGGGTAGAGACATTTTTGAGGGGGCAGCTAGCTTTTGTATACCAAAAGATTGCTTTATATTTCTTGATCTACATTACAATACATGTCTACAGCGCAGTCGGAGGGGGGGAATAGGCAGTCACAGAAACGCTCCCCTCTTGCCCCCCTCAAATGTCATCACTGGTGCACACTCATATGAAAAGTTCTGGCTACGTGTATGTCCCAGGCTATACGAGACAGGATCTAGTCTTTCAAGTTGGATTCGAAGCACCACTCTGATTTTGAGGCTTACAACGTCTTACATAGATGAGGGCACAGAGTTATCACGGAGACGCCCAGTTTAAAAAATATAAGTCGAGAATTATCATTGAAAGGCACGTGTTGAAGAAAAAATCTATTGAGTCAATATTCCTGTAATCTACAGCAGAAAAGTAAGATTTGAAAATGCAGCTATTCCAATTATTTTATTATAGGTCTAATAATAATAATAATAATAATAATAATAATAATAATAATAATAATAATAATAATAATAATAATAATAATAATAATAATAATAATGAGTGAGTAACATGATGCATAATGTTGGTTGAGTTGGAGTTCAGCCCGTTCAGCAGCGGGACTATATGAGACGTGGACCTGCTTAACGTGGGATCCGCCGACCCATATGAGCTCCTGCCGAGAATCGAAACCAGATTTCCAGCCCTGGAGATGCGTACGCTAACCATATTATCACGAGAAGCTCTGCAATTATAATGTTGTAGGAACACTTGTAATAATGATTTTTGTACAATTTATTTCTATTGATAGATCTGTCAAATTCATAAATATTTATTTGTATTCCAATTTCCAAGCTATGGAAAACATGAACACAAGTATTTGTTTTAGAGTTCGCGCCATAATTGAACTCTTATATATCAGTCACTATCTTAGCAGTTCTATTTAATTTAAATGTGACTCTAGATTAGCACAAAAATTTATAAAACTTTATTCCTTCTTCACGCCATTTTTTTTTTTTTAACTGATCTTTCGGATGGCAAAATCATTTCTGATTGGACGATAACAAATGTAGCGTTCGCCAATAACATATTGGCATGTGCAACTTTTAAAGGTTCAGGAGGGGTTGATTGTGAAATTCGGACGAATGACGTTGCAGAAGTAAGATTTTTTTGCCCTACGAGGACAATAACGTATAAGGTCTCTTTCTCTCGATCTTCTTCTGTATAATAATAGAAAGAACCCACATACCGACCAGAAAAACCGCCTCAAGGCACGCGAGTTTTTGCAACAGACAACCCAGGCAAAGAAACGGGGGACAACGCAGACATATGGGTAGGCACGGGTAATAGAGCGAAGATTAGAAAAAAAGACAAAAAAACCCTGCTAATGAGTACAAAAAACTAAAGAAAAAGAAGAGCAGTGGTGAGAGGGATGAGCCTTGAGGTACTCCTGTCTGCTTGCTTGTGTTTTTTTGAATATTTTTAACCCCATATAAATAATAAAAAAAAGATCTTTTGTCCTTACATACGTGTGTATGTATATGAAAAGAGTATGGAGGACAAATTATGAATACTAGGTCTGTTTTAAGCCGACAAGTACGTGTCTTGCAATCTTAACGACCCTTCTTCTGTTCATGTAGCTACTACTTTCCACCACCACACCACACCCTTATATACATACACGCATATATACAATAGGATACCCCAGTCGCACTGATGCGGAGGTTTGAATTTTTTCACACGCTCTCTCTCTCTGTCGTCATCATCGCCTGCGGGGACTACGAAACAGGCTAAAGAAGAGAGACTTAAAAGAATAGCAAAAACAGGATCCTTTTATCTTAACGGCCAAGAAGAAGAGCTTGAGCAAGTATAATGAAGAATACCCACGGAATGTCCTTTGCATCTACATTTTTTTTTCTTTCGTTCTTCTCTTAGTATTATAATTTTTTGCAATGAATCCTTTATTTTAAAGCGTCTTCTCCGAGTACATGCTTATTGCAGAGTAAGGGAGTACTTTTTTTTACTCTCTATTTATGCATGTGTGAGTTTTCTCTATTCTCTTGGTCTTTTGTCTTCAGCACTGAGAGATGAAAAAAAAAATCATCCCTGAAACCCTGGAACAAAAGGACTTGAAGCTAGCTTTTTTAATTAATTTATCGTGTTCGTTTTTTTTTTTTTTTTTTTTTTAAGATTTCTCTTTACATAAAAGTAAGCTAGTTCTAAACAAAAGAGAGTAAGATCTGTTAGGGTAGTTACACCGAAGAAGGGTTGGTTGCCTAATAAAACTATGAGACAACTTTTTTTTTTTTTACTTCAGTTGTTTTGTTTGTTTGAAAGACAGTTCATTGCCGTTAATTAAAAAAAAAATGACAACTCCCAGGCATTTTTCCCATATCACCGTAGGCTTTTTTTTAACATTATTCTCAGAGATAATTCGTTATAAAACAAGCAACCCCCTAAGATGAACCAAAAAAAAAAAAACTTGTATGAACATGAACAAGTTTCTGCATACGTACTACTTGAACCCGTTTGTACAGGAATGGTTACTTACGTACAACTATAAAAAAAGTACCTTCTTTTAATTCAGTTTTTTTATCTGTTCTTTTTTTATTTTTAGGAAGCGACGTATTTTTTTTCAAAGCCATTACTGTTTTAAAGATGTATGTACGATGACCTTCAAGTAACTCATGGGAACAGAGATCTTGTTGCAGAGATAACGAATTTTTAAGGACCGTGTGAGAAATTTACATCAACAAATACGGGCTTAGGTAAGTTGGAGGTTATAACCTGAGATTATTTTAAGATAAAAAGTCAACCAACAAATGAAATATAAAAAATCTTTCTTATTAAGAGAAAATTTTAATATCCCCCCCCCCCTTTGAAGTTAGACATTATTTTTAGTTCAAAGAGATTAGGTTCAAAACTACAAAATTGGTCCGAAAATGTGTGTACTTTGAACTAATTGTAACAAAAAGTGTTGCAGCTCTTTCTAAAACTTTAAGCATTGTATCATCTTATCTTCAGTTAAGCACCGAGAAAAAGTTTTTCGGAACCAATTTTGATATAACGTACTGCCCATTCTCCTGACCTAGCTCCATTGAACTTCAGATTAATTTAAAAATCAAATAGTCCTTCTCAGTTTTTCTATAAAACATTCAGTGATTTACATGAAGTCATTAAATCACTGAATGCTTTAATCAACGAATGAAACTATGAACAACAAAGCCGAAAAGCTACAATATAGGCCTATAGTGTGGTTGAAAAGTTAGTTGCCACAGAGCAACTCCGTTATTAATTTATTAGTGCATAAAACAAACATGGAAAAAATGGAACACATGGCACACTATTCAAAAATGAAAATCTGGCTAATACCCTCGGTCACTACTAACTACATCGTTAGTTGCGAAGTCACACACACACGCAAAAGACGTCTCTACAGACATTCGCACTACGACAAACTAAAATACGCACCACTACAGCAACCTTGTTCCGCATACATACTAATAGAAAAAAATAAAAATAAATTGGTAATATTATCCATAATTGCTGTCATCCTGTAAACGGTACACCTAAACATGATGAAAAGACAACTCTCACTTCACGTACAGAATGTCGTAACATTGCAATGCAAGATGACTACAGATATTTTTATGGAGTAAAACTGTTGTTCGGTGACTACTGGTGTGCACGCTAGATCTGGCACACTTCTAAGAACATAGTCCAGTGGTGTTAAGTCTGGCGAACTAAGTAGACATTTCACAATATTCCGTTAATCACTCAATTGCCCAAGGATTACCTTATCCAGTCAGTGGTAGACTTTTCACTCGATGTGCGGGGATGCTCTGTCATGCTGAAAAAATCTTAACGTCTTTCTAACAGTGGCAGGCTAATCAAATAGGACAATATTGTAGGTCGACATCACGTTTGAATATTCCAGCAATGAATAGATCATTCAGAAACACGGGATTAATGTGAACGACGTCGAACTGTCGACAAGTTCACACACGCTACGGTATAGTAGTGACCTGTGGGGACGATGCTGTATGCTGTATGGTTTGTCAGATGTCTGTCATCCAGGTATGTGATCTCATTGCGCGGTTTACTGCTCAGTCGTCACTGTGTACTGTTCTGTTGCACGTATGCATTCTTGTGATGATATGCCTCCTCGGACACAAATAAATTTTGCGCTACGAGAAACTACGACCATACATCTCAGATCGAACGCAGTTATCTGTTCATGGTGCACCCTATGACGTCGACGAGGCATATTGACTTGCCTACATTTCTCCTGTTCATCTGCACTTGTTGCACAGCCCGAATTATGCGTAAATTACTCTCTCGTAATACTACTTCACGCATCGTTTCGAGAACGCTGCAGGTTCACGGATGCGCCATCCCTATCAACTATACTCGTTCGTACATCATATTTTGCCATCGAAAACTTTTGAGTTTTGACGCACTCTCATCATTTCTGGTTTGTGTTACTATTTTCACAAACAACAACGCAGGCTAATTGTATGCAAGATCATTTTCAATTAGTTCAATGTTAAAGCTATTAGCAAAAATTACTATTAATATTTCATAGATGATTAATGAAAGTAAATGATTATGTAATAATTGGTGGAATGAGAATGTCAGAGAAAACTGAAGAACTGCGAGAAAATTCATGGACACAATGTTGTCCACTGCAAACTCATATGATCTGGAATCTAAGTACACACCCCTCATATCAGAGGCGAGAGCTCTAGCACTTATCACAATGGTCCTCAGGACTTGAAACTCCAATCATTGAATGCAAACATCAAAACAATGAAGCCAAGCTGATCAGAATGATAACAAAACATATGCACATTTTTACTCACCCTCGTATATAAGTAGTACATCTATATTATTGGTTGCAATAGAGAAATAAGATCAAAGATAGCACCTATTCTTCGGATGTTGAATCCATACCAAAAAGCCTTTAAGCCTACTCACTATCCCTTGTTGTTTTTGTTCTATGGTGATAAAGATCGAAACGGGAAATGGTTAATTTGAGCCACTTCCGATTTGAGAAGAGGGTTAAGGGAGGAGAGAGAACCTATTTTTGGGACTCTGAATAAATTGCAACAAACCGCCTATCGATATCTCTTACAGATTTTGATCTATGGAAATTAGTACTGAAACCGGAAGTAATAGTAAATTTGAACCACTTTCGGTTTTGGCAAAGTGTTCGTGATAGTTAAGATGTGTTGCTTCGAAGTGCTAAGTCGTTTGAAAAAAAAAAAAAGCTTCTCCTTATCATTTACCGTTTTCGTTCTATGCCAATAGACGTTGAAACCGGAAATGGCTAATTTGAACCAATTCTTGTTTGAATAGAGCGCCGCGAGGGCTCAGTGGTAGAGCGTTTACCTCTGGCGCGTGGCGTCCCTGGTTCGATCCCAGCTCGCGTCAAGTGAACTTTGTGGTGAACAAACACCGTGTGCGTGGGGTTCTCCCGTTACCTCCCATTTTCTGCATTCCACCACTCCATTCATTTCTCATCATCACCGTCTCCTTTAGCCTAGCCGGCATAACCATTGGACGTAAAACTTAAAGATTTCATTTTTCATTTCATTTCCGTTTGAATAGAGTATTAACGGATAAGATGGAACATATTTCTGGGACGCTGAATTAATTACCAAAAAACAAACAAACAAAAAAAAATCTTGATATCTCTCACCGTTTTTGCTCTGATACCAGTCGAAGGACGTACGGACAAATTCGTTCTATAAGACTTCCGACACTTACACATAGTATAGTTGAAAATTTAAAAATGTGTAAACTATCTTAAGGTGTCAAGTCCACTATCATTACCTATCATCTAGAAATCTATTGGATACAAAAATGTAATGACATGCTACAAGGGCAGATATTTCGCTATTTTAATAAGGATTAGAAATCGTTTTAGTTTCAGTAGAAAGGTGTAATTTATTACCGATACGTAACAAAATAAATTCTGAAATTTTATTCTATCCATTTATCATCATCTTACTTTTGTCTTCCATTCGTAATTATATCTACTTGTTATATCTTTCAAACAGGAGCGTCATTATACCTTTTGCATGGGAAGGGGGGTGGTGGAGCAATTCTCTACCGTAGTTCCTAAGCATTTAAAGTTTAATTAATAGTTGAAGTTGAATAATAGTTAATAGTTAATAGTTTAATTAGAGTTTTATGTTTCGCGTTAGTACATTACTATATTCTATTTATAAAATATATAATCTCAAACTCGGAGATAGGGGCAACTGCTTCGCACTTCCTTCCTTCAATGACGCCCAAACTTTGATTTTATATAGACACCGAGAAAAGAAAATAGCTTATACAGAGAGTGCATATACAGTATAACGCTAGAGTTGCCCACGAGATATAAGGAAATACGAGACGAGGCAAACCCTTCTCGAGACGAGACAGTCTGAAGTTTTGTTTCATAGGCAACTCTATTTTCTCTTGTTGCAGACTGTGCATTTCTTTCCTCTCCCAAGAAAGAATTCATTGCGAGACTGATTCCTCAGTCTTTCTTTTACTTTTTTTTTTTTTTTTTTTAACGGAGAATTGTCTTCTACTGATCCATCACAATTTCACATTCTGATTTTGCTTTAACGGTCGCATTTTTAGGGACTATTTGGAACATTCATCCAAATAGGTACTCCTATCGCTTATACTATGTTGCACGCATCTTTTCTTTCTTTTTTTTTAACTTTTCAAATGTGCGACCGTGTTGTATCGTACCCACGTATATATCATGTTGCAATTGCAAGAGCAAAAATGTGTCACACTACACATACATACATACAGAGAGAAAAAAAGTGCTGAACCATGCATATAGAAACAAATAGCTATCATCATCCACATGGGAAGAGGCTTTAGAAACTGTCACGTGTGGGAAGATGCTGAATAAAAGCCGTCCACAAAGGATGAGAGAGAAATATACATATCTTGTTATTAACTCGCAGTTTGGTGTCCAAATTCTCATTCTCTGTATAAGGCTACATGACATAAGGTATATTATTCATGAAACATCTGGGAGATGGTTGCTTACGTTACCGTTGACTGGGTCATCGTAACACTGTATCACAAAACTAATGTAGTTATTGCAAAAGATGTGACATAGTATCACAGACAACGAAATGAGACAAAACTAGTACTGTTATTACCTCACAAATGTCACGTAAATTCTGATTTTCCCTCTTTTTACGATTTATTAAATGTTACAATTGTGTGTTTTCCTAAACAAATTGTTAAATCTTAAATCTTTACTGCAGTATCTTAATGTGTACTTTATTTTCCCCGTAGTTTTGGAAATCAAACATGAAAAATTAAAAAAAAAAAAAAAAAAAACAAAAAAAAAAACGCAGGAAGCAGTCGAAATTTTCAAATAACTGTCATAAAATTTACGGAATACTAGTTTTAACTCAAGATAGTCGAAAAGCATAACGATATACGAAATCCAGGGATAAATTCAAGGAAAAGCCTGGGAAAAGAATGTTCTCCTTCTCGGATAAATTTACTGAAATAGAAATAAAAGAAAAGGTTTTCCTTCTGCCCTGAAGGATTCAGATTACTTCCCAGGAAATGCTTCTGGCGCACATTGCCCTAGGTTCGAGTACAATTTACTTATCGAGACATAATCGTACAGTGATTATCTAAGAATAGAGTAGCAACTATACTTTTGTTATAACCTTGTTAAAAAGTAACTTATGCCAAAAAATGTAACTATTCTTATATATATATATATATATATATATATATATATATATATATATATATATATATATATATATAAATATAAGAATAGTGGCGGATCCAGGATATGATCAAGGGAGGGGCTAAACCATAGTTTGCCGTTTTATCCAGTGTAAAGCAGGATTGAAGCCCATTTTATCCAGTGTATATCTGAACGTCAAGAAGGGGGGGGGGCTATAGGAGCTATAGCTCCCCCTTGGATCCGCCCTTATCTATCTATCTATCTATCTATCTATCTATCTATCTATCTATCTATATATATATATATATATATATATATATATATATATATATATATATATATATATATATATATATATATATATATATATATATATATATATATATATATATATATATATATATATATATATAAACTGTACAATCCCAAAAAGCCGAATGGTAAAATTTTTGGTTTTGTTCCCCGTGGGAGCACTGACATTTATATTTTGTCCAAGTACCATAAGGAAACTAAACAGTCTTGCAGTGTTACGTAGGGAAATCCGGTGTAGAAAGCTCCAACAGCAGCGATGGGAACTAATGTTCTGACCAGCTCAAGTAATAACAAGCTATCTAGCGGGTCAGAAGTCTTCGTGTACTTTAAAATTCAAAACTGTATTTCTATGTTCTCTCTCTGCATATTAAAAATGTAAAATCATTTGTTTTGTTGCTTAACATTTTCACATGGACCAAAAAGGAGCTCCCTTGTGTTTCGCCTCTGGTATGGGAAAGTCAGATTCGATTTTCGCTCGAAGTATAAACATGTCTTTTTAGATACCATGTTAACTCTAGGTTCACGTCTCATATAGCCTATGAAATGGGAGAGCCGGGTACGATTCTCAGTAGAAATATACAACAAGAAATGATGGTGTTAAAACAACCCAATTTTAAAACAGACTAGTGGTCCCAGCATGACTACCATTTCAGCATGTTATTTCAACAGAAAGGACTGTGTTGCGGTTAACACAGGCCTGGTGTTACCGATTTGACAGTGTTAAGCAGTGAAAAAATAACACCGTGGCGATGCTAAAGAACTAGGTGAAAGAACGAAGAAATTCGGAAATAGGAACAGCACCACAGTGATCCTTCTATGTATACCATGTATTGTAAGTAATACCCTATCTAGCATGTTGCATGAAGGCCACTGAGATACAAATATTAATAACTGTATTGCACGTCAGTGGCTAGCACAGCCTTTCAATTTAATACCTACAATGATTTAGCACGGGTATCATAGTTGCCTTAAAATCATATGTATCAAAGAGATACATCTATATTGTAATTTTAAGCGTGTACATTGGCTTTCAAGAATATCATAAATATCTAGTAGATGACATTGAAGAATCTGTATTAATTTTTATTTATTTATTGTTATGAACAAACCTTTACGATATTTATACCAAGTAACAAACAACGTATTATATATTTGTAATCTTTTGAGAAAATAATCTTATGAATGTATACATTTTCTGACATTTACATGAGTAGAAGTGCTGCCATCTGTTGTTCCTATTGTTCACTATGTTCGTCACCTATTTTATTATCTTTCATAAGAGCCATGTCCGTTTAATAAGAGAGAAAATGTTTTTGTAAAAGTAGTTATTTGGCAACTGTATATGAAACAATGAAAACGGTGTGTTACTAAAATGTCTCCTCATCATGTTAGAAACTTGATTTAACAACTAACATTTTGACAATATAATCTATAGTGTGATGGATTTGAAGTGACACTACGTATGTTCAAAATTTAACAGAACTAGGGTAACGGAGGAAGTCCCACGTATCGTATATAGTATCCAGTATGGATGAGTCAACTTCAACTGTCGGTAGAAGTACACATCGCTCTGGAACCCACGTTAAACTCTACTTCCCCGTCTCGTGTAGTCTCTGCACTGAAAAAAGGTAATTAAACTCCAAACAGTATATACACATCCCAACAGACAAACTTGTTAACCAGCTAACATCCGGAAGGTCTTTCCCAAACAGCAAGTACACTTTTTAAACGTGATTTACTGAATTACTCATATGAAGAATGTACACATTTCCAGTAACAATCTATTATACTTAACTAATAAAACGTTTCTAATAAAAATATATATAAACATTATTACAGATATAATTTCAACATTTTATATACCAATCAAATATTCTCGATGTTATTAATCCGGTGTTATTTCTTTATTTTGGAATATGATTAAATGCAGAAAAGTAAAACATCGCTTTTGTGTATGTCACATATCAAAACTCAAGAGTTCTTGTGCAACACATCACTCTCAACGAAAATGTTCCTAATGTTATATCCAACCATAAAGAAAGAAAAAAAAATCAGAATATAATCATATATATATATATATATATATATATATATATATATATATAGTAGATATCTGTAATCAGTATAGGGAGAGGTCAAGATGTCTTGAGTGTACTCGACGGCTAATCAAAGCAGGAAGGGAGTGAGTATAGGCATACAGTATACGTATTACCAACATGCAAAATACTGCAATGCGTATGCCAAAAGAAATCGTAATAAAGAGATAATTAATCAATGTCATATTGTATCACGAATATGAAACACGTGCGCTTTCATCTTCCTTCTTTTCGGATGAAGAAACGGTTCATCGGAGGATGAAGTATCCTGTTTCATAAAGAATATAGAAAAAAAATAATTAACGTTCTTTTTCGTTTACGCTATGGTGATAATAATAGTAGTCAACTGTGTTTGCGATTACATTATATTCTCTGGCATATAGTCTGAACAAGTTTGTAAATAAAAAGCATTCTTGCATTCCGTTACATGAAGTTGTAAAAATTGATTTAGAATAGCCTATTACTGAAATTACGACATGACTACAAGACACTAAATCGCGTGTCTATTAGCATATGTCCATTGAATGTCCAGTACGACTATTGCCATGTCATTTGATGGTCAATGTATTTTTTATATCCATGGATACTTGGGATATGAACATGATATTCAATTAATGTTTGTCTATCAGACGAGAAACTTATTATTTCATCTTTGAAAACGAGACAAGAGTCGAAACAAGGAGTGTATATATAGGAGTGTCAAAACAACACCGACAACGTTTGGGAGAGGATTTCTGACACGAAGATAAAAAGAAAAATATAGACCAACTTGGGTGCACAAATGCTTCCTGTCGGAGTTATAGACTGCTGAAAACATGAAAAAATGAATTTTAAAGATCCATAGCTCCAAAACTATGGGGCCTTTAACTCAAAGATTTCATTTCAATTTTCATAAATAAGAATCACCATTCCGTAACTGGTGCCATAGGCATGTTACATAGAGTCCCGTATGGACATGACATGGAACATTAAATTTATAATGAATTGTTGTTATTATCTAATATGTTTTCATTAAAAATATTTAGCTGACTATAATACACATATATTTTTTCTTTAATCTGTAACTTGTCTACGGTTGTAGCACCAGGTGATAAAAATAGGTAATAATTTGCAACAAATATGCGTTCCCGTTCATTGCAATTATATAAATAAATGACGATGAGTAAGCAGCAAAGATAAACAGAAAGCAAACCTTATTAATCATTACCAGATGACACAAACTCTGAAATTGCCAATCCGATTGCGATTTGCTCATTCTTCTCATTCACAATATTAAATGAACGTTGGAATAATACAATGGGCATAGTTTAAAGTTCTTTTTACGTCCTCTTCTTTGCTAGAATGGTACGCCGCTCTGCTGTATCATTTTCCAGCTGTGAAAGTGTAATTGCCGAAACGTACGGCCAAGATACTGACGTGAAACTGCGGATGTTACAGAAGTAGATTATTATCTTCAATCACCACTGAGAGTTAAGTGGAACATTAAATAGTTGACGTTTTGAATAGCAGATAAAAAGGAAATTGGAAGCGTTCGAAATGTGAATGATTGATTATTGAGAGTTTAATGGGGAAGTCAGTAGCGAGGTTATTTGATTCCTTCCAAAGGTGATACTCGAGAGGAATGTTGCACATTCCAAGGAAAAGAAAGGAAAAGTAACAGAGAAGTAACTAATACTAATCTATATAGGACACATGGCCATTTTGCAAACGGGATTCACTTAGGGAGGGCATGGAGATTCACTCGATCGAGCTCAGGATCGTTATGGTTAATGAGACTCGTGCTGAGTTCGCCCTCACTAAGACATCCAGCTCATTCCTCGTGTTTAGCCTCATTAGCCTCATTGGGGTTTATGCTTGTTGTTATTTAGGCACTAGCTCTTTATTCACGTACAGAACTCGTGCTTAAATGGATTCTCGATCACTTATTCCCGAAACTCGATGTCGACTGACCCACGTACACGATATTGTAGGTCGCAAGTTTTGACTTATCTGCTTGATAAGGAAAAGCATTATTGCTTAACTCTATCCAAATTATAAAAGGCAAACGGCAGTTTGAGCGTCACACGCTCTCCTGGAATGTTATACAATCTTGCTTAAGAGATTTGTAATGCTGGTTGTAGAAGAGACAAGGGGCAAAATGAAAATCTTTATAGTAAACGGTAAATGTATCAGTGCGTCACGCTAATTACTAATACTAGTACTGTCGCGCTAAATAGATGTCGCCACGTGCGCTATCTGACGCTAATAGATGTTACTACTGGCAGGATTGTTGTGTATAACGAAGTTTTATGGAATTTGGGGTGGTTAGTGAGGAAACTTTAAACAAAATGTTAAATGTACAGCTTTTGATTAAGTACGATTTTAAGCTATACTGTAAGTCTACAGCAGGACGATGGCTTGGGCTTCACAGATATACATAGTACATAACTCGTGAAAAAATGGAATTTCTAGTTTTACATTTAGAAGAAGTTACGTCTTTTAAGGTGAAGAATTCGCATGGTTGATGGAAGTGCTGTGATTAGTACGATAGAACTGGTAAAATGAGAATGTGGGAGGAATGGAATAACTTCCGAGAAAACCCACGTACACGATATTGCACATTACAAATTCGAGTGGACGGGTATGGAACCAGAGGTGAGCGCTCTATGACTGAGTCAACGTGCCCCCTTATGTAATTCATTACATTAATTTATAATACATCATTGAATCTTGACTAATCCATGCTGAAACATAGAATAGTAGCATCAGAAATTGAAATGAAAATGAAATGTTTGAGTTTTATGTCCCAACGGTTATGCCGGCTAGGGTAAAGGAGGAAATATGAATGAAATGGTGGAATGAAGAAAGTGGGAGGAAACGGGAGAAGCCCCGAGTGAACCCACGCACACGGTGATTGTCCACCAGAAAGTTCACTTGGTGGGAGCAGGGTTTGAACCCGGGATGTACCACATCAGAAATTGAAAACTTGAATATCTGGATGATATTGATTAAAGACAACCATATCAACCAATCAATAAACTAATATTGAACAGCTAGAACATTTAATTTTTCCATGTTACACTGTATATTACTGAAGAGAAAAGAAATATCTAACGGGCTTCCAATGTCGTAACCCAAATGATAGGAATACAAGTTTCCTTTGTGCATAGTCCTGAGTTCAATCTCGTATTAAACTGAGGGTCCTGATCCGGATTCATACATTATTGGTGCTGAAAGGAGACGTCGAGAAAGATGGATTTATGCTGCTTAAAGCTCGAACAGCGCTCTTGGTATCGAACCTACGACTCTAAGTTTTCAAACTGAGTGCCTTATTGCCAGACCCATACTTAGGTAAGTGTTGTTCTGTGCTCGAGCACAGGGCGGCAGAATTTAGGGGGCGGCTAAATTTGGATTTTTTTTTAAAGATTCACAATAAGTAATATTTAAAACTAGCAACCCTCAGAGTCCCGCGCAAGCGCGAGAAAATATGTTAATGTGTTTAAATTCGCTCTAATTACAGTAGTTACTAATTAGCTAGCTTATCTGATTGTTTTTAAAAAGTCATTCTCTTCCACCCCCGCCTCAAGGGATGAGAATGGACTTAAATATCATGAAACCTGATAGCGTTAAACTCAACGACTTCGAAAACTATGAATTCAACACTAATAGCTGTCTTTTCAATTACTTTCAAAATCTCGCCCTCCCTGGGGAGTGGAGCATAAGGACTCACTCGTGTCAAACACCTACCACATCATAATCATCATTCAGGGAATTAGGCCATTTAAAATTACGTTGTAACTTTTGTAAGTTGTAATGGTAACCATGGCTTGTTTCCAACTTTGCAACATAATTTTGTGCGGGGACGGCAAATCATTTAGAGCACAGGGGTGCACAATATATAAATACGGAACTGCTTATTGTTGAGCTACTGCGGCCCATTTGATAAAACTTTTTTTTTTTTTTTTACTCATGTTGATATAGAGACCTTTAGTAAATCTATTTTTAATTAAATCAGCAATGAAAAAAGAATGTTGACAGTGGGAGAATGAATCTACTCTTTTTTTTTATTTTCTTCCGTCTATTGATTATTCTTTAATAGGTGAGTAGGTCAAATAGGGGGAAACACAGGAAAGGAAGAGACGAAGCCAGCTCATGATTATTTACGCCTGGTTGATCCTCAAAGCTCCCTCACTTTGCATTCATTCAATCAGATTAACTATTCTGGTTCTTTTTCTTCATCTTTCTCTCACTTAATTTCATCATGTCTTTTCTTCATACTTTCTTTTTCATCTATCTCTTTCTTTTTTTTCTTTTTTTAAACAGTAAGAGACAGATTAAATAGACCTAATATACTCTTTCTACGTAGATACATTTACAGGAAACAGGATAATTTATAAAATAGAGTGGTTTTCTACGTTTGTCAAAGATACGGTATTGCGTGATTGTATGTTCAAACTACTGGATACTTGATTATAGTGCATAACTGATTTTCTTTCTTTCACTTATTCTTTCTTTCTTTCTTCTTTCCAGGCATCTAACTGGTCAAAAAATATCACAAGCGCTTCGGTTAGCCCTGGGTTTGATTTCCGACGTGGAAGAGAGCTGAACTCTGGAAGGTTAAACTAATTCTAACTTTGAAAGGAAAGTGTATGTAAGTCACTTTAAAGCTTAAACATGCCTAACAATAGATAAATAATCGCAACCAAATGTTTACGATGTGAAATGTAACAGGTTTCAATTGCAAGAAATTATCTATAATTATTCAAGTTATTAGTTAATAATGGGACTTTGAAACATTAAAAGATGACAAACTTAGCTATTATGCCTAATCTGATTACTGTTTCCAGTTAAATCACACCCTACTTAAACTAATATTATGTGGTTCAAATTTAATGTTACTTCTGATTTCAATACTAATTCCCACAGAGCAAAAACGATAAGAGATATCGAGATACGGTTTTCTTCAATTGATTCATTGTCCCAATAATAGGTTCCGTCTTCTTCGCTAACTCTCTACTCAAATCAGAAGTGGTTTAAATTAGCCATTTCCGGTTTCAACACATATAATCATAGAACAAACACGATAAAGAATAGCAGCAAGCGATTTTATGTAAACGATTCAATGTCTCAAGAGACTATATCGTCACAATCCGCAATACTCTACAAAAATTGGAAGCGGTTGAAATTCATTATTACTTCCGGTTTTAATACTGATTTCCGTAGATCAAAACCGATAGGAGAAATCGAAATGCAGTTTCTTGTAACTGATTCAGCTTCCCAAGGGTAGATTCTATCTCCTTCCTTAATAATCTATTCAATCCGGAATTGGTTCAAATTAAGGATTTTTGGTTTCAACCTTTATTACAACAGAACCAGAACAGTATAGCATAGTGAATAATGGCTTTTTGATATGGATTCAGCGTCCGAGGAAAAGGTTCTATCTTTGATCTTATTAATCTATTGCAACCAGTAGTTATAGAGGTACTTCTTTGAGTTTGAGTGTTGAATCACCATAATTTCATATTGTGAAACAAAACTCACTTATTTCTATCTCAGTATTAGTATTTTAGAGAATGGAAATATATTATTAATGTATCTATATGTAATGCGGTTGATCATTTTGTTGCCACAAACCAGCACCTGAGATGAGTTTGATTGGTTGATTGGGATTACAAAAGTCCTTTTCAGCGTCGAAGATGTGTGAGATGTGAATTTTAAGATCTAAATCTCATGAGTTCCTACACGGGATCGACCGGAACGGAACTGTAGTAACAAACTGGGATATTCGGGAACTGACCTGGAAGCTAGATTTGGTTCAAGTCGTGCTTGTGTTCACTTTGATCATTACAAGTATGAAGTTCAGAATGGTTTAGTAGTAGAGCACGTATCTCTGACATGCAGGGAACACATCAATATACCTTGAGTTTCTCCCATTTTACTAATTTACTATGCATTTTTTTTTCATCAGGTGAGTTCTCTCATGCTAAATTGTTAGTTTTTTTGCTAAATTGTGAGTTTTCTCGTCTTTGTGTGGAAGATGCGGGTTCGATCAGTTATGGAAATATCTGTGGTTTAGATCCCAGGTTACATTTGTAGGTTGATTTCTTATGTAGACACGGTACTGTAAAGGAATAATCAAAATTAACAGTTCACGTCCATCTATCACTCTTTTAATCCATAGACACTATATCGAACACTAAACTATATATAAATTTGATATTACAATGGGTTTCTTTACGATAGTAGTTTTTTTTTTTTTTAAGTCAACGTTTTACTATTAGTTTCTTATTATTCTTAGCTGTTACACCAGACGCGAAAGCATATAACAGGTTCCAATTGATTTTGATAATCCTTAAAACACAAGAAAGAAACAAGAAATATCTCCATTTTCCTCTTTATTTAGCAACAGCGTGTAGTTTGTGTTATCCCAGTTTGTGTTTCTACCCGCTAGCATATTTATCTAGTGTATAGAAAATAATTCCAATAAACCAGAACACCATGTTTACATTTCTCTACTCCAAAAGGAGAGTAATGACTCCTAAACGTATGCACCCATTTGTGCATATAAGTTTGCAAGGGTTGCATACATTTAAGGAATATGTCATTGGATGATTTTTTTCGTGATCCACCTAAAAGTGCATGACTGAAGAGAAAAAAAAGGCAGAGACAAGGTAGTAACATAGAGGGTTAGCGTGCTCAAGGCGCAAAAGCGGGAGCTATTTGTAGTCATTGTCATTAAAATAGCTCGGAGAAATGCATCTGTATTTGCAGCAGGGTTGGCTGGTTTAAACCAAGGTGGTTTAAACCATGGTTTAAACCAAGGTTTAAACCAGCTGGTTTTTTCAAAAAAACCAACTGGTTTAAACCAAAAAACGAAAAATGTTCGTAAAAGTGTAAGTGTTTGTAAAATCTTGATGAACACACATTTGTGGGCTATCACGTTTCACTCCCGTATATTATTCGTATTATATTCAGACCTAAATTCCCCATTCATTACTCAAAAAGATTATACTACAAAAGCAAACTTTTTAAAATACAAGTTTATAAATGTTTGTTTTGTGATTTTTTTGTAGTTATTATTGTTGTGTAATTGCAATCAAAGAAAAATTCTAAATATTGTTTCATTTCAATGTTTACTATTGATAAAATACATCGAAATGGCATACTTGTGTGTGTGTGGGGGGGGGGGGTCATACAGACCCCATGAGAGGCATTTAGTGAAATGAGAAGTATCTTTGGTATATATTTATGTATAAATGAGTCTGAGCCAAAGTGGACTCAAATAATTCGTATCTTTATACACTTTTCTTACTGATATGCATATTAAGTCGTTGTATTTCGTTAATTTGGACCAATAAAAGTCGTTGTTAACTAACTTGAACTAAATTAGTTCTTCTGTACTCCGTAGTACTTCGAAATTGTCCATATGTAATTCTGTATAATGGTTTCACTTGTGCAACTGTGTATCTTTTTGTCCTTCTGAAATGACTCTTGATAGTTATATTAAGAAACATGTAAAGATCAGTACAACGTATTTTTATCAGGATTCCTTCGTGAGTGAGTCGGCAGACGTATCGCATTTGTGGCCAATTAGTCCTGGTTCCGAGTTCAAATGGAGGACAATTTCTCTCGGATGTAACTCGAGAAGCAGTTTTTATTCCGCTTTAAGCTTATGTGACCCCTTCCAACATAACCCGGTTGTTGCATAATAACATCAAGGCGAAACAAACTTATTTCTGTCCATATATGATATGAATATATAGAGTAAATTATTTAAACCAAATAAACCTGGTTTAAACCAAAAAAACCTGGTTTAAACCAAAAAAACCGGTTTTTTTGGTTTTTTTAATAAAAACCATGGTTTTTGCCAACCCTGATTTGCAGACACTTTTATTTCAAATATATTTGGAAAATACATGTAAAGCATTGGAGTGTACAATACTGTGTGAAGTGAGGGGTATGGTGGCTCAGTGGTAGAGCACTCACTTCTTGTGTGTGAGGTCCTGGTTCGATCTCAGCTCACGCCAAGTGGGCTTTGTGGTGAACGTGCGTGGGTTTTCTCGGAGTTCTTTCCTCCCACTTTTTTCATTCCACCATTTCATTAATTCTCCTTTAGCCTTCATGTGATATTGTGGGACGTAAAACTGAAAGATTTCACTGTGTGCAGTGTTTCCCTTATGGAGAATTATATGGCATAGTTAGGGTTACATTATAGAAGTGAAGCAAGGCTTGCCGAGCGTAGTTCCATTCTTCCTTAAAAAAAAAAAAAAAAAAAAAAAAAAAAAATGTTTAAGGGACTAAGGTGGAAATCTCAAAACTTATTAGTCGCAATCTGGACATGAGTTTTATGCATTATTCTTCCACCATTCACCTCTACACTCCGAATGAAAAAGGATCTCGCTCGTGGCTAAGTGGTTAGCGTACGCACCTTTGACGTGTAAGACCCGGATCACGTGGTTCGGATCCTACGTTAGCTTTAGATCAACGTCTCAAATAGCCTCGATACTGAAAGGGACGCTAAACTCAAAATTAAATCAAATCAAAAACCAAAGGACAAAAAAGAGCGTTGTAAAATTCCATAATAACGACATTCACACCTCTTAATATGAACATCAATATCTCTGGTGAAGGAGATTAGCTCCTAAATTCCAGATGAATTCATCCGTAACTAATGAGTGGGGCATTGACAAAATTAGATGTACAACTTGTATTTATGAATACAAGCAAGCCTTTGTAACTTCGGTCAGTATCAGATTTTATTCGCTCGACTACACACCAGGAGCGTCATTTCAGACTTCTGTTGAGGGGGGCAAGAGCACCACCGACATAAGATTTTCACCTTCTGTACTAGTATATTAGTAGACAATCGATTATAGTGTATGTATTCCTCAAACTCTTGGGGGGGCAATTGCCCCCTCCTGCCCTCCCTAAATGACGCCCCTGCTACACACACTCGTAAACGTAGCAGAGGCTTAAATTAGAACTGCTAAATTTAGGATAATTTAATATAGGAATGTACGAATAATATATTTTTCAAGCTTTTCCCACTGGTCTAGTAGCTAACGCGCTTTGGTTCGTGGAGTCCCGAGTTCGATTCCCGATGGGACATTTGAATGTATTATCTGATTTCAACTTAATCTCTAGGACCACGCCTTACATAACATCGTTGCTGGAAAGGGACGCTAAATTTCGATAAACAAATATACTTATTGTTCAAATGAATGTGGTTCGAATAGTTACTGGATTTACAAATATTCGAATAACTGAAGTAAATATATATGGAATGATTTTTAACAACAGTAGTTTGAACCGAAATTCTCGTAACTTACGGTACGATTTAGTCCATTAAATTAACTGGGAACAGAAACATTAAGAACGAGTTATATATAAATGACTGCATTAATAATTCAGAACGATGCACCATACAATAATTTGTTCTAAGTTAATCTAATTGATTCTGTACTGTCATATATGTCTCTTTTCAAAGCTAGGTTCTTAAATTTTACGTGTTCTGGAATTGCGGTATAATTTCCATATCAAAGAATGTGGCAAACGCAACAGCCCAAATGTTGATTGATGATTACGCTATGATGAAAAGAAAGGATGTGGGATAGGAAAACGCAAATGTTAAGTTTCACGCAAACACGTAAATGAATTACTAATACTCATAATAGATTCATTTTAGGCTTTCAGTGACTAAATAGAGATACTTTTAATTCAAAATGCTAAACTTTCCAAGATGAATCACTGCATCAAAGTTCTTATAAATATATGTTGGATAACGTGTTTTTTCAAAGCTGTAAGCTATCAAAAGCGCAGGCAAATCACTTGCGTTCAATTGATGGTTAAAGGAGGAGATAGAACCTACTCTTAAGCAGCAGAATCGATTGCAAAAAACTGCATCTCGATATCTCTTATCGTTTATGCTCTATGGAAATCAGCATTGGAACCGGAAGTAGTAGTAAATTTCAACCACTTCTGGTTTTGATAGATTCCTCCGAATGTTGTTAGAAGCTTTGTTATTACTCAAACCACAGTTCTTACTCAGTCCATAGTTATTTTGCGTATAAACGGTATTTAGTTTAACGCCTTTTTGTTAACAACACTCGTAATATTTATAATTACAAATGCCTTTCTTGCTCGCTCTCCGCTCTCCCTCCTCCTCCGCAGGTTTGGGTCCTACTACCATACACAGATAGAGATATTGGAAACGATCAAGAATACCGATTCCGAATGTTCATCTCTCGATAGCTTTTTTCGTTTCTCGAGATAAATCGAAGCACAAACAAGACTGATGCACAACGGCTATTTTGATAGTGGTGTGAAGATTTCAAGTATTTGATAGAATTATCGTTTAGATGGCACTAATGACAAACTGGTCATATTTCTCAAATAGAACTTATAATCTTAGATTTGTGAACGCTTTTTAAAAACATGAAACGAATTTAATTTTTCAGAAAAAATAATTGTTCAGTCTATAAAAGTAATAAAAAGCCGTTATTGGTTTATTTTGACAGTAGTGCCACCTGTGAGTCAATTCTATAAACTAGGGGAAGATTGTGCCTCACAGTACAAACAACCGGCATTCATCTGGGTTATCTATGGTTGAAACCCCACCAAAACCCTTCAAATCGATTACTAGCAGCGCGATTGACAGAGAGAGAGAGAGAGAGAGAGAGAGAGAGAGAGAGAAAGAACGAAAGAAAGGGGTCATGACATGAAAACAACCAAGAAATCGAGGGTTTTAATTGTGACTCTGAAGTTCCTTTGTCGATGTCCCTCTTCGTTTTTTAGATCCAGAGGACGTTTGTTACAGACACTACAACAGACAGACAAACGACACTTCTCCTTACAGCAGGGATGCTACAAAATACGGAGGAATATTTAGATACACATACAATTTTTAAGAAATCGTAATAGGAATCTCTGCTACCTGACATTGTGAATTAACTCTTTATATCTGGGGCGTTGTATTCAAAGCAAGGATTGAATTTCGCGCATGGAAAGCAACTATATTATTATTATAGTGATCGGACAGTAGTTCAAACCTAAAAATATTTTAATATATTGCCCAGCACTTATGTATAGTTCAAAACTTTTTGATGAAAATTCCTAATGTTAGGACAAGATAAGGAATCACATATCAATAGAGACAGTTGATAAGAAACTACAATTAAAAGAAAAGACGAAATTATCAAAAATAATGTTACGATAATTGTACAATCATGTATTTCAATTAACAACAGAACATCTGCTGAGCGGATCTCCTTCGTGGCTAAGCGGTTAGTGTACGAGCCTTTTGCGTGGGAGACCCGGGTTCGATTCCCGGCGAATGCTCATGTGGTTCGGATTTCACGTTAGAGGCGTGGTGGCTCAGTGGTAGAGCGTTCACCTCTGGTGCTTGGGGTCCCCAGTTCGATCCCAGCTCGCGCCGTGTGCACTTTGTGGGGGACAAACACCATGTTCGTGGGTTTTCTCGGGGTTCTCCCGTTTCCTCCCCCTTCCTTCATTCCACCATTTCACTCATTTCTCATCATCACCGTCTTCTTTAGCCTAACCGCCATAACCGTGGGACGTAAAACTTGAAGATTTCATTTCATTTTTTCGGATTTCACGTTAATCAGTAGGTTCCGTCTCATATAGCCTCGCTGTTGAAAGGAACGTTAAACTCAAAATCTAATCCAATCCAATCTGATGAGTGGTCAATATGTAAATTATGATTGACTCGAACCTGTATGAAGTCAACAAACATTTTTCTCTTATTATTATTTTAAGTATTTATATATTTGAATCCACTAATTTTGACAAAGTGTTGTATTTTGAATGAGCACTGTTCTTAAAACAATAAATAACGCTTATTGTTATTTAAAATCCGATTTGTAACCAGAAATGCACTTATTTGTATGTGTGGCAAACTGCGCAAAGTTTTTTTCTTTTTTAAAATCCTTTCTTTTTCCATGAACGTGTTACACGCACAGAAGATGACAAACAGAAGAACATAAAACGACTTCACCGTTTCATGAAAACCATCACGAAAAGACAGAAGGCTTGGTATAATGGGAAGATAAAAATGAAATTACGCAAAACAGTTTTGGTTCATTAATAGTGTGGTGAATTCATTTCATAAAGACAGGGAAGGACACAAAAAGAAGAGAAAATAAAAGAAAACAATCGTGCCAGTGAAAAAAAAGTCTTACGTAATCGTGGGATGATACTCGATTTCGATGCGTATGACTAAGAACAAAAACACATTATTTGATAGCACTTTGTTGTATCTATTTGTTTCATAAAAATGGTTCTCGTGAATCCCAATCCAATCCTACTAAAACCTATAGCATCCATCTTCAACGTGTCTTTACTTACTAGTTCTATTCAAAGAATTAGTTTCACTTATTTCGTTTAGTTCTTGAGGAATTTTCTTATTAGGGTTGCACTATCGGGGCTTATGAGATTATAATGTTAATACGTACGTACATTCGTTACTCCACACGATAACTTTTGAATGAAAGCGAATTTGTGAATTCCAGTCTTTGAACACAACAGCTAGGATGATTATCTGGGACGGGTTCGCTAATGGAGTCATTTTTTTTTCATCTTCATAGGTAACTTTGACTTTAACGGTGACTACCCATATACCATTCATTCATAAAAAATACGTTTCGCCTAGATATTGTGCAACCAGCAAAACCTTTAAGAATTTCGGGTTGCATAAACATCTAGGCTATCTATATCTATCTATCTATCTATCTATCTATCTATCTATATATATATATATATATATATATATATATATATTCCGTAGATTCTAAAAACTGAATTGTGATGTTGACCGTGTGTGCGGACGCGTTGTCATGATGAAGCAGGATCACACGCAATTTTTGGACGCCGTTCCCGAAGCTTCGGGAACACTTTTGTTAGGCAAACAGTGGTGTACCACTGAGCAGTAACAGTCCTTTGTTCTTCAAGTGGAACAGTTGCAACATGGTCAGATTTGGAGAAGAAAGTTGCGACCATTTTCTTCCCCATACTTCGCGGTCGCTTCACTTTCGTGGGTGGAAAGATCCAAACTGTATACTGGCGTTTATTTTCAGGGTCAAATTGATAGATCCAAATCTCATCACCAGTAACAATGTCAGAGACGCGTCGAGAATTGCCTCCATCAAATCTTGCAAGCATTTCTTCACATTATTCCACACGCATGCGCTTCTGCTGTCCAGTCAAAGTGTGAGGCACCCAACGAGATGAAATCTTCTTGAGCAGAAGATGAACATGAAGCATTTTTGTTACTGTTGGCGATCCAATTTTCACTGTAGATTCAATGTCCTTGAAAGTTGTTCGAGGATTTTCTCGAATCATTTGTTTCACAGCGGCAATGTTTTCATCTGACACAGCAGTTGCCGGACATCTAGCTCTCTCTTCATCTTTAAGCGATGTCCAGCCTCTTCTGTATTCACCAAACCACCGAAAAATTGTAGCACGGGAAGAAGCAAGGTCCCCAAATGCCACCTGCACACGGTCAAGGCTTTGTGTCTCGTTCAAACCACTTTTGAAATCGTAAAGGATCATTGCCCGAAAATGTTCCCTTTCGAGCTCCATTTTAGACAGCCGAATACTGCTCACATCAACAAACAAGTGAAGGCGATACGGCCACGCCGATAAACGAGGCGAGTTGAAACTTGCTTCGCTTCTTCGCTCTGGATACCACTACCGAATGCAATTGTTGGAATTCAAATACTGTGCCACAACAATGCGTACCTCAAAACTTTCGTAGTGACCCTCGTACCTCTGATGCAGGGCGGTAAGTTCTCGTGCCAAAATAATAGGATCATAATAGACGCTTACAAAAATCCGTGGCGTTCGAAAACTTTTGAGCGGTACTGTACGTTGTATCATATTGTTTTCGTAAACACGTTAACTATTTTTTCTCATATATCTACAAAATGTGTAGAATAGTGTTACTCTTGCTTTTATTTTCATTACTATTATTTTGAAAATGTGACAAACTGAATATATATTTAATACGAACATTATTTTTTTGTGTCTCTTCCATTTGAGAGAAACAGAATGGGTCTATTAAGTGGCTTGGAAAAGAATTAGGAAGACCAATGTAAGTAAAATTTTC
Organism: Thermobia domestica; assembly: GCF_964235325.1. Taxonomy (NCBI): domain Eukaryota; kingdom Metazoa; phylum Arthropoda; class Insecta; order Zygentoma; family Lepismatidae; genus Thermobia; species Thermobia domestica. Next base: position 84,887,060 of record NC_137466.1, read on the forward strand.
AATTACACAGTTCAGTGGATTTATTTTGCAATTTTATAGTAAATATGTGTTAAAATGACATCACTTAAATCAATCTTTGAAAGTTTCTGATTGATAGAAAGTGTTGAACTTAGCATTGCTCTTCTATAAAACTTTATTTTCAGATCCTGATTGTTCATTACGAGCGCAGTTATGAGTTGGTTGGTTGATTTAGAGTTTAGCGTTCTGTTCTGCACCAAGGCTATATAAGGCATGAAATCTTTAAGTTTTAAGTCCCACGGATATGCCCACGCTATTTGGTTGGCTGCTGTTTAACGTATTTTTCAACACCTTTTCAATCATTAACATTCTCCCACAACATGTATTCTATACAATATTTATCAAAATAGCTACAATTTCTAAATTTTGGGCTCTGAATGAATAAAAAATCATTTGCCCCTTTTAATATCTATCTTCTCCCTTAGATCTGCTGCTATGTACAGTCTGGCGCAAGAACTGGAAAGAAAGGAATGATGTCTTCCTTTTTCTTCGGAATGATTATACCCAACTTTAAAATTTGTCGAAGAATATTAGCTTTTAAAATATTATTTCAAATTTGACGAAACAAAAATATAAAATTTCGGATTCTAGTAAATATGTTGAGTTGATTTTGAGTTTAACGTCCCTTGCAGCAGCGAGGCAATATGAGACGGGACCTACTGATTAACGTGGAATCCGAACCACATGGGCCCTCTCCGGGAATCGAAAGCGGGTCTCCCACGCGAAAGGCTGGTACACTAACTGCTTAGTTACGAAAGAGCTCTTCTAGTAAACATGTATATAGTATTATGAAATGAATTGATTAGCGTCTATGAGGCACGAAAAAATGTATTATAATCAGGGCCGCTAATTGATGAGGGCAATTGACCCTTGAGTCTCAGGAATACATATTTTCAAAATCAATTGTATACTAATATATTTATTAAAAGAAAAAAAAAACCTGAAACTCTTATGTCGGTGGATAAACGTGCACTTGCTCCCCCTTTCCCCAAGAAAAAGCAAAATCCAAAATGACGCTAGTAATTACAATAGATCAAATTTTATGTACAATATTTCAGATTAATCATATTTATTTGTCATCATAGACGTTGTCAGCACTGGACCACTATAATCCTTACACATTAATTGTCTGTCATTTTCGTTATAGCATTCTGTACCGGGTCCGTATCCAGGGGTGTCTACTGGGGCCGCCCACACTAAACTTTTACTGGCTTTCCCTAAAATTTTCACGGTAGGCTTACAAATGAATTATAATATGTTGATGAACTATAATATAGTTGGATCGGGCCCTCCTAACTTCTACCCCCCCCCTTTATATTTCTGGGCTGACTACCGGCCTGTTCTGTACCTTGTATGGCCTATAACATGGTATTGTGTAAAAACGTCCACATTATAAAAACTACATTGTTCGAGTCCTATTTACAATGGGTTTAAAATGAACATGTTCATCACAAAAATTTAAGATAATGAATAAACAATAATAAAAGTATAAAACTTGCTAAAACAGAAAATTCTTTTAAACATAGCTATAAACAGCTGTTAAAAAGATTATAAGTCTATTTCATTAATTATAAATGAAAAATGAAATCATTCAGCTTTACGCTTCACGCTTATTCTCTGTAGGTGATTGATTATTAATGAAATTAAGTGATTATGAAATTAATTGATGGAATGAAAATGTCGGAGGAAAAAGGGAGAAAACACAGATACGATGTTGTCCACTACAAACTCAATATGACCTGGGATGGAACCACGGATCTCTTCCAACAGAAGTGAGCGCTCTACCATTGAGCTACCATGCCCCCATTCTTTAGTTGTACTTTTTATCTACATAATGTCAGAAACCATCATCTCGATTCAACTTATGTACTTCAGCCTATACATGCTTACGTGATATTTTTTTAAAATTTCAATTCACAAACCTATTACTAATTCGTAAATATTTGACATAATATAAAAGCGGATTCGAACAAAACACACATTATGTAAGGTATACTTGTAGACCCTATTTTGAAAAATATGAAAAAAGAAAAAAAAAAAGGAAAGAACGAAAAAGGTGCAGAAAAAAAAAAAACTGGCTGACATGAGGAGCGAAAGTGTTAGACGTGTTGGTAGTGGATTCAACTTCCACCTTATTATCATTAGTACGATATTATCATTAATAATTTCCCAGTCTTTCTTAGTCTACAATGTTTAACTATGGTGTTAAAGTCAAACACTGAATTTTTTGTTGTAAAAATATGTTTGTTATTCCATCATTGAAATGGATTAAGATAATTTACTTACTTCACACATTACCTAGGTACATAGAATATTATTAACGTAAAATGCAATTTTTCAATTTTCCTAATATATATAGGGTTTACATTATGTGCGTGTGTTTGAAATAATTTATCTTGTATATGACAACGATTTGTTTATTTCGACGATATTTCGTATTTCTATTTTTGTGCATATATAATATTATTGTACACACAGAAGTAAGAAAAAAATCTCAAGGCCATAAATAATTTGTTAACGTCTAAAAATTTAGAATACGTACAAACAAGAATCAGTTATATAAATTGGCTCAGGGAAATAGCATTTGGTTATTCTTCGCTACCACAAGCGTTCTCGGACGTTTAGCCTGCCATCTGGAGGATTCGTACATTCACAACAAACAACATAGATCTTAAAACATTGGAGGGATACATTTTCGATGTTCAACTTGCACTTTTTGGCGCTACAGACACTAAAATACGAATCTATCTTCTTTTTCTCCTACACATATATTGATATGAATGTAATCAATCTAGGCATATTTACTTAAAAATATGTTCTAAAGTTTTTGCCGAGTTTTATTTAACATGTTTACAAATATTCCTTACACATTCTTTCAATAACAATGTCTTTATACCAGAATATCAGTTTGAAATTCTCTATTTTTTCTCTTATACTTCGTACTTTACAGAACTTATTCAATAATTTATTCGGGTCAGATACATAATTTCAATTCTGGTTGCGGTTAAAAATAACACAACTTACTGGTCAGTCTGGCGAAGTGTCAATTAACACAATATGTAAATCATGTGTAATAGCTAGTTTATTAGTAACAAACAAAAATGTTTACTTACTTGTTCCGTTCACATTTCGGCTAAGAATCTTGTTTCCCGTGCTGGGAAGAACTCCAGAAGGTCCTGGAACAGGCATCACTGTGGGGGGGATGGGGCTTCGTCCCGCTGCAGGGGGTCCGGGGGTTACTGAAGATCCCCCTTCGACGCTGGCAGCACCGGGACAATGGTTCATATACTCCCTTGGGTCCATCAGGCACCAAAAAACGCTACACCATCCCGTCCCACTTGGGATTATCACCTGTACAAATGCACCGATTGTATTGATGACACGCACATGACACCAGAAAGAGCAGACAGATGGACACCAAAAACAAGAAGTTGTTAACTATTGAAGTATTGTAAGGTGTCACACACCACTCACTCAATTCACAACACTTTTGTTTTCCTTTAAAAGAAATTTTAAATTATATAGTCATAATTAGGTCCATACGGCCTGTTAAAAAGATGCAGAATATATATTTCAAGTATGTTTGAAGTTTGTGTGAAATTTGTTTCACTTGCGAATAGTAATAAAAAAAAAGAAAAAAATAATTAGGAAGGAAAAAAAATAGTCGAAAAGTTCGTTGGGTAGATATTTCGTTTAATCTGAGGTCTGGCGTAGTAAAGTAAAGTACATGCTTTGGTCGTATTCGACCCAGTTCCTTTAAGACATAGCACAGTATGGCGGATAGTTCCTCACCGCAACTATCAACTTTTTCCGATCTCTTTTTTCCCTCCGTACTCTCATGCTGCCAGTCTCGGACTAGCGAGGCATTCGGCTACGAGCTCGCTCCTTACGGCTCCGCCAATAAAAAACCTTCCCAGGCGAGCACGGATGTAGCCTGATTCATGGCGGGCTGCATCGGGGAAAAAACGAGCAAAAAACACGAAAAAAAACTCACCAAGATTCAATGACAGTGGAGGGGAACGCGCGAGAGAGGGGGCAAGTATAAAAAACAACAACCATACAACCTCATAGAAAAAGCTGGACTCTCCCTGTATCCGCCTGCCCCCTGTTGGCCGAACGAACAAAACACTGGCCTCTCAGTGTGAGTGCTTGGGGGGGCCAGTGAATACTACCACCCCAATCCCTGACTGACCGGCCCACCCCAAAAACACGTTGCCGGGAAACAGGTGGGCCACGGGGCGGGGCCACAACCCACCCACACCAGACCACGCGATGGCGCCACTGAGCATAAGGGAAACTCTCGACAATTTACCTCGGCCGCTGTCGGTGACTCTCGGCTAGACTCGGAGCGAAAACTGCATAGAACTAAAAAAGAAAAAAATGTATATTAATAATAATAATAATAATAAAGCAGCACTGCCAGACGTGCAAAAATTAACTGCAGCGTAACGAATCTGATAGTAAACGGCAGCAAAGCACAGGAAATAAAAAGACAGACAGTATTTACGATAAAGAACACGGAACGAACGGTAAGATTCTTTTCCGTGATAGCTTATATAAAATATAAAATCACGCTCCTTTGATGTTCAGTTGTTTGTGAAGATGAAAAGAAGAGTATTAATATAGTCTACCAGTTTGTTACCAGCTGTTTTAAATGGAAACTATACAAAAAAAAGTTTAGGTTTTATTATAAATCTGTTTGTTAAAAAACACTTAAATTGTATGTCAATGGAAACGAGAAATTGCGCAAAATCATGTTTTGTTGTCTTTATCTCGACAAGCTGAATTACTATGAAAATAAATACATACACAGTACATACATACACAGTACATACATACACAGACATACGTACACAGTATGGGTAAGATCCCAACACTGTTTTTGTTACAAATTGAACAACAAGTAAGACTATGTTAATCGTTGGAAAGGGTTACGATACGAGTAATCCTTGTCTTTCTCATTCTTTCGCGCCACTTTTCTCTGAAAGAAGTTGTACTTTAATGTTGATACTTTAATAACCAAATTGATATTAGATGTTTCAATCCATATATGGACTTGAAAGTACCAGTATAGAAAAAGAAATGCAAGTAATAGTATAGTATATTCCAGGAGTAAAAATGAGGGGGAACGTGGGTGAACGACATTCCTCCACTTCCAAAAATATCTATGGCTTCCCTCCACTTCCTAAAAATTAGAATAGACAAAGAAAGGTACAGGGGACGGGGTTACGTCATGCGTCCCCTTCCTTTTCAGATCCACTTTTACCCTTATATTCACTACCTCATTACGTTTTTCCGTATACAATCTGCTATAATTGCCCACGAGCCGAAAAATATATATAGTCTTGTTTCGAAAATGAGATAATTCATCTTTCTTGTCTCGTCTCGAACTAAAAAATGTAGTTCTTGTCTCGTCTCGAACCAAAAATAAAATGTAGTTGTCGTCTCATTTTCGTGGCGAGAGGAGAAATTTTTCCTCTCGTGGACAATACTAATTTGCTGTACTGTATTTCAAGCAATATGACTCTCAAATGCACGTAATTCCTGATCGTTCGGAAATTGTATACATACGAGAGGAACACATTGGATGATGTCGTGTGTTGTCATGTGGCGGGCAGTGTAGCCAATCTAATATGTTTTATCTAAAACTACTTTTCTCATTATGAAGTAAATGCACCTATAAATTTCAGTACTTAACAAAATTGGTATTAGATAACGAAGATAACCCAATAAATCAATAAGTTAAGTTATTTTAAAAAGGCTAAATGTAATACAATAAAATGAACAAACAAAGTAACTTAACATTTCATTTTATTATAAAAAAAAAATGTTCGAAGTGATACCCTCATGTTTCTATGCATCTGCATAGCCCTTGTTCCATGTTTCTTTCAACTATTTGCCACATTTGCATTTCCTCATACTAATTTATAATATCTGTCTTCCTACGCTAGCATCAGATACGCGATTTAAAAAGTCTTCAAAGGATTCAAATCTGGCCATGGAACAAACAACTCAGTAACTCGCTCGCGATCAGCTCATTTTTGAGGATATTGAAATCTAATTATTAATATATATATATATATATATATATATATATATACAGTCGCGTATTTAGGGGGTGGCTTCCGGGCTTAAGCCCCCCCCCCGAAATCTTACTTAGTATAGTAAAGTAAATGAAATATCTTGCAGAATTTTCACATTTCCAGGCAAAGCCCCCCCCGAAAGTTAGCAAAGCCCCCCCAAAAGTTAGCAAAGCCCCTGCCGAAACAAAATCGTAAATACGCCACTGTATATATATATATATATATATATATATATATATATATATATATATATATATATATATATATATATATATATATATATATATATATATTGACGTAAACTGATCCGGGAGGCTATTATGCATGGAAAACATTTGTTAAAGTTACGTGAAGAGGTATAGAAGGCTCTGCGCATATTTCCATTAACTAAGACTACTGTCAAATGATTATGATCGATTTTAGTCTAAACGTTTAACGTAAATGTAGGCTATAGTATGCTTATTTTGTCCTGTCACACTACATGAGAGTCATTTTGGTTGTTGAGTTTTCCCTAAAATTTCATTTTTTCATGTTTTCGGGAGTCCATAACTCCGAAAGGAAGCATTTGTGCGGCCAGGTTGTTCTATACTTTTTGTCTTATCTTGGTGTCAGGAATCACCTCCCAAACGCTGTCAGTGTTGTTTTGAAATACCCTGTATATAAAGGTATACTTTTAAATTCTTACAGTTATTATTGGTAAGTAACCCATACGCCCTTGCGAAAACACATCAAATATAAACTGTTTCATTTATTCTTCTGTATCACAGTTCTGTACCATGAATATACTGTTACTGTTGGTAAAGAACCCATGAAGGGTACACTGCGCCCTTTGCAAAGGCGCCCTTGCGAAACCACATGAAGGACAAACAGTTTTATTCTTCTGTATGGCACAGTTCTGTACTATGAGTACATACTGCTGGTAAAGAACCCGTGAAAGGTGCAGTGCGCCCTTTACGTAAGGCGCCCGTTTCATGTGATTATTCCTGTGTGTTTTAGAGCAGTATTGGAATAATCAGTGCCTATTGTATTTCTGAAATGTAGCTTATTAGTATATATTTAGCTTCATTTTGTTTCACAAAAAAATCTTACAAGAAGTAAAAAATGTTTCTCTAGTAAAGAAGTTTTCACAGTTTAGCTATTTAATTATTAAACAAACTTTGGGTCTTAATACATAAAATGGTGCCTGTATATATACAGAGTCCTTAACATAAACTTCAGGCGACTCCTGACACGGATATAAAACGAAAAGTATACACCAATCTGGGTGTAAAAATGCCTCCTTTTGGCACCTTGAATACACAAAAATTTGTCGGAAAAATGTAAGAACAGCCATAACTCAAGAATAAAACATCGGATCGAAGTCGGGTAAAAGAGAATGTCCATTATTTTTAGCCGTAGATCCCATTAGTGTACATTCGAATATAGTGCAGTGGCGACGCAAGGATGCCTCCCAAAGAAACCGGAGTACTCCTTCGACTATTTTATCAAACGTTGAACCAGGGCAATGAACAACAATCAAGTACAAGATTTCAACAATCAAAAGTAATAGTACATCGTTCAAATTAGAACACTTAGAATTCGAAAAAAAGAGAGATGCACATGTGTGATTGACTATTTCATCTTAGCACAGAATAAACTCTCGGGAGAATAATGTAAACGAAAAGAAGTCTCTAACGTATCACAGTTATATCTTCTACACACAGAACTACAAGTGCATCATAGGAAATTTGAAACAGCGTTCTGCATCAAATGGCGCATTAATATGTATAAATTTACTGATGCGCAGCATTTTCAACCCGAGAGAACGATCGAAAATAAAAAACGGGTCATTTGAGACATATAAATGGATTGTGGTTTAAGATTACTCGATTGATGCAAATTTTTGCATCTGTTCTGATGCATTTCTTCTTGATGTGAGCGTCACCTGTCATGTTTTGTTTGAAGCTAGTCTCCAGCACTTGCTGCGCATGCTCGACTGGCTTTCGTGTTGTTATGGAGCGAATTGTGACTTGTTATTGTGTGAGTTCATTTGTCTAGTGCTAACTGCTAAGAAAAACGGAGGTAAGTGTATATTAAAAGACGATATTACTGTGTTATTATTATTATTATTAATAATAATAATACTTAATATTCTTATTAGGTGAAGGTCGAGTATTTAGAAAAACTTCCTTTAGCCTGCGTAAGTGGGTAGTCCTGCACCAAGGGCGCCCCAAGTTGATTTAGTGACCTGGGACCCCCAAAGTTGAAATGGCCCTCTAACGAGGGGGGCCAAATTGCTAAGTTGAAGTAGGTTCTCCTATTTCTACAGTACATGGTCATTCATTTTTCCTTTCTACTAATGCATATCTTTCATAGGGCCCTCCAAAGTTACACAGAAAACAGTGCCCTTGTCCTGCACATACCAATAGTAGAGTATCTACTAAAGGTCACACATGGTCACGTAATTGTGATGTTTTGGTTCGAGTATCAGGCCAAAAGCCCCGATTTCGTTATATTGAAGTAAATATTGACAAAACACGGGTATTCCTACTATTGAGCACTAAATAAATTGAAGGTTAAAAACAGTAGCACGGCATTTACCCTTATATATATTAGGGCACCGAAATTACCGGCGCGTAGTTACTTTCTGCTTACTAACCCCGGTTGTTTGTCCGCACATAACCTGAGCGGGGCGCTACACTTCGGTGTTGGCGATACGCCAGGCATCTTTACTAACTTTAGTTGGTGACTCAACACTTCGGTGTTCGCGGTACGCCTCAATCTCTCTAATATCAGTTACATATCTAGTAGTCTATCTTCTCTTTTCCGGCAGCTCTTGACCGACGAAAGGCTTTGCCTTTCTGACGTCATTCTTAGGACGACGCTATGCCAAAGATCCCGGGCTTTTCATTCACCAAAGGCAAACATCAAGGCCTTCCTTCAACTGTGATGGGACCCCCACGAGAACCTCGCAGGGATGCTTCGCGCTCTCAGAAGCGCACTAAGCTCCCTAGTTCATCTGAATCCTCCGAGGGCTCGCCCCCTCGTGAGCGAGACCGTTCTCGTTCTTCACCGAAGCCGTGCTACACTGACGCTCTAGAGTCCTCCTAAACCAACTCCTGATGCATCCAACAGCGATTCTACTCCAGTTACACCAGCTCCCTCTGTTGAAAATATCATGGACGTGGGTGTCGACAATCCGACCATCTTTAATATCCTCTTCAGCAACCTCAACCCGGCATACTCAACAATCAAATCATTCTACCAACAACTCATGCGTTACTGCAATAGGCTGGATTTGAAACAACTAATCAAAACTCAGAACGGCATCATTCTTAAATCTGCTAACGCTCAACTATACCTAATCCATAAAGTAGGACCGGCAATGTTGGACCCCAATGCCAAAATACAACTTTGACGTCCACAACTCCAAAAACACCACCACCACCCCGTCGAATCGCTTTTCTATCAGCCGTGATACGTGGAGTTGAGCCCACCCTCACAGAGCAAGATATTTTGGACGAACTCAAGGAGGAGGGTTTTCATCCCAAACGTGCAATTCGAATTAAAAATGCTAACGGGCCCATGTATATGGTACGCGTCCTCACGGAGGGCCAAAATCTCATCGACAATATTCTCCGCAATATTCTCCGAATTTATATCTATCGCTGCCACCACCGAGTGGAGCCTTCCCGTACTACATCACCAGTTCCGTTGCGGTGAGAAAATTGTCTCTCTTACAACACACCCCACCAAGTACACGCTGCCTACGATCTGCCCACACTGCAAGGGGTCCCACAAGGTCAAAAGCTGCCCCAACCTCCAACAGTCGACCACGTGTAATACCTGCGATGGTCCCCACCCTACCTATTCGTATCGCTGCACGAAGAAGGCTCAGCCGTTACCTGATAAACCGGGTTGTACCTCTCCGACTCCATCCGGCCGCTCAAATCTACACTGGTACCCAAACCTCTCTCTTACCGCCCCCAACAGTAGAGAATTCGCTTCAATTCGTTACACTTGTATTACAGAATACTTTTCCTTCCCAACGTGAAGCATTCTCACACATGCTACCAAAGCGGCCATGGATGTCTTCCACCTCCATATGGCTGCCACTTATTCCGGTTTATCAACATATTTCCATTTTCATTCCGACCCACCATCATGAATATCCGATCGACAGGCAGACGACCGATCCATTTACTCTTTTCAAACGTCCGCTCTCTGACAACAAATCGTGTTCTCCTTAAAACGATGGCAACAGCTCATCAAGCGGACTGTATTCTTCTCACTGAAACCTTTCTGAAGTGTACTGACCCGTATTATTTTCCCCATTATCATCTGCTTCGTTCCGATCTCACGCAAACTGTTGCCCGGGGTGGTGCTGCTCTGGCTGTCCGATCCTCATTACCATACCGACATATTACACCTCTTCATGCTGACTTATACCCGGAGAGCGTCATTACTACCGTCTACTTTTTCAATAGAATCATTGCCGTTGCCACCATTTACGTTCGCTCCACTCAACCACTCCCTTACCGTTGTATCACTTATCTCAACACCCATTTCACTACCTACGTACTTCTCGCTGACCTTAATTACTCCTCTTGCACCGCAGAACAAAAGCAACGTTTTTAAGATTTTCTGCTCACGACTAAAGCATCCTTCATGCCCATACCGCAAGCAACTCGTCCCGTCAGTGGCACTACACCCGATGTTGTACTTGTTACCCACAACCAGTGATGTAATGGAGGGTATACGCGGGTATACGGCGTATACCCACCTCTAATTTTTGGAAACTATCGTATAGCCACCTAGAATTTAGGAAGTACGCGGGTATACGCTACATTCGAGCAACAGTATATTCAGTTCATTGGGACAAACAGCAACTACTTTTCATGTACTTTCAGGCTGTTACCGCGAATGATGTCTAAATTCTTTTAAAATGTTTGCGTTTTCGGGGCGTAGGAATCAAATGTTCTGAAAATCTCTTCTATAATGGAAAGCAGCGCTCTGAACATCCACTGATTTTTTCCTCAAGATGTCACATGCGTTGTCCCTACCTTCCAAATTCCAAATTCAAATTCAAAGTCTGTCGATTGGATACAATTTGAGCTAGGCAATATGGGATGGAACCAGTTCCTTTCTAATCACGGAAGGAGGTTCCGAAAAAATGTGGTCTTTACTTTAAGAGTTTAGAGGAAATTAAATGAATGTATCTGCGCCAAGAAGTCGTTGGCCTCCACAAAAATAACAAAACATATGACCTATCGTCGGTCTAGTTTGAAGCATTCACCGTCGTTCCCAATACAACCAAATACAACAGCGAACTTCGGATTAGTACTGCTCATTTGTAGCCTCAATTGACATCAAAGAAAGGAGCGTTTGACTTCGATAGATACTCAGCAGCTACTACTAGTAGTAATTTTTCCTGAACCTACTGAACAAAAAAAGAGACGGAGTAAAAATAAACATTTTTCTTTGTTGTATAATTTTCTTTCAGATAAAAAAGAAAATTGAAGAAAATTTGTTAACTGAAAGGGGTAGTAAACAAAAGTCAGGAAAGACTTGTAGCGTATGAGCATGTCACAGTAGTCCTTGATCATTTCGATACAGCCGTCACTTCGAAAATATATGCTTAGTAGTGTTTTAACCCTTTGGGGATTTATGGTACGAATCGGTACCATGGAGTAGTGTTGTGTTTAAACGCCTATTAAGTTCATATAACAAGTATTAGACCCATTTTTTTTCTTTCTTTATTGGTCAAGTCAAGCATAGACCAAAGAACACCCCAGATGCGTTTTGGAATCGGATGGTAAATTGGCAGTACCAACTGCGGGCGGAGGGGTGTGACTTTTTCTTTTTTCCTTAAGGGAAATTTAAAAAATCCCACCCTTAGTTTAAAAGGTATCAAGATTAAAATTTTGCATACTGATTGTGTGCACCTTTCAGTATTTCTCAATTTTTTGAGATCCCTACCTGAACCCGGACCCGACCCGAGGGGCGCTAATATTTTCAGAGGGTAATTTTCAGAAAAAAATCCGGTTTTCAGCATTTTCGTATTCATGTGTATGATACAGACATGTGAGTGGCGCCGTTGGAAAGGGCGCGTAAGATGAAGAAAATGGCCATGATGCTAGGCCAAGTAGTAATGACGATGTCATTTTTTTTTAATATATATAAATGGGTGCAAAAATTTTGAAAAAAAAATCGAAAAAACTCCCGGTTTTCCCTACTTAACTCGTTTCTGGTGTATAATACGGCCAAACGAGTAGTGCCGTGCTCTATTCTGAGAAAAACAAGGTATGGACCATGATCCTACGATAAATAGTAGACCTAAGAAAGCAGTAACTGCTTCAGTGAAAATCTAAAATTTACCTCAAAAAGTGGAAATCCCAAATATGTTTAAACTTTATTTCTGGGTTGACGAATTAAGAGTTTCTTCGCAATTCGCAAGATGTCCAAGAACACGTTAGAAAATTAGTTAAATAGCCATCCATCCTTACTGGTATTTCCAGGCGTCATATGCTTAATTCGGTTTAAATTTGTCTTGAAATCGGCATCTAGAGCAAAAGAAAGCTTCGTGTCTGAAGATCGCAACAAAGACTAGATTTGAACTTATGACAGTGGTATAACCTAAGTTTTTTTCTGCTTTTCCGAGACATCTAAAACTCTAATTTCTAGGTGTGGTAGTTCATGAAAACAGCTTGTCTTCGTATTATTGTATTGTTTATTTGTCTATTCTTTATACTTAGCTATTAACCCTTCAAGTCATTAATTATTTCCTCATTGGGACATAGGTGTCATTGTTTTAATTGAATAGTTGAGTGACACAGTAGCCTAAGTACCAACAGCAATTTTAGTATTAGCATGGATACCAATTTAGACATTATTGCTGTTGACACTTAGGCTACTGGGTCACTCAACCTATCAATTCTAAAACGGTCATGCGCCAACGAAACAAAAATTAAACATTTTCTATTTTAATGTAATTATGATCCGCCAAAAGAGAGCTAAATTGATTCTCCGAGCAAAAGAACAACTAAACACAATTTGGGAGAGAGAGAAAGAGAGAAGTACTCTGCAGGACGGACAAACTACAGATTGAGGGCGATTAATCTCTTCTTGGTTATGGTCCTGATTATCATAGCAGCCAGTAGGCTGTGGTTCGCGACCGATTTACAATATTACAATTCAAAATTTCAATCTTAAATTACTCCAAATTTAACTCAAACGAGATATGTGTATTTCTGTGTACATTAAATACACGTTTTGAAAGTGTCATAGTGATACGAGGGCTAGTCAAGAAAGACTTGGACTGATTTTTTTTCTAGGCAATTTATTATTACTCAGCAACAGGCACATGATCCTTTTCAAAGTAGTCCCCGCCCATTTGAATGCACTTTTTCATTCGAGTCTTCCAGTCCTCAAACACGTGTCGCAGGCCATTCTTTGAGAGGTCCTTCGAAACCGCCTCCGATGTTTTCAGAACCTCGGAATTATCGGAGAAGCGGCGTCCACGCAGTCTGGATTTTAGTGCAAGGAATAGAAAAAAGTTGCACGGTGCGGTAGGCGTCTCCACCATCCTCAAACCTTTGCAACAGCTCCCTGCAAGTCTCCACTCGAATGGCCTTCTGCTCTGGTGTCAGGAGTCGCGGAATCCATCGCGCACACACTCGGCTCATGTGGAGGTGGTCATGCAAAATTTTGAAGGCACTGCCATGAGATATGCGTAGTGCGGCTGCCAGATCGTCGATACTGATGCGGCGATCTTCTCTAACAATGACTGCTGCCGTGTTAATGTTCACCTCAGTAACAGCTGACGCTGATACACCTGGTCCACCAGCTTTCGTGATTGTCATTCGGCCCTCTTTAAACTCTTTGAACCACCAGAACACGGTACTTCGTGGCAGAGCGTCATCTTTGTAGGCTGCTCTCAACATTCCTAGAGTTTCTGTTGCACTTTTCCCCAGGCGATAGCAGAACCGTATAGCTGCAAATTGTTCATCTCGTAATGACTCCATTTCTTCTACAGGCGACTTCTAGAGGCGGCGCAGAACATCACCTGCAATAAAAAGTCGTGGTTACCAAACATGCAATGATTCCTTAACAACATTTTATATATATGCACAGCAAGACCCACCCTACTTGTATGCCAAACTATGAAGATCCAGCGTTAACAGAACTGCCGGGAAAAAAATCAGTCCAAGTCTTTCTTGACTTGCCCTCGTATATATATATATATATATATATATATATATATATATATATATATATATATATATATATATATATATATATATATATATGTGTGTGTGTGTGTGTGTGTGTGTGTGTGTGACAAGGGATGGAGCGTATACCCACCTAAAATATTAGCATTACATCACTGCCCACAACCTGGTACCATCAACAACAGTTGACGTCTTGGGGACCATCGGCAGCGACCATCTTCCTGTCCTACTTACCCTTACCCTGGCTGTGATGCTGTTCAAACCATATCGTCTGCCAAATATAATTTCCATCGGGCCAACTGGAAGAAATATCAATCATCTATCACGGAGACGCTTGCAGGTACCTCCACTGATCTCTCTACATCAGACTCCATTATCAAACTCACAGAAACGCTCACTGACGCTATCATTCATGGCACAGCCTATGCAGTTCCTAAACACACGACCAATCCGTCCAGGCCCCTCTGCCTCCATATGCCCGTACGCTTCTAGCTCGGTCTCATGCCTATCTTACAGAATATAAACGCACCAGAGATCCACTTTTTTCCACTTACACAAGCAATTCCAAAGCATGGTCAAATCATTCATAATAGCCAAGAAACGACTCACGTGGCGCACCTCCTGCAATCAACTCCGCACCGAGCAAAATCCAACCAAATTCTGGGCCCTATTTAAAAGACTCACTTTCCAAACCAATAGCCCGAAATATCCACTTCTTGTTAATAATACAGCTCCAGCGACGGACGCAGCTACAGCACAAGCTTTCGCAGAAAATTTTAAAACAGTTTTCACCCCACACATGGATCCGATCTTCACTCATCCGACTCACCAACATATCATTGAAGCAGGCACCCCACATCAGCAACTCTTTGAACCGCTTTTCGCCCCCCAGCCTCCTGTCAGCACCTCTCTACTTACACCAATCACCGCTGCAGATATCACTTCTGTTCTGTTCAATAGACGTAACACGTCATCGAGAGTGGACTCAATAAGCTTCCGTCAGCTGTCATAGGCTCCGGCTCTCTTTCATAGATTGCTAGCTCTTCTATACACCGCAATTCTCACCACGGGCTTTTTTCCTCCTGCCTGGAAACTAGCCAAAATAGTAGTATTTCTAAAACCTGGGGAAGATCCCATCCAGGTCACTTCCTACAGACCTATCAGACTCACCACAGTTTTCGGTAAAACCTTTGAACGCATCATAGTAAAACGGCTCCATGTATATATTCAATAACATAACATCCTTCCGCTCTCACAAGCAGGCATTCGGCCATTTTTCTTGCCACGACGAACCAGTTGCTCAAACCCTCTTCACTGATCGCCAACCATTACAACAAGCATCTTCCAGCGGTCCTGATCTCATTTGATATTGAACGTGCTTTTGACACAGTGGCATGAAGGATTGCTCTACAAACTTCAACGGATCCTCCCTTTTCCATACGTCCGTCTCATAGCCAATTTTTTTATCTCACATGCATGCCTTTATCCACAATAGTGCACAGTCCACTAAATTCCTATTAAGAGCTGGGGTACCCCAGGGGTAAATTCGATCCCCCTCATATATTTTATATGTTTCGGACATGCCTATACCACCACCACCGGTGCATGCCCTACAATATGCAGATGACACCGTCTATCTTGCCTTGGGATCATCGGTGGACAGCATCTCAATACAATTACAACCTGCCATACATACTCTGCTAGCTTGGTGTTTAAAATGGAAGCTTAAGATGAACCCGACTAAAACACAGATGGCGCTCTTCGGGCCTAATAAACATAAATACTGTCATTCACGCAATCCTGACTGTCTCCGCGTCACCGTCATGGGCTCAACTATACCTCTCAGCAATAGTCTTAAATACCTCGGCGTGCATTTTGACAGCCATCTGGCCTGGAGATCCCAGTTACAAACTTTGAAGCAAAACATCCGCAAGCGCTTATATTTGCTGAGTCGTTTAAAGGGCACTACTTGGGGCTTAAATTCCGACCTCTTACTTTATACCTATAAGGTGTTCGTTCGTCCCGTAATCACCTACGGCCATCTCGCCTGGCTATCAGCAAATAAACCCTATTATGACCGCCTCAGGTCTTGGAACGCCGAGCCATCCGCATAGCCTACTCACTACCAGCACGACCACCAGCTACACTAGTTTATTAACAAACCTCAATGCCGTTTCTTCTCAACCACCTCTATCACCTCAGAACCCGCTACATCGTGCAGCACATCACAAATCATCATCCAATCATAGCCGAACTTCTGAAACAGACTCCTACCATTCCTCGCCGTACATATCCACCTATGGATCATCTACTAGCAATCTACGAAAGAGAGGCTCATACAGCTGACTACAACCCCGACCGCCGCATATATCGTTGCCATCCATACATATATATCCTTCCTTGGCAGCCTACACGTCTATACACTTTATCGACCTTCGCTATTACCACCATAATTCTCACCTACGTTGACTATAAAGGCTCAACACATCCCGCATAAACTGTATCCTGACTTCCATCTATCTTTTATCGTATCTCCAGTCTTTTACTCCTCTGCCCAAAGAGAAGACGTAACCTTCTGCGGCCCGCCCCTCCACGGAGGGGAATGAAAGACTTTGGTTATAAATTATTATTATATCTTCTAGGCTATTGATAATGGATGATAAATGAACGGCTTTCTGTCCAAGTTACGAGTGTGTGAAAATGGAAAAAATAACTTTGACCCAGATCAGGTTTAAAATGACTGTGTATAGGACAGTCAGGCGGCATGTAAAGAAACATAACATGTAATATTGAAAAATGCTAAGATCATGTGTGATCAACGAGTATACAAGGGATTCTCCGCATACATATTGGGCTAAAGTAAGCTGCATTAAAGGATTGCCTCCTCGTAATATGTAATTCCGTGGAATATGATACTTCTGTGCACACAAGCAACAAAAATGGACGAAACACGAGATGTTATACACGTTGCAATGAAATGCGCTAGAACAGTATACTTAATTTATCCGTTAGGTAAATCTTCCACGGATACTTTCGAGGGCTTTTCCCCTCTCTTGGAGTTGGGAAAACGCCCCTTAATCCTGAACTACGAGAAACTACATTCCTATTATGAATATACCAAAATAGTGTCGTAGTTTAGCCCACTTATATTTTGATTTTGAAACTGGTGGAAATTAAAAAAAAAATGTTTCTAGAAGAAAACACATGCAACAAATGATGGAAAATATTTTTTGACGTTCTCTATGTACTTTGGAGGTGGATGAAATATCTACACAGAGGAAAAAAGAATGTGGCACTTTTGCTTAGACGTAGCATCACTTATGGGATTATCGTCCTTTGTGTGCCACTTGCGAGTGGCTTGCGGAAGGCTGTATTGCAGTTTTGATGTGGAATTACATAAATTAGCGTGCATGTGTTATAGTAGAAATATGATGCAAGTTGTGAGTGGTATACAGAGTCCGATTCTCTGATGTTGCGTGTGGAATTGCTGTATTACAGGATAGGAAATGTTGCGTACAACGGTAGAGGGTTGTATCCAGGTATTCATGGTCGTATAAAACTGTAGATGTTGGTGTTTAAGTAAAATTAATTTTGTTAATCTATATCTGCCTGCGCAATGGCAGATTATCCTGTCCACGAGCTGGCAGATATGCACTTTCTTGAAAATTTTTGGGTGGTCATAGCTCAGAGGCATTTCTACACCCAGGTTGGTCTATACTTTTCGTTTTATCTCCGGTGTCAGGAATCACCCCCCGACGTTTAGTATATTAATTAAGTTACACAATATATATATATACAGTGGCGGATCCAGAATATGATCAAGGGAGGGGCTAAACCATAGTTTGCCGCTTTATCCAATGTAAAACAAGATTGAAGTCCATTTTATCCAGTGTATACCTGAGGGTCAAGGGGGGGGGGCTATAGCCTTGGATCCGCCCTTGTATATATATATATATGGGCGCCCTTTTGGTAGACTTGTCCACCGCCCTCGTTAGTGACCCAGCACGGGCCTGGCTCCGAACCATACCGGAGCTGGACAGACAATCTTGAAATAGCAATACTCACAGTGTACGTTGTTCCCCACCACACTATCTCGCCTCTAAGAGAGCCACTAGCCCCGGCTGATTTTGATTATTGCAAATGATTATTTACGATATATTAATAGTGATTGTGGACGTTGAAAATATCATCATGGGTGAACTAGACTCATCATTGAACAAGATATTATAAATACCGAAAGGTTAAAGTCATGAATATGATTGTTGAATATGTTTTAAAAAAAATAATATATATACATTCTTCCCTCATAAAATGCTTGCATACGATGAAGATGTTATATAGAGGAAGAAACGATTCTCACCAAGAATATATCCAATCCATGTGACAACATTTTTTCTCAACGCAATTTTTCAAGTACTGTATTACGGGAGGGATTTTATGCCACATTACGAAAATCTCTTTCTTCATGGCCGTATCTCAAACTACTGTTTACTTCACAGATTAAAAACACTTCTCAAATGACCTCTCGAAGTAACCCTACCTTTCTGAATATATTTCGTATATTTTTACTGTATTTCCATTTGCAAGATCGTTTGTGTAGTGTATATGCCAGTTCATTTACCGAATGCATTTTCTTAGTGATTTCTTCACTTTACAATATCTTCTGCAATTGACAGTTAAGTCAAAAGGCAATCAACAAAAGAAAATACGTAGGTATAATATTGCAAATATCACTTTCAAATTTTCAAAACCATTTCCTTTTCCTTTATTTTCTCCACACCAAATAGGCGGTGGGAAAAGACAATGGAAGAACGTTTACCCATGGTGTGAGGATTCCCTGGTTAGATCCCAGGCTATGTGAGTTTGTAGAGAACAGCATTATGTCTGTGAGCTTTATCTACGGTCTCACGTCTTATTGCAAGTCCTCATTCCACGAATTATTTCATCAGTCTCCCTTAACTTCCAAGTAATATCCATACTACGTTAAAGATTTGATTTACAATTATTTTTCTAGCACGATTTTTGCTTATACTTACTTCTTTAGCTTAATAATATGGTTGAAATCTCTAAAACTATTCTTTCTGAACTATTCCATTGTTAGTCGAGGGAAAAATTCCACTAAAAATATGTACTCTGTCCAGTATATCAATACAAAAGATTGTTTCAGGTTTATGGTAACGAATTTGCCACCTTCACCAGCTTAAGAAATACAGTGATGCTACCAGGGATTCTCCTCGATGAACAGATGAACAAACTCTGTCTGTTAGCTATCACCTTACATCTCAATTACCACTAAAGGAAACTGTTGTGAAGTGGTTTGATCAAATCTGTTCCATTCCTATAGGGTCTATATATATATATATATATATTATATATATATATATATATATATATTATATATATATATATATATAATATATATATATATATTATATATATATATATATATAGAGGGTCTATTGCGGGATTAGGAACGTTACACTGCTCTTGATATTGTTCTTTCAGACGGTGGGTTTTCATGTCACATCAAAGAACGCACTTTTGTCTTCAATATCTACGATGCCCAATATTGGAGGATCCAGCAACAGGAATGATGATCGTTTTCGTTTCGATTTTATACAGTGCTGAACCCTTTGTTTGTCACACGGAAACCTTTTGTCACACACTGTTTACTTATTTAGCTACTATAACTATAATCAAAATCGGAAAGGGCACAAATGCAGCCGTCCCAAAAGGCTGTAATTTTTGGAACCATGGTACCACGGATTACTCACGGCAACTGTCCCTCTTGTAAGTCTACACAACTCTACCGTCCCTCTTGTAAGTCTACACAACTCTACCGTCCCTCTTGTAAGTCTACACAACTCTACCGTCCCTCTTGTAAGTCTACAAACTATCGCATTAACGTCTCAGATATGTTCACACGTTACTGCATACATAACTATCGAATTCATTACCCTAAATTTGATACGATCCTTTACATCTCTTGCAAATCTCTGCAAACATCCAGCGGCACCGATTTCTGTGTAATTTCAGATAAATGTATTTCATTTTCAGATATACAAGCAAAGATTCGAGCAAAATATCCATATGTTGGAGAGCTTAAGCAATTTCGGGGGGGTGCAAGCCCCTTGGCCCCTCCAGGAATGGCTTTCATGCATATCACAGAAATATACACTATGTATTGTCCTCATTTAACTCAGTACGACAAACCAAAATATTGTTATTATTATCACCACACAAATCCTTAACGCGAATAGTTCTTTCGCATGAATTATATTTAAGATGAAATGTGAATACGACTGCAATTCGTCTCACAAGTTTGTGGAGGCATTGTACAAAATGATATAGATCAACTCGGGTGCAAAATGTCTCATGTTCAATTTTAGGACATGTGAGCTAGTGATGATGTCCTTATGTTTTCTTCCTATTCTTCCTTTTCCTTCCACTACTACCAATTTACCAATTATTGCACCCATTATCACTTACTTTTATCATTCCTCCGTCCCGTTTAACTTAGCGACCCTTAAGCCATCATTCTTTCGTTAGTGATATTTTTCTTTTTGAAAATTATATCATGATTTTGTAGTCATCCAAAACCGAATTATTCACCGGGTGAATAATGGATGGTATTTTGGGCCTCAGTCTGCATCTGAAGTTCGTTAAATAAGTAAATATGTTTGTTAAACTAAAAAGAAAACTTTCCGTGCTTAGTACTGCATCCCTCGAAGGTTTATGACTCCTCTTGTGACACATATTCAATTAGGTGATGCGTCATTAGCATATAAGCTCCATATTTCTGGTCTTCTAGACTGGAATTCGCTATCCTTAATTTAAGTGGCTCTCCAATTGTCTTATTGTATTGAATCAACATTTAAAAAAATGTGACCTACCGGATATTTAACCCAGGATCACGCATACCGTAGATATGTGGGTTATGGTCACAAAGAAGCACTTTAAGTATGAGCTATAGTTATCTAATTGACAATTGCAAACGCGAGTGCTATTGTCGTTGATTTATTATATTGTTAATTGAATTGAGACAAAATGAAGGATAAAAAAAGTAAAAGCATTAAATTAAGCTCAGTAAATAGAGTATATTTTATTGAACACAGATCAAAAGAGAAGGAGAAGAACTATGAATGTAAATCACGAGTTCAATAACAATTTATATAGTTTGGAAACTTCTGACACAGTGACACATAATACAAGACTCATGATTAATGAATCGATTTGTTTCAATGATAAATTAATTCATGATTAATTAAAGATTGATATTATCATAATGGTGTATCGTGTAATTGCTACTGATCCAGCTATATAATGCTTTTTTTTTCCTTTTTTTTTAATTGAGGCCGTGGTAAAGCATTTCTCAAGGATTTTACCTCCCAGAACTAGACCTAAGTGAGGGGTTCTGTCCACAGGTAGATTCTAACCCATATATGTAGCAAAACTAGTTGGATAGGGTGTTTAGTTTCTTTCCCTTGTAGTGTTGTCCACGAGACGAGAAGCACATTTTTGAATTTGAGACAAGACGAGAAACATGACCATTATCACTTCGTTTTCGAAACGAAACAGAAATTTCAGAGTTTCGTGGACAACACTAGTTCATCGAAGTCTTAAATCTTTACCACTGTTTTAGTGTCACATGATTCATAGTTTTAAAACTATAAATTGACAAAGTGATTATACCAACACAATGAAATGCATTGATAAGCAACTTATTACACAATGTACTCCAAAAACGAATATGGTTAAAAGGTTGTTGTATCATACACTTTGTGGGCCTCTGACGCGGAAGGATTCTAATAACTTTTAGATGAAATTAAGTGAAAAATCAGGGAACATATTTTATACATGAGGGGCCACTATGGCTCAGTGGTAGAGCGTTCGTCTCTGGTGCATGGGGTCCCTGATTCCATCCCTGGTTCGCGCCAAGTGGACGTTGTGGTGGACAAACACGGTATGTGTGGGTTTCCTCGGGGTTCTCCCGTTTTCTCACACTTTCTTCATTCCAGCATTTCATTCATTTCTCATCATCACCGTCTTCTTTAGCCTAAAACCGGCATAGCCGTGGGACGTAAAACTCAAAGAATTCCAATATTTTTTTGTACTTGAATTTTCAGAATGAGACAAGATCAGAAAAGCTTTTTTAGAATCGAAAAATGAAATGAAATGAAATCTTTAAGTTTTACGTCCCACGATTATGCCGGTTAGGCTAAAGGAGACGGTGATGATGAGAGATGAGTGAAATGGTGGAATGAAGAAAGTGGGAGAACCCCGAGAAAACCCACGAGCACGATGTTTGTCCACCACAAAGTCCACACGGTGCGAGCTGGGATCGAATCAGGGACCCCAAGCACCGGAGGTGAACGCTCTACCACTGAGCCACCGCGCCCCACTTTTTTAGAATCGAGATGGGACTTGAAAGGATTCTTCGAAAAGCGAGACGAGAAGAGACTTTTTACAAAATTTACGAAAGGAGATCGTAAAAACTTACTTTTGTCTTGTTTCGTCTTGTAGCCAACATCATTCCCCTCTAAGTTTGAATTTTTGTTTGTGCCTTTCCTATAATACCGAAGTCATGAGGGACGAGACCTACAATTAACTTGGGACCCGAACCACAATCAGAAATTGAATCCGGTGTAGTTGACGATAGGCATGGTACCGAGACCGAGACCGAGACGGACTTTTATATATCGAGACGAGACCGAGACCGAGACGGACTTTTACATACCGAGACGAGACCGAGACCGAGACGGACCTCTATAAATCGAGACGAGACCGAGACGAGACCATGGTCAGTCTCGAAAGTCTCGGTCTCGTCTCGAATATTGATAGTTACTTTGCCTTTACTAAAAATTTGCTTCGTTGCTGTATGAGATAATTTGGAAACGGTTGACTGATGTATAGTGGCGTATTTAGGGGGTAGGTATCGGGCTCAAGCCCCTCCCGAAATAAATTTGTAATCATTGCACGTACAACACAAATGTTTGTTACCCGTTCCTCAAGCCTCTCCCAAACAAAATCCTCTGCTGTTGTATATAATCTTCTCTCTCTCTCTCTCTCTCTCTATCTGTATCTCTATCTCTATCTATCTATCTATCTACAAAAACTCAAAAAAGAAATACCATGGGGCAGATCGAATGGCGATGTCATGGTGCCCCCAGGTCCGCTCTTTAAGGGGGCCCGGGGCCCAACTTTAAAATCTTAAATGGAAACATGGGTCGGGTGACACCTCGTTCGATAGGTCATATCGGTCACAGTTTTCAAAATAGCCCGCAAGATATGTTACCTGCATCAGATGAACGTCCAGTAGCACTAATATGTAAACGGTTGAACATAAATGAACCATACAAAAATTCAAATATTAAATCCACGGGGCAAATCGAATGATGTTGTCGCCTCCCCCCAGGGTCGGCTTTCATAGGGCCCAGGCCCAACTTGAAATTTTAAACGAAAATATGGGTCAAGTGATACCTAGTTCGATAGATCTTTATACACTAAACAGCGTTGTGGCTAAAGATTGTTCATAAGTGTCACCGTTTTCAAAATGACCGCCAAGACATTGTGCCTGTATCAGATAAAACGTCCAGTACCACTAATATGAAAACGGTTGAAGATAATAACGGATGAACAGAAAAAAACTCCTATAGGAAACCACAGAGGGTATTTATCATTCCAGGACTTGAAAGTGTTGCAACAGAGGAAAAGATGCTTAGAGTAAAAGTGCTATAATGCAAAGGAGGAAATCTAGTTTCTAGAAAATCATCGTTCCAACGTCCTCCGTAAGTGGGTGAAGCGGGACAGGAAGAAACGGTGAAATTGCAAGTGAGAACCTTAGCTTTGCAAATTGTACCTACACAACAAAATTATCTGAAATGTGATTTTATAACAGATAGGTGTCTGTAATAG
This sequence comes from Thermobia domestica, assembly GCF_964235325.1. Taxonomy (NCBI): domain Eukaryota; kingdom Metazoa; phylum Arthropoda; class Insecta; order Zygentoma; family Lepismatidae; genus Thermobia; species Thermobia domestica. The sequence goes on from NC_137466.1 coordinate 84,911,286, forward strand.
AAAAAAGTAGGTAAAATTCTTGTTAAATATGACTTTCCATTTTGATTGCAGGCAATGATTTGTGCAAAAATGAATCAGGTGAAATGCGAAACTAATTTGTGGAACAATGCAATTTTAGAACAACTTGTACAAATGTTGGTTTTGCTCAAAAGTCGTCTGCACAATATTGGCTCATTACAGTAACAGTCACTTGTACACACAAGTGTTCCAGACAAACCATACCTATTCCAAGTAAAAGTGGGGTTCTCATTTGAGATTTTACCATTCATTTCCGCTTCACCCACTTACGGAGGGAGATCGGAAAGATAATTTTCTAAGAATTAGGTTTCCTATTTAGCATTATCTCACTTATACTTTAATAATCTTTTTCTCCGTTGGATTATTCTCGAGGCGTGGAATGATAAATACCTTTTGCGATTTCCTATACGGACTTTATCCTGTTCATTTATCTCCAACCGTTTTCATATTAGTGGTACTGGACGTTTTATCTAATACAGGCATCATGTCTTGGCGCCCATTTTGAATACGATAACCATATGAAAAATCTTTTACCACAACACTTTTTAATTTTTAAAGATCTAACGAACGAGATATCACTTGACCTATGTTTTTTCCATTAACAGTTTTGAAGTTGGGCCCTGGGCCCCCATGAAAGGCGGCCCTGGGGGTCACCACGACATCATCCTACGTGCCTTATGTCATTTTCCTATTTCACTTTTTGTTCTGTTCATTGTCACAACTCTGTTTAGTGTTTGAAGGTCTATCGAACGAGGTATCACTTGCCCCATGATTCCATTTAAAATTTTAAAGTTGGGCCCTGGGCCCCATGAAGGGCAGCCCTTGGGAACACCGCGACAACACCATTCGATGTGCCCCCAAGGCTTTCCTATTTGAGGTTTTGTTTGGTTCATTTATGTTCAACCATTTTCATATTAGTGCTACTGAACAATTAACTAATACAGGTAATATAATTATCTTGGCTGCCATTTTGAAAACGGTGACCGATGTAAAAATCTTTTGCCATATTCCTTTTCAGTTTTTAAAGATCTACCGAACGAGGTGTCACTCGCCCCATGTTCCTATTTAAAATTTTAAAACTGGACCCCGGGCACCCTTGAAGAGCGGCCCTGGGGGACACCATGACATCACCATTCGATTTGCCCCATAGTATTTCCTATTTGAGTTTTTGTTCAGTTAGTTTTTGTTCAACCGTTTTCGAGATATTTTTGTGGAAAGATTAAAATGGGCCACCCTGTATATATATACATACAGGCGCGAATCCAGGATATGATCAAGGGAGGGGCTAAACCGTACTTTGTCTCTTTAGCCAGTGTAAAGGATTGAAGCTCATTTTATTCAGTGTATACCTGAGCATTAAGGGGGTATATAGCCCCTATAGCCCTTCCCTTAGATCCGTCCCTATTTATAAACAAACAGTGTTACCAACACAAAATAAAGTTGTATTTTCTCCAATTGCACTATGTAAGGTATTACCTATTTCTAATTTAGATATTAAATAAAACCACAATACCACATACATTATTCAGTGTAATAAAGGACAATACAATATCACTAACATCAACATTTTGGAGATCTCTAATAACTCAAATGGCATAGGCGGTGCAATGCGCATGATTTGTATCTTAGCGTCAAAGACTATGATCATGGTATAATGTATTTCGAATGAAGGAAGGAACAAAGTTACAAGAAATGAAGAAAAAAAAAAAAACTTTTTCTAGACTTTACTTTGAAAACGTGCTGATATATATAATGTCTCATCATGTAGATGCTTCCAAAAGACTTAAGAGATCATAATGTCATTTACAAGAATTATTTCAAACCGTTTCAGAGATACCAAACACGTGGATAGTGATTGTTTTATTGCTTAAAATAACGCATTTGTGTTGTTTTTATAATGATTGTTGTTTTAGTTTGCTTCTATAGGCCTAACATTACAACAATAGTTTTTGGTTGTTTTAATTACAAGTTGCAGTTCCATTATTTTAAGCAGTGTTGCCAACTTAAATAAATTGCTAAATATTATTCTAAGTATAGTGGAAACAACGTAACTAAGCTGCCAAATATTTTAATAACTCGTAATTTGCTTTATGGTGCAGGAATGATTTCAAAAGATGACGTTTTTCATAGTCTTTGGGCTATTTATAATGTTAATGTCAAAGTTTTCGTTCCAGCAATACATGTAAATGCAAATTGTAACTGAAATTAAATGTAACTGATAAGTTTTCAGTAACACTAGTTGTTCCTCTCAGCCTTAGGCCTGATGTACACAAAACCATGCTTAATTAAAAATTCTAAATACACCCTAGTTACATTTCACTTGTTTTAGTTTGACCACCGACCACCTCAAACTCGATCCATACCATATAGCTATATGCAATTATTCAAGGACTTACAGTTAGTAATACACATTGTGTTGATTTTTGGTTTGGTTTGTTTTAGTTTAACGTCCCACGATTATGCTAGAATGGCTAAAGGAGACGTGGAGCTAATGATTATAATGGAATCCGAACCACTTCGGTCCTTCAACCGGAAATCAATTCGGGATCACGCGAACCGAAGTCAAGCGTGCTAGCCGCTAGACCAAATGGAGGTCCTCACATTGTCTTGATTTAAATAATTGAGTCAGTGTTGCCAGATTCGAAGGTCAAAAAGTAGCCTGTCGGTGCTCCAAAAGTAGCGGATTTGAACTATTTGTAGGCCAAATACATACAGTAGAAATGAATTATTTGGCAACTAATGACTGGTACTAATTGAATAATTTTTAACATGGGATGGAAAATGTGCTGGACATATTGCAAGAAATTATGATGGATGAACGAAAACAATTCTAGACAGGATACCACGAGATAAAAACAGCCTAGGAAACGTCCTTATACAAGAAGGTTTGACGAAATCAAGAACAATTAATTTTTAAGCAATATAAAACTTCAGCGTAATGAATGTATGATTAGTTTTCTCGAATAAAGATCACATGCACCGCTGAGAAAAATGAAATGAAATCTTTGAGTTTTACGTCCCACGATTATGCTGGTTAGGCTAAAGAAGACGGTGATGGTGAGTAATGAATGAAATGGTGGACTGAAGAAAGTGGGAGGAAACGGGAGAACCCCGAAGAAACCCACACACGGTGTTTGTCCACCACAAAGTTCACTTGGCGGGGATTGGGATCGAATCAGGAACCCCAAGCACCAGAGGTGAACGCTCTACTACTGAGCCACCGCGTTCCCATGCACCGCTGAGAACTCAGGAATTAGCTTAATCTATGTTACGGCACTGGATATATGCTCATATAGTACATTACGACCTTATAAACTTGTATAATAAACAGAATATACTTAAAGTGAGACGCGAACTATACGAAACATAACTTTGAATCTATCTGGTTTGGTGATCCAACCCGAGAACACAGATAGCAAAGATGAGTGCCGTAGCTCCCACCATAAGGTTAAGGAAGTGCCTGTTTTAAAGTGTCAATTAAACATTGAGATGTGAAACGGTAATAAAGCAGTTGATCAATTTGAAACAAAATATATGGTAGTAATAATTTACTCTATTTGTTAAGATAATGAACGTTATATTCTATTTTTAAAATGACAATCAAAGCAGAGTGTTTTGGATAATAACTGAGAAATTGTAAAATTTCAATTTCGGTACGATTAAATACATTCGTGCTGCTATGTGTTGCGTTATCCGTTAGGAGGTATTGAACAATTATAATTCAAAGGAAGGAAATAAACTACTGTATAATACTGGAGTTAATTTAATAGAGTTTAATTGTATAGGCAGTACTGAGGTTATTTGAGACAAAGTCTATTGTAGAAAGTGAAATATGGGTTACTATTAGGGTTTTATCCCAGGTATGTTATACCCACTGATGATTGAGCCCGGAACACACGCATGGAAAGCATTAGCGCTAGCAAATTAGCTACGAAGAAGTCCATCATGCCATAATCTGTCAAGAATGAAGGCAAAAACTATGAACCGGAAACGACAGACTGTACGATAATAATTTTACAATTTTAATTTCATACTATTTATTTCGAGACTTTCGAGACGAGACCCGAGACGAGACCGAGACTTGGCCTTCGAGACCGAGACCGAGATCGAGACAAGCATCTGTTGACCGAGACCAGACCGAGACAGCGATTTTTGACACGAGACGAGATCGAGACCGAGACCGCTACTTATCAACCGAGACGAGACCGAGACTGTACCAAGTCTCGTCTCGTCTCGTCTCGATACCATCCCTAGTTGACGAGCCAACAGACTATCATGCAACAACAATTCTCATAGTATATAGGCCGTTTCCCACCATACTGCCTGGCTCCTAAGAGCACTGTATTATATACGCCCTTTACCCTGTTATTTAAGAGTGCATGAAAGCAATAAATCAGAAAGATGGGTTGAATCTTTAGCTTCAGTATTACGATTAGAAATATGGTGGCACCGCGTAGCGTAGTTGCTAACGTTCTCGACTTTGGTGCGAACATCCCGGATTTGATTCCCGGTGGGTGACACTCGGTTAAAAAGATGTAACAGGTTTTTCATGGCAGACATTCGGAGTGAGGTTTTTCTGGGTTTTCCTCATTCACACCAGGCAAATACCGGGATGGTACCTAACAGGCCGCTTCCTTCTTTCCCCATTCCTTCCTTCCTCTCCAATTTCCCGTGCAGGATGATCGCCGAGGGACGTCATTCCTCGTATGTTTGACGGGCTAGCATGGCCATAGATGCCGAAAGCCCAGAAATCTCATTCCTAATGTTTAGGATACTACACATATAAGAAGTGAGTAGCAATGTTATATTACACAGATATTCATTTGCACATGTCAATAAAACGTTTTTGCGATATTATTCTCTGATATTTTATAGTCAAGAAGCTAAAGTATTAACAGAGAAAAGGACTATTCTTGTTTTTGCGCAAATGATAAATGTTTTCAAAGAGTATACTATGGAAACCAAGAAATTAAGCTTGTGCATGCCAATACTGAAACCTCAAATAAACTTCATTTAAATCGTGGGATGCACGTGTTTCCCATTTAATTAGATTTTTTTCTTAACAACACCATTAGAAGTAGCAGAAGTTGTTGGTTGGGTTGAAATTTAGCGTCTCTTTTCAGCACGAAGGCTATATAAGACGCGGACCTACAGAAGGTGGAATCCGAACTACTGTAATGTGTTCAAATCAATGTTCTCCCACCCGGAATAACGCATGGTCTAAAACGGAGTGCCCTACCCACCAGAGTAGTGGGGAAGGTTCAGAAGTTGTGTCATTTATACGCAGTAATCATCATTGTAAGTATTCTGGTAATACTGACAGGTCACTGGTTATAAGTTGAGAATGTTCCATGCATTTAAATCTTCAGCCAACCACTTCGTCTTGACATAGGAATGATACGTTTTGTAGCCTATTCTCACCTCCCTATTTTTCCTTCTATCATATATCACAGAATGCTTATTTTTGCATAATATCTTACTCAAGGAGGTGCGGGTTAAAACCCAGAAAACCCTCTTGCTTTATTATTTTATTTATTATTATTGTATTGTTAAGATTCCTTCGCTATTTTTTTGTTTGGCCTATTCTTCCTTCACTCTTCCTAACATTACTATTTCAAAGCTCTTTCTGGCCATTCTTCATTGTGTTCTTTTTATAACATCCACATTTCTGCATCATATTTTGGTCTATATACATAATAAGAATTCTTGCCCTTGTCGGTTTCCTCTCGCAATTCGCTTTTGTGAATTCCTATACATTCTTTCTTCTTGTATTTTTATAGGCCTAAAGTTTAACGTCCCATTATTATGCACCTACGCAAAGAGAGACAGTGATGATGACAAAGAAATTGAGGAATGAAGAAAGGGGGAGGAAACAGGAAATCCTCGAAAAACTCCACACCCATGGTGTTTGTCCGCCACCACAAAGCACACGAGCTGGGATCGAACAAGGGATCTCACGCGCCAGAGGTGAGCGCTCTACCACTGAGCCGCCAAAGCCCTTCTTCATGCTGCTTCCTGTCATTTTTCCCTCATAACTTCTTTTCCTTCATTTTCTAAACTTCTCTTTCTTAACTCATGGTTTCTTAGCTCTACACTCTTTACTATAACCTATTGTCTGCTCTGAAACGCATAATTCAAAATGTTCACTTGTCCCGTAGTTCATATTCCTTGTTTGTCTGAATTTAATTATTTGTTACTTAAGCGTTTTTAAAAAATATATTCCAACGAATTCATTTCTCGATTTCTCATCTTTCGACTTTTCAATTGCCAAGAAAATCTTAAATAAACACTCCTACATGTGTTTGGTTGCAGCTTATTCTATTTTTTTTTCAATACAATCATCTTTTTGCGCCTTTTCTCAATATCATTACTTTTTGCACTTATTTTTAATTTTATTTCTTTTCTGTATTTTATTATAGTAATAATTAAATAAGGAACATCAAGCATGTGCAGCATCACATTCCTCTCGCTTCAATCCAGTCTCATTAGATAAAATCTAATGAATTGAAAGTGAAGGGAGATGTGGGAACATCAAACTGACTAATCACGGGTATCGAGTGCTTTTCTACATTACAAGCATCTACCGTATTTAATAACCAAATGGGTTTATTGATTTTGACTTTAGCGTCCTGTTTAGCACCGAGATGGGCTCAGTACCACATTTTCTCCCACCGGGAATTGAATCCGGTTCTGCCAAGTTGAAAGCACGTAATCTAATCATACAGCCATAAGCCTTACTTAGTGACTGGAGATATTAAATGTAATTTGTTTTAACGGTTTTCTAGACTTGTGAATTTCATTGAAATGTCAAAAGTTTTTCTCTGATTTAAGAGTTTTCTGGGCTTATGAATTTCACTGAAATGTTAATCTATTTTAACAGTTTCCTATATTTGTGAATTTCATTAAAGTGTTAAATGTTAGCTTATCTGTTTTAACAGTTTTCTGAGCTCACGACTTTAATAACATTGTGTTCTGGGAATTGTTTTGGCAGATTTTTCAATCTGATTTTCAGTTTAGCGTTCCTTCAGCAGCGAGGCTGTGTGAGATGTGGACCTACAACTTAACGTTGAATCCGAATCACATGAGCTCCGGATGGGAATCGAACTTGGGTCTCCCAAGGCAAAGGCGCGTACGCTAACCGCTTAGCCACTAACAAGCTCTCAAAAATTTTGAATCCTTATATGTGATGTAATTAGTTTTGGTACTGTTTTACATTTGAAATGTGCATCTTCCCCCTCCCCAGAATTTTGCACCTTTAGTTTAACCAAAAAGTTGCACCTAAAATTCCTAGCTCTATTGATCACATATTTAGAACCACGTCTCATATATCCTTAGGTGGTAGACAACCAACATAACTCGCAAAGATGATAGCAATTACCAACCGTTGCGTGAGACTGACGAGAGAGGAAAAAAACTGTTCTGTTGTGTTAAGTGCGTGCATGCGTGTGTTTCTAAATATATATAAATACTCATATGAGTGAGTACTTATATGTATATATATATATGTGTGTGTGTGTGTGTCAGGGAGAGGGGAAGAAAAAGAGAGCGAGATAGGTGAAAGAAAAAAATGTTATGTGTGATGAAACTGCGAAAAAGTGAGAGAGAGAGATACCACACCCGTGGGGAGGAAGAATATCATCTGTTTCCGATGGGAAAAGCGTCAGGACTTTCCGTGAGCCTCGATGTTGTAATATTTTACTCTACAACAAATTCTGTTGAACGTAGTACGAGAAGAGGAGAAAAAAATTGTCTTCACATCTTAACTGCACGAACACTCTCTCCCCTTACTACTTTTGTATATTTTAAACATACACAAAACATACATACATACATACATACACAGAAACACACACACACACACATATATATATATATATATATATATATATATATATATATATATATATATATATATATATATATATATATATATATATGTACACATAAAATTAATAATTTTTGGCCCATAAATAATATTTTATGATTAATTTTTAAAATTATTAATATTATAAGGAACTAGCTCAGGGAAAAATGTAAGTTTTCCCTGTAAAAGAAAATGAGAACTGGTGAAGCGACAAAACCATGTCTCTCGAGAGTGAATAAAAAGACTCATCATTATATATTTACATGTTTCATGCGTGTATTATACGTATGTGACAGGAACATATACCTTAGATCAATAAAAATCGATTGATGGAGCATTTTAAAACGTACATGCGAAAAACTAAGTGTAAAGAGCGGATAGCAAAAACAAGTAAACTGATATATAAGGTGCCCGTGCACCCCTCTTCTTCGTGAATATGCACTATCTAAAATAATAAGCTAGCAGTGAAAATACCAACATTTTCCGAAACTTCCTGCTAAGTCCATCTTCTAAAGGCTGAAGGAAGAGGATTCACCAAGCAAAACAACATAGCATTTGTCAATTAGGGAAGAAAACAAAAGCCAGGAGGGGAGAAGATCTTTTTTTTTTTTTTTTTGTTTCGTGCATAACATTTGCGACTCTCTTTAAAATACTTTGCTCAGTTGTGTCCATCAGCGTTGTGAGATGTAAAGAATATTGTCACATATCACTTTGAAGAGTTTCAGTGTGATTGGTTATTTTGGTATTTATTGGTGCACCCCTTCAAGCAATCCTGGATCCGGCCCTATATATATATATATATATATATATATATATATATATATATATATATATATATATATATATATATATATATATATATATATATATAATATATATATATATATATATGAGGAAACGATACTTCAAAAGTGGTAAATGAACTGATTAGAACACCGTTCGAGGATAGGAGGTTATTTTATTATGAAGGACAGAAAATATGGGAGAAGGAAGCAGAGTCAGATATGATTTTGAAGATTTACGTGGTTCACTCAATATACATATAAGTTTCCCTAAGCTGTAAAATATTTATGTGCTGAGATATACAGTATTTGTAAACTATACATACATGTGTAGGTGAGTCCTATATTACCTCTTCCCATAATCCTCCTCATTGAGATTCTGGCATTTGTTTCACCGTTGCCCCAATTTGTCCAAACCTTTTGCAATAATAATAATGATAATAAAAAGTTATTTAACACTCTCCTCGCATTCCGCTTCACTTTTTCATATGTTTTGAAACGTTCCCCTTGCAATGCAAGCTTTAACACCGGAAAAAGATGGAACTCGGTGCTAAATTGAAGCTGTATAGAGAGTAAAGCAACCGTTCGCACCCTAATTCTTCAATTTTGTGTCTTGTTTGCATGGTGTCTTCCCACTTTGCCTAACTCCCATTTTGCATAACACTTTATCAGCTCACAAGTAAAAATCACATCCGCCATTTTAGGTGAAATGCCAATTCACATTTGGCCAAATTCCCATTACGCCTAACGGTCTTATCAGGAAGAAAATATCCCCTACATAAAAGAACTGACAGTGTTTCCAAACTTATACATAGGTTATAGGTAAGTGACAAAAACTTACATACAAAGCCCTTGTTGACAAAAGCAATTATTCACAACGGACATGGAAAGTGAAGTCTTCACAACGTTGTAATTCGCCCCTCCACAACTATGTGTGTATTCACACTGTACAGTTACAATATTGTATATTTCAAACATCTTTTGTTATAGTTATTTGAAATTAGTATTTTTTTTTAGCAAATTTAGTTCATTGTAATAAGTTCTTAATATATGATTGTAGTAATTTCTTTGATGTATGTTATTTTTTTTGCATATTTGAAATATTTTATGTTCTAGTTGTTTGAAATAAATGTATCTTTTGTATGTAAGTTTCTGTCACTTATTTATGTATAAGTATTGAAACACTGTCAAATTTTGTATGTGGGGGAGTATTTCCTTCTTGATAAGATCGTTAGGCGTAATGGGAATTAGGCCAAATGGGAATTAGGCCAAATGGGAATTGGTGTTTCAGCTAAAATGGCGGATGAGATTTTTAACTATTATTGACAGCTGATAAAGTGTTAGGCAAAATGGGAATTAGGCCTAATGAGTAAATCTGTTTGCATGCTGAGTGGAGGTCGGCGTTATCGTCACGAAGAAGAGACCAAGTCGCTTATGTCTAATTGGGTTTTCCTGAGAAAGAGTTCAGGTTCGACATAAGAGACCTGGTCTCCTGTCAACTGGTGGTGAAGAAATGGAATGAAATACGAGGAGATTGATAAATAGCCAGAGTCATCATTTTTTTTTTTTTTTTTTTTTTTGCAAAGGTTTGGAACAAATTGGTGCAAGGTAAGACAAATGCCTGAATTTCAATGAGAGATTATGCGGAGAGATGAGGAAGGACCCACCTACACATGTATGTTTAGTTTACAAATATATCGTAAAAAACAATTGCGTGAAAGACCCGGATTCGATTCTCGGCGGGAGCTCATATGATTCGGATTCTACGTTAATCAGTAGGTCCCGTCTCATACAGCCTCGTTGCTGAAAGGGACTTTGCACTCAAAACCAACTCAAATCAACTTATTATTTATTTATTTATTTATTGCAGCTTAGGGAAACCCAAGTAGTAAGGAGTTGTCTGTATGAAAAAAAAAGATCGTCCTTTGTTGATTTCAGCAAATCTTTATTGTAAGTACGCGCTACTGTATATTTACGTAACGATTTTTATTAAATTAACACTGATAGGTTTATTCCACCCATTTCCGCCTAATTCTTGTTCTAAATAATATAATAATAATAATAATAATAATAATAATAATAATAATAATAATAATAATAATAATAATAATAATAATAATAATAATTATTATTATTATTATTATTATTATTATTATTATTATTATTATTATTATTATTATTATTATTATTATTATTATTATTATTATTATTATTATTATTATTATTGCTATTGTTATATAATGTCCCAAATTTGATGGTCGATAACTCTGTAGCCAAAGACCCCCACAGCGTATTTCACACGCATACTAAACAAGGGCACACCAAGTTTGGTTCAGGTCGGATGAGTTGTGGAGATCGGATCATATATGATAAATGCCGAATTGGCTCTTAAGATCTATTTTTGACAATTCTCGTACGCAGTTCTGTATTCAGTATCGGCTTTGAGTAAGACGATTTGATAGGTACTTGACTGGCACATACTAGACTTTGATGTGGAAAAACTGAAATCTTTTTCGATAGTGTCGAAGTACTGTGCAACAAAAACTCGTTTAAGAGAACAAGTTTTTTTACATGCTGTGGTATCACACTACAAAAGAAGACAATGTGAAAAAGATAGAACAGACGTTTTATACGCTTATCCTATGCCACACACACACATAATCCACTCCATTGCTTGCTCTATCTTTTTGTGACTTATCGATACGTTATACTTTATAATCTCCAATATAACGTGCAATATAATAGCAAGCAATGGAGTGAAATAAATATTATATAAGAATAAAGGGTAAATTCACTGACTCATTACTGATTTACTCATCATCAGACTTCCGAAACTACATTGGACGTAAAAACTTGAAATATTGTAGGAACGTTTTCCTAAAACTCTTAGATTGTAGAAAAAACGATGATTTGCAAAGTCGAGCTCTGTGGGGACTTGAAACTCCTTTTCGCCATTCGCAAGACCGGTCTTGGAAAGTGTAAGGCATCAATCGGAAATTATTTTGTTCGGTCCCAGATTCCAAGCCAACTTGCAATGTATTGTTTATATTTGACAAGCGGAGAGCATATTACACTCTAGCGTGGGATCACTTTAGCTGTGGTACCAAGTGAGAATTTCCACTAAAATAGATTTAATATTTAAATTCAAAAGCAAATATAAAACAATAAATACAAAATGCCCTTTACAATATTTCTTCAAGCATTACAAACATTTCTTCAAAGACTTTCCGCTTTCAACAACCTTTCTGCTTATATTTTAATGATTGCAACCATCAAATGGTCCATGATCAGAATACAATATCAGGTGTAAACAAACTACTTTCTCATTCCCTATAATCGTCGAAATACTGCACTAATTCGTTCTTTGCATCCATTATCTGTGAATAGAATGACCTTCCACCCAACACACGACAATCACACTCAATCAATTTTTCTAAGAAGTCGGTGGAGCACAGGGAGTAGCCAAGGGGGGAACGGGAGACATGTCCTCATAAATTTTGGTCAAAGATAAAAGTGGAAAAGGGTTAAACGAAAAACTGCGGAAAAAGGAAAGAAGGGAAATAGAATACGAAATAATAATCAATTCTACTCTTAGATTTATTATTCCGATAGAGTGGAATTTAATACCCATAGGACGAACTTTTCCAAACTAGATTAAGCTGTTACTCTAAAGTAAACAAGTACTTAGTCGGGAGTAGGACACAGTTGTGTTACTTGGCGTGATTTCTTCGAGTAAATCGACTACCCTAGGATTAACATTTATTCCGCCAAATTGAGAGGGAGAGGAAATCCAAAATCCGCGAGTAAAATGTGAATTCCTGCAAGACAGGACAAGGGTGGAGAAGTTGAAACCGTTAAAGTTTACTAATGGTTCGAGTGAAGATTATGTTTTTCATGGAATTCGGCGAACAATATGAATCAAAGATCAAATTTGTTTGAGAATTACGATGGTGTTGAATTTGTAATATTTTTGGTTGAATAAAGATAGTAACTAGTATCTACTCAGCATAATTGAGCATAAATTAGAATTTTCCTTTAACGTGTAATTTATTTCTTGTTTTCTTTGGTACTATTTCGTTGTAATAGCAGGAAATACATAGTTCGACAGCTTTGTTTATTAGCCCTATGTAGATATTTAAGTTTGAGTCATGAATGTCGAAAGTGAATGTGTGATCTTTAATTTTTATTAGTTACTGAGTTGTTCACTTCCAATATTAGGTATGATAATGCTTAAGAAGGACTGTTTAGAAAAGCATCTCACATTAAAAACACACTTGTATTTTTTTTTTTAAATTGTACCAGACGAGATTGTATTTAAGTGTTGAAGGCTTTGAACGGTAAGTACATGCATGCATATTGCGGTTTAAACACTGAGTAGACGAGCGATCTCGATGTGAGATGCTTTGCTAAGCAGTTCCTGTCCTTAGGTATTACCAAATCTATAAAGGTAATCAAGAAAGTTCTGTCGCTCTTTATGAAGGTATGTGTTCAAGTGGCCCTCACACCGTGAGTTGAATGCGAATGGAGAAAAGGCGAAGGACACATACCTAGTTGTTGCTGTGGGTATATCCAACATACTACCTGGTTCTAGCAGTTCAATTACACCGTGAACTTTCGTAAAGACAGAGTGAACATGGAACCTCCACAGAGCGTCATAAGGCCGTGTATGCTATACGAGTTCAAATTAGGGTCAAACGCCGCTGCGGCGGTGCGGAAGATATGCCAGGCCTTGGTGAGAGTGTAAGGATGGTGATGAAACACTTGAAGACGCACCACGTACCGGCAGACCATGTACAAAATGAAGATGTTCAGGCACTAATTGAGGTGAATAATGGCCAGACATGTGAGGAACTGGAACTATAATTCAGTGTGAGTGGAAAACCATTCGGCAACACCTCCATCAACTTGGAAAGTACTACAAGTTGGGTCGATGGGTCCTACATGATTTGACTCCGGGCCAGAATGCAAAACTTATGTTTCTTTGCTGCCTCGTCCGAGGAAGTAGCCATTTCCGGACAGGGTGTTGACATGTGATGAGAAGTGGATCCTGTACGAAGCTCCATGGCGCTGTCATCATTGGTGAGCATCCCATGAAACTATTCAAAAACAGCCCAAACAAACAGTGAACCAGAAGAAAGTCCTCCTCTGTATTTGGACTGCTCATGGCATCGTGCATCAGGAACTGCTACCAGCTGGTATGAGCATTAAGGTGGATCACTAGGTGATCTCGGTGCTATGCTGAACACTGCTTAAGTAGTGCAGCGTTACCAGATAATGTCGAGTGTTTACTGGTGCCAGATAATAAAGGAAGTAATTATGGAATTCTACTTGAATACTTACTGGAGAAATTGGTTTTCGACCCTTACCGCAATTCACAGCTATGTTCCGCTTCTCGAACTGCAACGCTAGAATCCAGGAATTAAACGTACAAATTTAGCAACAACGCATTATGACGCTCTGCTCAAGTTTCTTCTCAAAATATATTTCCTTAAATGTAAATTAATAATTAAGTAAATAAAATGTGAAACATAACAAGAAAAACGGTCAGATAGTATATCTATTTCGTAATAAGATCGTTACTTTAAAGTACTTTAGAAATTCAAATAAACATTTCATAAAATTGAACACTTCTAGTAAGATCTAACAGCAAATGCCATCTTGTGTGCTCATTGTAAATCGAATCAAATATTTTCTTTTATTCGTTACCTTTTTCTACATCAAAAGACACAACCAAATGAATTAGTGTCTTGTGTTGTAGCTGAAACATAACTTTATCTTAAAATACAAAATTTATAACGTGTAACGTTTCATTGCGTAGTAGTTAAGGGAATGAGCTAAAATATGTACTGACTTCCGGGTGGTGATCCACCTTAATGCAATTATGTACTGTCAGCAGCTGAGCCGTATTCAAGAAAAATTCAAACAGCCAGCACTTTTGAACCGCAAAGGGGCCCTCCTGTTACAGGACAACTTGAAGCTCCACGTTGCTAGGATGACCCGGGACACCATTCTACGCCTTGGATGGGAAACACTATTGCATCCGCCATACTCCCCGGGCATTGCACTGTCCGATTATCACCTGTTTTATTCCTTTAAAAATCACCTTAAAAGTCGCTACTTCATATTCCTAGTAGAGGTGCAAAATGCACTTGATACCTTCTTCGCTTCACGGCCCACCAAGTTCTACGCGTTGGAATCCATGGCCTTCCAGAACGTTGGCATAGGTCGTCGATGCTGATGGGAACTATTTTTGATATTCCAGGTATGTCTTGGTGACATATCGATGTTTGAAGGTGGTGGGTGAAAAAGTGACAGAACTTTCTTAGTTACCTCTATAGTATTTGGAAACAAATAATAGAGTTACTTATAAAATCCAAGATCACAAACTCACACTCAATATTGAAAGTCCAAACTTGAGTATACGATCAAAAAACATTTTCAGCAGTATTCAGAAACGTGTTTTCGGGTGTCAAGCTGTGCGTTGTACTAAGCTAGCTTATTATTTATACTTGTGTTCCGAAAGGAATTTCTTGCGCTAGTAGTGTCGATAGTTTAAATAAGAGGGTTTAGTTTTCAGATGGTACAAGTTTTCTTTTATCTCAAACGCTTTTGGTAATACTAACTCTTTCCATTGTCTTTTGTAGTAAATATATGCCTATACTTTAAAGAGAACTGAGAGGTTCATAGCACTTTTCTTAAAACCAGTAGACAGTTAATTAAATTGAAATTTAATTTAGATGTTGTACTTCCCAGTCGCAACGTGCAGACATATAGACTATAAAGTAAGTTTCTGAACCGGAAGTCTCAAAAGATTTTCATATCGTTGTCCCTCTCTTCCGAAATGAAATTCTGGCTACGTACGTGATGGAGCAGGCCCTTCGGGACTCATTAGGCTCAGTGATATCTGGCAAAAATGCTGATTTTTATTCTTTCTTTACATGTGTCCCTTTATTCTTTAAAATTTACCTGAATATACTATATTTATTTGTAGTAATCTGTGTATGTGATATATGTGTATGTATGCGTTCGTGAGTATTTTTTGTTTGGTGCGTTGTTTACTACAATGCACAAAATTCACATTTTATACGTATTGGATTATGTGCAACAATTTTATATCTTTATCTGTAAATACCAGTATGTGTCATTTCGATTATTATTCTTCATAAATACTTGTAGTTGTAATATTATATCCTGATCATTGCATGGTTAAATGGGAGACAACTTCGCCATGTAAAATAAGACTAAATAAATACAAATAAATAAATAAACAAACGCATCCATTGGGGTTCCCCTTGATGGATTCAGTTATGTTATGTTGTTTTCCAGGATAGACTGTGCAAAGTTAAAAACAAATCGCTTTCACTTCTCCCAGTCGTAAGTTATCAAGGCTGAAATTGCTCAAGATGGAATATCAATATGACATCCCGCCGTTCCTGAAATAGTTCTTGAAACCGCCGCGAGATGGCACCAGTCAGCTTCTGGTCGCTACTAAAACGAAGTTTGAACATGTCTGATGTAATGCATTACAAGATCTTGAGATCGAGAACTTTCATCCGCAAGTTAGATAATAACCAAAAGAAATTGACAATGTTATGAATATATAATACATGAATTTCCAAATAATTAAGTAAACACATTAGGCTATATAGATAACTGCAAAAGAAGGCATAATTAACACAAGTAGGTAATACATTACATTAACAATACATAATAAACGAAATTAACAAATACTTTTGTAACTAATATAATTCATTATTTCTTAACATGAATTATCTGCTGCAAGATGTCTGAAGGACGCCGTCGACGCTGGAGTATAGTGTGATAACCAGGTAAGTATATTTAGTATTGGTAGATTAGGAGTTAAGTAACCTGTTACAGGTTGAGGTAAGTAGCTAGTAAAATTAGTTAACCAGTACATTAGATACTCGTATATAGGGGACACGGTGGCTTAGTGGCAGAGCGTGTAGGGTTCCTGGTTCCCAAATAAGTTTGTAATGAACAACATTGTGTCCGTGGGTTTTATCGGGGTTTTCCCGTTTCCTCCTATATTCGCATTTCACCAATTCTTCCAGCATCATTCACTTGCTTTAATCATCCGTCTCTCTTTATCTAAAGGGCATAATTATGGGACGTTACACTGAAATATTTTATTTTTCATATTTATTTGAGGCTTTTATTTTCTTTTAGTGATGAAGTAACATATACCATATAATACGGCATAATTAGTAACAAATGTAACGAATACTGAATAAGACGGACACATCGAACAACCAAACAACCTTCCGTAGATTTCGTATAGAAACTGGACTTTTGATGTGCATATATATATATATATATATATATATATATATATATATATATATACTGTTTATAATACAGACATAGGTTAGATTCAGAAAATATGAGGAACAGAAAGGTCCTGACTGAACAATCCATGTTGTTCGTATCAACCATTATGTCGATCTTAAACTGTGAAAGAAATTTGTTTACTCAAATAAAATAAAATTAGTGTTTTCCCAGTTTTTCTCGTGTATAAGTAGTGGTTTCTTAGTAGATTTATTGCATCTGCTATTTTCTGCTGATTAACTTCTGTGTTTTGTTAAAATTAAAATATTTTTTGTTCACTGTATGACTTTTCGATTTCGATTTTATATTTCTATTCTATTCTATAGACGGGAGGCACTGGTAGAGCGTTCACCTCTGGTGCGTGGGATCCTTGGTTCGATCTCAGCTTGCGCCACATGGCCTTTGTGGTGGACAAACACCGTGTTTCTGGATTTTCTCGAGTTCTCCTGTTTCCCCCCACTTTATTCATTCCATTGCATTCATTTCTCATAACCGTCTTCTTTGGCCTAGCCGGCATGGCGATGGAACGTAAAACTGAAAGATTTCATTTCATTTCTATTCTATTCTATACAAACTATAAAAGCTGTATTTGTGTCGCGGATATAAATCCATGTCGACAACCAATGTTTTTTCTAAAAAAAAATATATACCAAAGTCAATTGAATCAAATCGTAGAAAAAGTTTCAATAGTTACAGTATAAATTGCAATCAAGATGGACATTTAATATAGGCAATGTGGAACTTCGGTTCGTGAATGAATGAATGAATGAATAGGGGGATTAATGGGGACGATAGAATCGCTGCTGACGTCCCCATTAATCCCCCTATTCATTCATTCATTCATTCACGAACCGAAGTTCCACATTGCCTATATCAAATTGGTGTGTTTAATTACCAAAAGGAACTTGAGACTAGGGATGGCCACATTTTTTCGAAAAATACTTTTTCGAAAACGAAAAATGAATTTTTTGGAAATCGGAGACCAGATTTTTCGAAAAACGTCATCCTTACTTGAGACTGTCACTGAATTATTTTACTTAGAGCATAGTATCAAAATTGACGAGATAAAAAAATCTGAAATAAAAATGTTTTATAAGTTAGAAGACTTATGTTAAAGGTGAGTAAAAGACTCTGATACTTAGTGGTTGGTCATCTTCCCAGAATTCTCCCAAAATTCCTGTCTTTGCCCAGCATAGATAGTGTACGAAGCTGTATAATTATATCTTGATACGATACTGTAAACAATGGATAATAAATATTTAGAGAAGAAAGATTTCTGAAAACTGATCCATCGCAATACCGATTATTGCGGAGCTTATATAAAATGATAAAATACGAAGAGTAATAAGCAGATATTGGGTTTCTTACACACACTAAGAAACTCTATAATAAGAGGAAATGAACTGAAAGGAGATGTCACCTTTGGTCTAGTGACTAACGTGTGTGCGAGCTCCTCCGTGGCTAAGCGGTTAGCATACGCGCCTTTGGCGTGGGAGGCTCGGGTTCGATTCCCGGCGGAGCCCACGTGGTTCGGATTCCACGTTAATGAGTAGGTCCACGTCTCATATAGCCTCGCTGCTGAAACGGACGTTAAACTCAAAATCAATCAATTAACTAACGTGTGTGTACATGGTCCCGGGTTCAATATTCTATGGGAGAGCACTCACTTTCAGTAATCATCTGTTTCCTTTAGCCTAAGGAGCATAATTTCAATTTGTTTTTACGAATGGGTAAGAGAACTAACTACCTAATGTAGAATTTGTTCAAAGTCAAACTCAATATTAGTTGATCATCGATCGTATTTAATTAGAATCTCTGTAGGGAGCCGCGGTGCCTTAGTGGACTCCAATTACTGCAGACGAAATTCGCCAAGTATTGTGTACTGCTAAACAATCAAGTCCACCTGGGATCAACAAGTTATTACCGTATCAGTTCTACCGGCACCCTTGGCAGTATTTGGAACCTGTTTTGACTTCTCCTTTTAATCCCTTTTTAACTAGGCACATTTGATCCAGAATACTGTCATTGTGATTATTTTACCAAAACCTGCACTAAGTCTTTTTATGACTTTCGTCCCATTTCGCTTCTACCGGTGGACAATAAATTATTTACCAAAGTAATAGCACGACTAAAGCCGCTTTTAATAAGACATATAAGCCCATACCAGATTGCAATTTATCCGAACATTCATTTTACCTTACGTTCTCCCAGTGATACTTCTGCTTATTTTCAAACTAGACAAATAAGCGCTGGCGCTCGTACCGTTCATTTCGATGAGGCCTATAATACCCTTGCCCACCGCTTTTTGTTTCAAGTATCGGCGGCGTGAAGTTTACCTACATCCTTCTATTCTTGATTCCACGCCTTTACATACCAATTATATTGCGCCTTCAAATTAATAGACATCTATCATCTGTTATTCCATTCCTTCGAGAATTTGCGCCAGTGATGTACCCTTTCTACACTTCCTTTTTGCTCTTACTGCTGACCCACTTTAGTATTATCTACATTTTGTAGAGATCTTGTCACCGTTCCCAGCGCACCCCTTCTGTCCTCTTAACGTATTTGCATATGCAGACATTACCTCTGTAGACCTATCTCGCATGTCACAAGTTTTAGACACATTACTTCAATTTGCGCAATGTTTTGGCTTATTCTATAACCACGTAAGACTGCAGTTCTTACGTTTCATGACGTTGCTGTACCTCAGAATAGTCTTTATGTGCCTGTCATACCTCTTGTTACTTCTACTACTATTCTTGGTATCACCTTTCAGTAGGTCCCTACCACACCTTTTGATCATATTTGGTTACCTATTTTCAGCAAGTATACGACAAAAACTGATTTATCATCGTTTTTGGCGACTAAATCTGTTATATAAAATCCAGTTAATTGACCTGTAAACAGCCCCAAAACTATGGTATTATGGTCGACTTTATCCTCTCCCTGAACTTTATGCTAAAAAACTTGAATCCTTATTTTTATGGACTATCTGGCACGGAACTTTTCTCTGTTTGAAACACACAGACTTATATATTTCCATGTTTTTGGGGTTATATAGGCCTTATCAATATTCGCATGAAATGTGAAGCGCTTTCATGTTGGACTTTCATCATTCATCGCGTCCTACATCTCACACATCATTATGGCTCGGCTGTTTTAGGGCTTCTTCTCTGCCATCTGCGAATCCGTCCTTACTAACATTGTCTCATAGCTGTCCTTTATATCTCAAGATTTTCATTCGATATTAGGTATATTAAAGGACTTACCTTTTCTGGGAGTTTCTCCCCTGTAATCATCTTTATCATGAATTACTCAGTTCAGTACTGGATAATTCTCAGCTATGGATTCCTCTCTTGTTTCCTCAGCACTAGCGGAGTTAGATATGATACAACGATTTTGCTCGACCTTTAGTACCCCATATCCTGGTTGAATGGTAACAAATTATCTATCGTTTAGTTGCCACCAATAAATGTCTTCATAACCCGTCGCACCCCTGACCCACATTGTACATCGTGTGGCCAAAGTGGCCATATTTATACTCTAGAACATCGATATAAGTACTTCGTGTTCGGTGGTACTTCCTATTTGGAGTCTTCCGTTACGGTTTCTGAGATGTGTGTGTCGCAAACCTCCAGTCTGTTTTTTTTTTTAATTATCCTCTTTCCCGATTTTCATTGACATCCTTCTACGAAACATAACACAGTCTTGTTTTTGATCGCAGGTACAATCATATATATATCTACCGTTATTTTACTTTGCTAGAAGCTAGTACTAATTTAGTTATCTTCAATGTACCCGATGTAAACTGTATGCATTGTCGGGTGAACGGCCTCGCTTAAGCGATTATTTGAATGTTCTTTTCCCTGTGCTAGAAGATATGATATTGATGTCTCCTGTGTAACTCATCTTAACCTTCTATCCTGCAACAAGTTATCATTATTCTACGTACTTCAACATATGAGATGGGTTACTTTCTTGTTATAGTTTTATTTTGTAATTATTCTAATAAAAACAAATTCAAAGTAGTAGAGAATTCACCTCTGGTGCGTGGGGTCCATGTTTTGATCTCAGTTCGTGCCAAGTGAGCTTCGTTGTGGATAAACACTGTTTGCGTTGGTTCTCACGTTTCCTCCCCTATTTTCAATTCCATCATTTCATTCATTCTCATTATCACCATCCCCTGTCATGCTTGCAGGGCATAACTGTGGAATGTAAAACTAAGAAATGAATGATTCATTTGATTTCATTTTTTCAAATCTCGAATGTAATAATAGGCATTAAATGACAACTCTATTTCCTCTTTGATCCGTGAATTAGGTTGACTTCACGAGAAATTGCTATATAAAATTTACCTATGTTTCAAACTTAAAACATGCGAGCCATGTGAAACTGAAATAGTACATTTTGCCCTGTACATTGTATAAGCTAATATATACTAGAAGCAATTATGGTATTTATGATTTAAACTATATTTAATGAAATAAGAGCTTAAAGTGGAAAGCAATATAAATTAGCTATGGTAGTGTAAACCTAATTTGTTAACAAATTGATCGTAATAACTTTGATTTGGTATCTTTAAAGTTCGTATCTGAAATAATTAAATATTGTAAACATAATTAAGTATAATTAAGAAACACCCCGATTTTCCGTTGAAATATTTCAAGTAGATGAAAATTAGAGCTAATAAAAATTCCCTGGAGTATTATTATCCTCTCGCCGTAGCGATTCTTTTGATATACAGCGTGCTAAGGAACTATACCGACAAACCGTAAGAGGTGATTGCTCACATCAAAATAAGAGAAAAAGTTCATATGGACCTGTGGCGAAAGTGCATAGTTTCAGAGTAGGGCTGTTCAAAATCGCGAAAAAGTAAAATTTCAATAGGCCTTATTTGGAATTCCAGAAATTGTGAATGGTTGTTCTTATCAACGTAAAGGAAGCCACGCATATACAATCCAAAAGTGCATATTTCCTAAACTGTCAATAGGTGTAGGAGGTATTCCCTACAAGGTGTAATTCTCAGATATATTATCAATAGACTTTTCAGACATACTCCGATTTCAAGAAGAGTCCAAAGTAGGCAGGAGGTAAACCTTGACAACAATGGACATCCAAAGCCTCGGAGGGAAGGCAGAAGTGTTAGAAACCGCCAGCTCCATGTTTCTTTGTGTTCGGAATAACGTGTGATGACATGTACTTCGTCACGGGATATTTCACGTTTTCTTCACTTATAAGCGTGAAAGAAATCATCGCACCATGCGTTTCCCCGAGTACGAGAGACCATGCTGCTGACGATTCTTAACACTTCCGACATTGCGCCAAAGGATTTCGTGTTCACTGATATCAAGACTTATTGTTTGCCTACTTTGGACCAATCATAAAGTCAGAGCATATCTCAAAATTCGGTTGATGGCATGTCTGGGACTTTCACGCTGCAGGGAATAATCTGTACACCAATTGAACATTAATGAAATATGCATTTTTGGACTGCATATGCGTGACTTCCTTTACGCTGATAAGGACCACCATCCACAGTTTCTGGAATTCGAATTAGGGCCTCTTGAAATTTTGCTTTTCGGCGATTTTGGACAACCCTAGCTCTGAAACTATGCACTTTTCGCCATAAGTCCATGTGAACTTTTTCTCTTATTTTGATATGAGGAATCACCTCTTAAAGTTTGTCGGTATAGTTAATTAATAACTTGTATATTTTGATATCTCTTTTCTTGATGTAGTGATCTTCCGTTGAAACATTTGAAATAAGTGGGAAATGGATGGGGGGTAATATTTCCCTAGAATATTATTATCCCCTTATCAAGACGTTCCTTTAGTGTACATTTTGATATAACATGGATTTCTGTTGAAACATTTCAAATAAACCTAAATTCAAGTGGTAGTAATTCCCAAGGTTATTACTTCCCTTCGTCGAGGTGTTTCTTTGATAAATGTTTTGATATATTATGATTTTCCGCTCAAACATTTCAAATAAACTGGAATTCAAGGGATTAATAATTTCCTAGGGTGTTATTACTCCCTCCTCAGGATATTTCTATGATGCATCTTTTGATATATATAAAAGTATGATTTTCCGTTATATTTCAATTAAACGGAAACTCGAAGAGGTTAATATATGTCTAGAGTGTTATTACATCCTCGTGGGAGTGCTCCTTTGATATATATTCTGATGCGTGATTTTCTGTCGAAACATTTAAAATAAACTGTAATTCGGGGGGAGGGAGTAATAATTCCCTAGTATTAACCCCTTGTCGGGATGTATCTTTTGATATAAAATTTTCCGTTGAAACTTTTCTAATAAGTTATAATTCGAGGAGGGTAATAATTCCCTAGGTTTACAATTTTGATACAGATTTCTTAGATGCATTATCCCATTCTTTGCAAGACTCTTCTCGTTCTTGCTGGCGACCAGATACTAGATGGTGCCATCTTGTGATGATAATTACGTCCCGCATGAGGTTTGCGCGATTAAATCTCTTTACAACATTTTGTTGTGGATATATTACATCTTCATCTTCATCTTCATCTTGAGGTTTTTTTTTTTTTTTTTTTTTTTTTTTTTTTTTTTTACGAGGGTCTGCAGACCTCGATACATTCTATAGAAACGGTATAGAGATTAACGATGATCCGTCATTATCTGCTATTTTCAACTTCACAGCAGAAAGGGAGCAACTTATACGAAACATTTATTTAGAAATGAAGAAAATGCTAGAGAAATATTTGATATTGCCATCCCCAGAAACCCAAAGAGATAACATGCCTTGTTAATTTTTCTAGAGGGAACAGCTTCAGGAGAATATTATAGCATATTGTTTATTAAATATGAATAAAAAACGGCTGAGCAGTTTTTGAGAAAATAGTCTGAATTGAAGTCAAAGAGTAAAATACCATCTGTGGACCTTTTCGGGAAAAAACAGGTTATCTCATATTATAGGTTTATCGATGAAATATATTTTTATGAAATTTGAATAATATTGCCTGAGAAGTTTTCTGAGAAAATCGTCCGACAAAATCTAATCTCCTAGAATAAAACATCCGTTTCAAATTTTTTTGGAGGGAAATTACTTACTTCACAAAGTAGAATAATTAATGGAATATGAGCAAAATCAGCTGCAACGTACTCGAGAACATCGTAGGAAAAAAAAACTCTTCTCCATAAGTAAAGTAGCCCTTGTGGTCCTTTGAATGAGAAACTGCTTACGTCAAATTGCACTTTTATTAATTAAATATTAATATATGGTACTTATGAAATAAGAACAAAATCATATAAGATGTTTCTGAAAACTCGTTTGAAAAAATTTACCCCAAAGAGTAAACTACCCCTTATGGGTTTTTCAAGAGATATGACTTATGCAATATTTTATTATTTATTTATGAAATAGAAACAAAATTGCCTGACAGTGAGTTTGAGACATCGTCCCAAAAGTACTTATCCCCATAAGAGAACTTCTACATTTGGATTTTCCCTAGGAAAACGTCTCACAATAAGGTTGTAAATGATATATTGATTTAAGAAATATGAATAAAATCGTTAAAGACGGTTTTGGGAAAGTCGTAAATTTTGATTTTCACCATATATTAAATTATTTTTATTTTTGAGGATAGGAATAAAATAATAATAATAAAGTTTCCATAGAATATTATATTATATAAACCTTAAGTCTAGAATTTGGTCCGGATTCCTTGAACGGTATTACCTCTAGGCGAGTGTATGTAAAGTGGCACGAACGAAAGAATAGATATCTAATTTTTTTTTTAGATATGTAAAGGTCATGAAAGTGAAAATCCACGGAAATCTCTAATTCGCCTTTTTGTCACTATCGCCTTACTTTCTTCTCCACTATTGTCACTCGAAAGTAAAAATACACAAAACTAAAATCACATAAAAAAGAATATCAGATAGACAAAGGATATATTTAAAAAAAAACACTATTCTTTATTTTACAAGAAGTAAGAGGAGTACAGTTTTCCCGAATATCTTCCCGAAATCATGCATTGTTAGGCATTATCCCTAGCAGTTGAAAAAAAAAAAAAAAAACATACTAGCGCATTCTTGAAATATGTATCCCATTTTCACTTGCTGGTTCTCCCAGACACACATTATAAAAAATAAAACATCCTTTAAACACTTTTGGAACAGTTTTGAGAAGAAAATTGTCCAAAAAGAATTAAAACTTAAAAACAGTGTCTAATGTGACATATTTAAAACACTTCTTTTCGGCAAACACTGCAAAAACAAAGTTATGTCACATTCTGCAAACACATTTGGCACATACTTGGAAAAAACAGTATTTTAAAAGGGGATAAACATGTGTCATCCAGAGGTGTTCAAAGAGAGTCGGTAATGTGTAAAGTGTCCTAACTGTGTCTTAAAGTCGTTTCCGAATATTGTACAAACAACGCCTCAACTTAGGTCACAATTTCGGTACTTGGTTTCTATTCTTTCTGACTTTAGTATTTTCTAAATCTATATGTGTTTGGCGATTTTCCACTTACTACAATTACCGTCATTTAGTTTCATTCGGTTATTGAGGAATCCCCAAGAAAAGTGTGTAAAAAAATCATTGAGGAGATGGGTATTCTACCTACCTATTACTTGTTCCTAGCTATTTTCTACAGTTCTTTTGTCTCATATTTTCTTAAAGGAATTTAAAATAAAGCATCTCTTACGAATATCTAAATTGCATTTTTCTATTAGTGCAGCACATAAACATAATGTGATCCGGGAGGGCCATGTAAAATTTAGAGGAAGCCCCCTACATCCCCCTTTGGTTATGGGCCTGGAACACATCCTAGCCATAACAAAGAACATTAAAGAGACTGTTAGAAAATGCGAGAGCAAAAAGCAAAGAACTAACGATTAAGCCACTGAAAAGTGCCCACACTTGAATTAACTGCTAATTATGCTTTTTATACTAATTTGAAGATGCTGAAAAAAATTGAACTATTTTAAAACATATTCGTGTCTTTTTCAAGTCGTAAGATTTGTTCCCTTTGCTTCAAGTTCCTTCAGGGGATGCTTAAGGATAAGGGGATGAATTTATCTTCTTTCACTTAATATATCACTACATATATTAATATAAGTAGACCTTCCAAAACACTACATTTTAGTGTTTATAATCAAGATTTATATAAGTGATTCTGTAAATATGTTTTTATTGTAACACGTAAATAGTATATATATATATATATATATATATATATATATATATATATATATATATATATATATATATATATATATCTTAAGATTCTGAATCTGCTGACAAATATCAAAACCATAAAGTCGTTAAAAATAACCAGAGACAAATTAGGATTCTCACGAGAAAGTAGCAAACTGTTTGATAAAAGTTTTATGGTTCATTTCGAAAACTCAAATAACTGATTATAATAATATTATTCAATAGTTTCATGATATATACGAACACTTGTCCATCAAGCTGGTTTCTGACATTTTAAAGAAATCAAAATATCAACTATAAAGTAAATGTTAATGAGAATGGTAATAATATTACCTTTATCTATACAATGCAGTGGTGCATATTTTTTCCCACCCTGGGCAGATGCATTTTCCCTTTCCGAATAAATGTATAGCATGTAAGTTTCAATTCTCACATTATTTAACTAACGTACCCATAAGTTGTCGAGAAAGAAAGCTTGCATTTATATAATTTTTTTCCAATGGAAATTGTGACTTTTTTTTTCAATCACACATTAACAAGTAACGGAATATTCAATTGCAAGTTCAACCGATTGGCTGTAACACTTTTTTTAATATTTTTTTTTTAAAAA
Source organism: Thermobia domestica (assembly GCF_964235325.1). Lineage (NCBI taxonomy): Eukaryota > Metazoa > Arthropoda > Insecta > Zygentoma > Lepismatidae > Thermobia > Thermobia domestica. The sequence goes on from NC_137466.1 coordinate 84,938,106, forward strand.
AAGAGACCACATTTATGCGTTGCAGTTAACCCTGTTACGTGTCAATCGCAACAGTTTTTAGGTAACAGTCTTCATAGGTACAAAGTGTAAGGAATAATAATAATGTTTTTTCCGCTTGATTTAAGGTACAGGAAAATCGCAGTACCCTATCAATCGAATGCACTGCATTGCCAATATTCAAATTAATAATGCATTATGCATACAATTGATTCTTTAGGGTACAGGAAATAATAAAAGGAAAAAATCTATGGGGGAGAATGAGCAACTAGTAAGATTTGTTCCGTATAACTTGGTCATAGGGAAGAGTGCATACTTCATGTAAGTAAAAGTTAACCCTTGATACTTTTTTTAAAAACCCTTTCTTAAAATTCTTCCTTTATTTGATTATGCAGTCTGGTTGCAAGACAACCAATACCCACATGTGAAAGTGCATTCTCACATAAAAGACGGGTTTGCTGGCTGTCTAGCTGTTTGGTTGGTTACTTGATGAAAAATGCGTCTGGTGATGTTTGATGACGATGGAACTTTAAAAATGTTGTAAGTCCACCTCTTTCCTTCAAGTTAAGCTAGAAATCTCCCCTATAGATTTTCTTCCTTCCTTGTCGGGAGTAAGATTTTTCTCATAATCCTGGCAGTGCCATAGAAAACAAGTCTTCTGAATATAAGAACATGGATATACACATACATGATTTTTTTTTTTTCAAATGTGTTCATACATACATTTTCCGTTTTTCTACTATTGCCTGTTACTAGCAATATAGTGTCTTGACCCCCTTTTTGTTAAACTTACGGGAAAGTGCATCCGTCAGACAGAATGCAGCTGGGAGGTGCAGATGCGGGTCATCAAGAAGGAAACCAGTAGAAAAGCTTTTGGTGTTGCTGCACAATAGCCCTTCCCGAGACGGAAAAAAAGTGTATGTATCTGGGGGGTGGGTACGGAAATTAATAAGATACTGGCCTCAATGGGTATATGCTTGATCCAAAAGAAGCGACGAGACGCTTCTTTAATCCCCCTCTTTACCCACCCATCCTAGTAGAGAACCAGAAACCAGATTGGTCAACGATAAATGGTGGACATAACAAAAATGACCATCACGCTGGGCCAAGGAGGGAAACAAGAAACGGCTGGCCAGTGTCCACTGATGATGACCCCTGTTACATAAAACAAACAGGAGCCATATGTGCATATATACATACTTAAAAAAAGCAGGAAAATGTGTAGCAGAGGGGTCAGTTTAATCCATAGAAAGGAAGTGGAGTCCACTCCTGTCTGGCAAGAAGAAGCGTTATAGTACATCCAAAAGGGGTTTTTACTTAGCTTTGCAAAGCCAGGCGGGAAATTCTGCACTCACTCACTCCCCCTGTGTCACGTATGGATATCCATATTATACATACTCACATGCACTTCCCCCTTTTTATTAAATATCCCACTATATCTCTTTCTTATGCCTATGAGAAAAATTCAGAAGCCCAGACAAACCTATCTGTCTCTTTCAGTCTTCTTTAATAAATTTAATTTTTTTTATGCATATATTTATAGGACACCAGGCTGGGAGGAGTAGGGCGATTCTTTTCTAACATTGTCAGTTTAGTTAAAAATTGACAAATTGTCTTTTACTTGAACTTCCAACAGCCAGCTGTTGCTTACTTGTGCTTCTTCTGACAGTTCTACGTACAAAGTAACTGCAAAGTTATCGTTATTCAAATGTTAGTTTTTTTTAAATATATACATATTAAAGGACAAGGTGTTTTAGTAGCTTTTGCGCATTCAAACATTATTATTATTATTATTATTATTATTATTATTATTATTATTATTATTATTATTATTATTATTATTATTATTTGCAGTATAATAGTAGTAGTATTAAAAATATTCTTAAAGCTATTGTACCGTTATCTTAAACTATATCACCTATACTATGATTATAGCAGACTCTCTTGTGACAAGAAGGCAATGATACACCAGCGCAATGTTCATTGACAAATTAGTTGATAACAAAATAGTCACTTTATTTGAATTAAATTGTTATTCGAAATTTTAGCCCAGAAAACAAGAACAATATACTTATTATATGTAAAAGAAGATAAATAATTCCTCTAGAACAGTGGTTCTCAACTTAATCCCTATCAAGACCCCCATTTTATCACATCCTCTTGCCAGCGACCCTCTTACAGCTTCTGGTTTGTAATAATCTTGTGTGAGATTTTTAATATACCTATTACGGAGATCTCATGATATTCATCTATCCCTGTAATAGTAGAATCCATTTCTTGTATATAGTGGAAACAGTAACTTCCCTAAAAGCGAATGGATTAAAACCAAATTCAGTTAGTTCATTCAAATTACAAATATCGAATCTGATCCGTCATATTGTTTCAAAATGGAGGCTATTTGAAAATTTTAAAACTTCATAACGCCCTTAATTTTGGGTCATATGATAAAAAATAAAGTGATTTCTAATTTTGGTTTAAAAACTTGGACAGTTGTTAAAAAAGTTATTGAGTATTTTAATTTTCGACAGAGTGCTACTTTGAGTTATCTCATATTGTTGTGAATTTGGTATGTTGTTTGTGTGTGTGTTTAGTATCACCAAAAACCGTTAAAAGCAATTTTTTTTTTCCCTGGTAAGCATTAAAGGAAAGACAATAAATCGCGTATCAGTTGAAAATGATTTAACAATGTGCGTCACGAAGATTGAACCGGACATTGCCATAGGTATACTAGTGAAATCACACCATCCTCAGGTATCTCATTAGTCTTCAATTTTAATTGTATTTCAGTGTGCTGGTTTTGTTGCATTTGTATTTTTCTGATATTTCAATATGCAGTTCTCTTTAGTTTCATATCGTACCTCTTTCATCAAAAATTTCTTTAAACAAATCTGCACTTGTTGAAAATATTTAGTAGACCAGTGTATATCAAAATAAAAATATGCTTATCAAAACAAAATTCAAAATAATATTTAAAAGTTCTTCCCGATATTAGATTATAATTACATTAATCTTTTTCGCTTATCTTCGCGACACCCATGAAACCAACTCACGACCCCCAGGTTGAGAAACCTTGCTCTAGAAGGTACTTATACAATATTATAATACATGCATTCAGTATCAACTGAAAGTTTAAAGTATAAGTACACTGAAAAAAAATAGTGTCTTGACATTTTTCAGAAACCTCCTTCGGCTATTGTTTAACATATTCAGAAATGTCTTGAAGCTTTCTATCGGTGAAAAGAATATGTCTATAATGTATTCTAACAGTCGTTACTAGGAATTGCCCTAAGAGTGTTCAAAATGTACCAGAATATCAGAGTATACAGGCACAGAAACGACTTTTAAACAGTGTCCGAATACCCATTGGATATATAATTGTATCAGAAATTCAGGTACATTCTGATACTCTTAGGGCAGTTCCTATTAACCAATGTTGGGATGCATCCTAGATATACCTTCTTCACTGATAGAACATTTAAGGACATTTTTGGACATGCTAAATAAGATCAAAAGTCGAGCAGAATACTTTGTGCAGTGTAAAATATTTTCTTAAACGAAGTTATATAACAATTTTTTTTTGTTAACTATAAATGGTAACAAGGAGTATCTCAGTATATGTCACAAATGCATCTATCTTATGTGTGTATGTTATACTGTATGTATATCATCGTTGCGTATATTATTTATGTATCTTAGAATTTTTGTGTATGTTCTCCAAGCATAATTTATCCATTTTCATGCACTCGGTATATAAAAAGTTTATCATTTATATCTTTGTACAATCTGTTTTGTTCTTGTATAGGGGGCTTCGAGCTGTTTTTAGCACTAAAAAGTCCAATAAATTAAAATTAAATTATTATTATTATTATTATTATTATTATTATATATATATATATATATATATATATATATATATATATATATATAAAGTGAAATCGTCATTAAGACATTAGGTATTTTGGAGAGGTACTGTTAGCGTAATTTGTTACTCCAATTTAGGATTATAGAAATCAATACATCCAGCACAATTGAATCGATGATTGCAGAAAAAACCTGAGTTACATGTTTTAAAATAAAATTGATGTTTGAACATTTTCACTATAAGAGTACACATAACCTTCTCTGTAAAAAACACCAAAGACGAAAGTTAAACCATAATAAGGATTTTTTGATATACAGTATTGTATATTTTCAGGATTAAAAGATGTTGGCAACACGATGCCTTCAAAACTGAAAATTGCTGAATTAAAGCCGTAGAACTAAAATAATGAAGTTTAATTCAGCTTGTGAATATTATAAACTAACTCTATGGCCCATGGAACCCAGAGGTTCAAGGCCGCATTCGCAAAAGCTCTTCATCGACTTCTATGCTTAGTCAACTGGATCCAGTTTCTATTTTGTATTCCTATTTCTGCGAGATCTCTCTTAATACTGTCCTGTCATTTTTCGATTGGATTTCCAGTACTGTATTTGCTTTAGTAGATTTCTTTTAGTGACTCATTTAACCAGGAAATTCAGTTAATCGGGATTCAGTAAAACATGATTTCTGTGTATTACTTGCAGATCCTTGCTGTAATTGTAGATTCAATTAGAGCAAAATAATACAATTATTGACTTTATTATGCAGGGAAATGAACTACTACTAATAAAATTTCTATTATATTTTCTTTTCTTTTTAAATGCTTCCTTGGCTATACCAATTCTTGATCATTTCTCTTTGGTGAAGTAATAGTCTCTCGTCAAAATACTTCCCAGATTCTTGAAATGATCGACCTCTTCAAGTTCTCTTTGTTCTACTCTGACCTGTAAGGGCGCGTTTCCACGGGATATTCTCATGATTTTCGATTTTTCAATGTTGATTTCCATATCATATAGTTTCCCAGCGTAAGTAATTTTGTCCTGTAGTCCATCTTCAGTTCCAGCTATAATAACCGCATCATCTGATAGCTGATCTTATTAATGATCTGCCCTTTCAATCTTTAAATTTCCAATTCCCATTAATACTTCCTCCATTAAATATACACTGTAAATGTTCAGTAATTGAGACGACATACATCCTTGTCTGACTACTCTTCCAATCTCCACACTATTGGTATGTCTTTCATCGAAGCACAACTGCACTCTTTGTCCTAGGTTGTGAATGAGTCGACGATCTCCCCAGTTGATCCTGATTTGTTTAACTACCATATTTTCAGAAGTTTGGTCCAATTGACCCGGTCAAAAGCTTTTTTCACTCGATGAAGCACAAACATAACTCTTCCCTTGCGCCAAGAACTAATTTTAATATATTATCATCAATCGAATAACGTCTCTGGTCCCTTTTCCTTTCCGGAATCCATATTGAACATCTCTTCTATCTTACTTTCCTGTTCAGTATACGCGCAGTAATCTTTCCAGTGTGGAAAATAAGGCTAATTACTCTGTATTCTGTGATCGCTGCAATTCTTTGCTCGGTTTTTCTTGGGTAATGCAATCATTGTAACATCAAGAAAATCTTTTGGGTATTCCCCACTCAGGTAGATCTTGTTAATAAGTGAATTCAGTACTTTATTGCATTATCTGCTAAGCTCTTGAGCAAATCTGATGGAATGTCATCATCTCCAGTGGCTTTCCTCCTTTGTATGTCTTTGATGGCTTGTACTACTTAATTTTTCAGAATATGGAGTCCATTTTCTTCATCATTTATCTCTTCCTCTGCTTCGATTGCAATATCTTTGGGACGGTTCTTCTGATCATACAGATCTTTTATGCCTCCTCTCAAATTCTAAGGATTATTTGATGGTCAGTGACTACCATCGGTGACCTTGTTGATCTTCGATTCAAAACGTGAACACACTATTGTTAGTTTTCCCTCCTAAAACTTACTAAGCTGTTTTGAATCAAATGAATGTAAATGGACGAATGTTCATAAAAATAATAAGTATTTCAATATATAGAAAGTAATTTTTTTTTTTTTTTGAATCTTTGTCTTCAATGACTGAATAAAACGAAGTAAATATGAAGTGAAATACGTGCAGACGAAAAATTCAGCTTTAACTGAATTAAATAATTAAATGGATCATTTAATTGAACTATATGTATATAAATAATTTAATACGGGTATGTTAATTCATTTACCAGGCTTTACGTAGACTGAATTGTAGAAATATTTAAATTAAATTTGATTATTAAATATTTAAATTATATATCACAAAATTTTAATTTTCATGAAGAAAGGGACATTTAGGTAGATCTAAAGACGAAATCAGTACAATCAAGCAATTAAAATCCCAGTTCATTTCAAGGAAAACAGAAAGAATAATTCCACATACAAATCAATGGGCTAAAAAAGTATTAAAAAATGTCCAGGTATTCAACACCATAAACTGAAGTTTTCAACAAATTCGAATTTTTTCTTACAAATACGAATGTCTCTGAATTTGAAAGCTAAATAAGAAAGTAAAATTGAATGTACTTCATCACAGCTGATATACAAACATTTCGAATACTCGAGAAGTTCACAGCGGTCAATAAGTTTTACAATCAATTTTTGAATGTGAAATATAAATACAACAATATAGTCAATTGTCATAATTCGTTGTACCTGTATAATCCGGCTGAAGACATGCAGTTTCTATTGCATACAAATATCGAAAACCGCTAGAACACGTATTTAATTGTTTAAAATCAAAAGTCTAAATACCAAATTTAATTTTTCTAAATCTGATGGATTTCGAGATACAGACACCTTAGTGAACCACTCCCACTATTTTTACTTTCCTTATTGGTCAAGTATCAAAAACGATTAAATATATGTTTAATTATTTTAGATGAAAAGTCCAAATACGAATTTCACGTCTCTAACCTTAAGGGATTCAGATATAGATATCGTATTATAATATCGGTACTTGCTACACCTTCTCCCTTTTCCCTGCTAAACATCGTATTTTCAAAAATCCTTTCACGGTGTACCTTGTGTCACAGATTCTATGTATTGTCCAAATTTTACGTTTTTACAAGAAGTTTGACCTAGATCAATCTGTCAGTTTTTTTTCTTTGAAGTATAGTGACTTCATAATTTATAAATAGAATGTTTAAAGGAATAGTTGTTTGGAAATATCTAATACTCTATAATCCACATTACATGATGATGTTATTTGTTGGAGTTTACTGCTCCTCTTCAGCACCGAAGCTATAAGAGATGGGCCTATCATTTACCCGAGACCTCTTGCACATAAGATCGGCACGCTTGCCACTGAACCATCAGGAAGGGTTTTCCATTACGTATTTTCTTATGTATACTAATACGCCTCAATAATAATACAAGCTGTTCTTAATGGGGAGTTGAGGATGTCTCGTCTAGAAAAGGTGTCGTGAAAATGAGGTCGTCTCAAAAAGTATCTATTTCTATTGTAAGAATTTTGTCTTGTCTCGTCTTGTAGCTAACCCTAACGGAAATATTTTTACGTTGCATACATTTTAATAGGTAAATTCATACTAAAACATTTGAATCCGTAAGTCAACTGAATAAGTTACAATAAGGAACAAATAAATCATATTACAATATTGATTAACTTACGTTATTTGTTATATCTAGAGACCGGATGTTTAGGCATAAAAACCTGGAAAATAGGCACTGAAAATTTAAAAAATAGACAGTAAAATAGGCACTAAGATGTAATTTGAAATAATGAAGATAAATACTCAATACAATTAAAAACAAATTCAAGTCATAGATAATGTTCAAAGAATATTGAAACATACCTATTTGTTAATACCTTCTTTTACTGTATATAGAAAAATGAAGCTTGACATATATTCCACGTATATTTGGTAAACACATTCTATACAAGACTTTACACATAACAGTCCAAATTTTATACACTTTATCAGTACACAGAGCAGTCCAAAATTTTACGGCCTCTTATTACTGCAAACGACACTTCCGATAGGCCCATTTCTCAGAAGAAGCCGAATCCTTTCTTGAAACACTAAATTATATAGTTTTCCTCAAAAAAGTTTTATTTTGAAGAAAATGAATAAAATAGGCAACATTAGGCACTCATGCAATTATTTAGGCAGGAAGAGGCGAAATAGGCAAAATGGGAGAAATAAAATTGACTTAAATTGAAACTATAACCCCCATATAAACCTTAAAACGTAACTTTTGATAATATCTTTAATATTAAAGAATAGGCATTTTGCCTAACATGCGGTCTCTAGTTATGTCTATTAAGTCAATTGATTCTGTTACTAAGAGGCTCAGCACCTGAACCAAACACATTCAATCTATCTATCTATATCTATATCTATATCTATCTATCTATCTATCTATCTATCTATCTATCTATCTATCTATATATATATATATATATATATATATATATATATATATATATATATATATATATATATATATATATATATATATAGATAGATAGATAGATATATAGGGTGAGTCGTAAGTCTCCATACAAGATGACTCATGTTTATTTTTTATATTCCAGGTAGTTAAACCAAAGTGAAAGAAGCGAAAGAATGCCACTTACGAAGGAAGAACGCATTGACATCATTCTGTTGGCTGGTAGTGGTACCACGCGTCATGTAGCACGTGAGTTCAATGAAACACACAGAACGCAGATAACCCATGACACAGTGGCCAAACTCATTTAGAAATTCAAGAGGACAGGTTCTGTGGCCTACGAACCTCGATGTGAAAGACCGAAGACGGCAACAAATGAAGTTATGTCAACGATGGTGCTGGTAGCGATGGTCAAGAGTCCGAAAAAGGGAACCCGACGCCTCTCTGCAGAAATTGGAATCAGCCAAAGCAGTGTCATGCGTATCTTGCATACTAACAAGTGGCACCCATTCAAGCTACAAATGTTGCAGAAGCTGTCAGAAGACGATCCTGATTGCAGGACAGTTTTGTGAATGGGCACTAAACATATACCATAGTGATCATGATTTCGTTAGTACCATCCTTTTTTCAGATGAGGCAAATTTTTATGTTAGTGGTGAGGTGAACAGGCAAAATGTGAGGTACTGTAGTGATACCAACCCACATTGGATGTCTGAGTGCAAACAGCAAGGTGCAGCGAAACTCATGGTGTGGTGCGGGATATGGGGTAACAGGATTGTTGGCCCTTTTTTTCATTGAAGGAAACCTTAACGCCAAAGGTTATCTTGACATATTGAAAAATGACATCTTCGTGTCAATCTTGGATGAGAGTGGGGACTTCCCTGCATTTTTTCAGCAGGATGGAGCACCACCCCACTACGGCATTGAAGTGCGCCGATAGCTGGACCAGCAGTTCCCTGAGCATTGGATCGGTCGACGTGGTCCGGTGGAGTGGCCACCAAGGTCACCAGATCTCACTCCCATGGATTTTTATTTGTGGGGCCACCTGAAATCGATTGTGTTCCAGGAGAAAATTCGGGATTTGGATCATCTTAAAGAATCAGTGCAGCTTGCAAACAAGTGACAAGTGCAACATTGACAAATGTTCTTCGGAATTGGTTGGAGCGCCTGTCATTTTGTCTCGACATGCAAGGGAAACATGTGGAACATATTTTATAACTGTACTGTAGTATTATAATCATTTGTATGGAGACTTAAGTTGAATCATACTAATTCAATAATCTTCATAATACGTACCCTTCGAACCCATAAACTGAAAGTTATTCTGATTATGAATAACGGCAAATTTTGTGCTTTCATAATGCAACATGTATCCCATTCCTTCGCAAATTGCTTTCAATCACTGAAGATCTTTGTAGATACTTGTAATCTCATGGAGTATGTGCAAAATCCACACTGAGAAAGGCGAATCTTAACGGAATGCAATAATCTTTTTAGGTAATTTTCCTGTAGATTTCAATGTTCTACAACATGGTTAGTGTTTAGCGAAAAACAAAATGTTCAAAGGTGAAACACATACCATTCGATAGATCCCAATGAGTTAAACAAAATGATACGGATTAGTGTAAATTCTCATGCGTAATTTTAGAGACAATAAAAAAAATACTAATTTGTTTGTAAATCTGAAAATTAATGTTGTACGATAAGCACGCCAGCTGGGATCTTTACTACAGCGAAATTACACTACCGCTAATTTTAGAATCTTTTTGTACTATCTTCAAAAAAGATAAAAATATTCGAAAAGCAGAAACGTAGTGAAATAGTCAATACGATTTTGTATGTGATACCTTTACCACAATTTACCTATCTATTTTTGGTATGCTACTATTTACAGAATCCGCAAAAAATGCTAAATCTATCTTATGTTCCAAATCGAAAGCCGATAGGTGACTTGTGATAACGGTATCACATGCAAAATCGTATTGACTATTTCACTACGTTTCTGCTTTTCGAATATTGTTTATTTGTTTTGAAGATACTACAAAAAAAAAAAAAAAAAAAAAAAAAAAAAAAAAACTAAAATTAGAGGTAGTTTAATTGTGCTGTAGTAAAGAGCCTTAAGATGAAGCTGGCACTGGAGCTTATTCTCATGAAACTTTTCATTATGACGCTTGCAATATAACAGTACACAGTAATATTAAAGAGATAAAGCCCAAAATTATGAACCACTTATAATTTTAATACTTGTTTAGAACTGAACAAAAGGACATGCATGGGGATAAATTCTCATGTGCCATTTGCAAGAAAATTGAGAAAACGAATTTCTATAGCTCTAAAAAAATATGTTGTTGGTTGACGATAATAATTGATAGTATTCAGTGGCGTAGCACACTTTTGCGGGCCCCCCGTAAAGTATAGAGAAGGGGCCCTAGTTGTAAAGCCGACAGAAGTAAGGTTGAAGTTCTACTTCTTTAAATCTTTATTCATCGCAAGACTTCGGGGCCCCCCGCACTGCGGGGGTGGCGGGGGCAGCTGCTACGCCACTGATAGTATTTTATTCTGCTGGAAAAAGATAATTTATTTATGTACTGTGTATGTGAAAAAGATTCACTGTTAACTATTGTATCTGTTGTTTGTGTTCTTCTAAGGATGATACACACTACTAATAATGACACACACACACACTATTTGATTTAAAAATAGGCCTAATACCGAAAAACATAACAATTGTTTCTCTTTTCCGCTGTTTGTTTTATTATATTATTATAATGTAATAGGACTATTATTATAATATAATCTAACTATCTATCTAAATAAATATTGTGACATTCTGTCTCCTCAACTGTCTACTCAGCAATCCAAACAAAGAGTGTCTGTTTAACAACACTCTCTTGTCCTTTGCTTGTATTCCACTCCCACTCAAGCTGTTTTAGACACAAAAGTGATTGACAGTTTCCCGCCGTTTGGAATAACACGTTATTCTACTGTCCTGCTGGAATCTCTAACCAAGCAGAAGACAAGTTCGGTAGTTTTTGCCGGCGGGTACGCATATTGGCACAAAAAAACACCATTGGACTGCAATTAACCCACAAATTAAAGCGACATACTGAAAACGTAAGTGTAAAGTGCAGAGAACTATAACATTTTATTTCCATCTTGTGCAACGAACATAGAGTATTGAACAGCAGAGGACAACACAGGTACAGTAACATTTTGGTAATATTCGTGAATACATGATTCATCCAAAAATATTGTTACTAATTGGACCATCTTTACTAATTTACGTAAGAAAATATCAAAACCTCTCTAAGGCGGACACCTCTTTATAGCGGACAATTATTGATTCCCCACGGCTGTCTGCTTTAGAAAGGTTTCACTGTATATATATATATATATATATATATATATATATATATATCGAAGATGACCGATATTAGTGCAGCATCCATAGTTTTCGGGAGCGCTGAGATGAACAGTGATACTTCCGATGCCGTTTAAATCCGAATTCAGCCCCGCAACTTTGGGGAGAAAAGGTACAGCACATATTACTAACTTTTCTTACCATAACCCAGTGAAGCGGGTAATCGACTCTAGTAATATTTATATTAATATTATTTTTGGACTATGATTTTATTTGTCCAATACGTTTACAAAATCTCTTTATGGATCTATATCAGTTGTAAACCCTCCTGGTTGGATTTTATGATAACTTCTGTTCCTTACATAAAGTAGCAGTGTTTTACTGGCGAATTTCTGATATAGGAGGATTTTGTAAAGCTGTGGAGATTATACAATCTTGTGAATTTTCTAATCAAGCAGAGAAAATTTTGTATTTAAAAAACATAAAATATTATCATATAGGCTCATCTTATATTGCATTTTCATCCATATCAAGAATTATCCTCGTTGTGTAATGTTTTTCTTATTAATTCATTACATTGCTCCCTTCCGCATCAGCTGGAAGTAATATGTTTAAAAGCATGGTGCTACACAAATTGACAGTATTCAAGAGAGATCTACCTATATTAAATTTATTTCTGCGTCTGATAACTGGACATTTTTTTAATTTTCTTTTTTCTTTCTTTTTCTTTTTTTTTAATGTGTACAAAAAGTTAAAACTCATTGATATCAATCAAAGGCTGAAAAAGATTTCATAAAGGAAAAAACGATCTTCCCAGGCTGGGAAGACAGACTTAAACCGGCAGGAAAGAAGTCTAGAGAGGATATATTTCCATGGCTCTCTCCTCTCTTTATAAATAAATAATTGAGGTTATGTCATGTTGATGCTAACATAAATTATAATAAATGAAGAAGTGAACTAAGTATAAAATATTATAAGTTCACGAATTAGAGTATACGTTCTGGCTAGTGTCACTATACTGTACAGGGTATATCTCGGTGTACTGCTTCGTAAGTAAGTAGTACAATAGTTAGAAGAGTCTGGGGCCAGAAGGTATAAATATTGTATGGGATCTGGTGTAGAAAAACTTTGAACACGAAAGAAATGCAAAGTCAATGGAGAGATAGCTTCAATGCACTTAATTTCAAGGTCAAGGAAGATGAACATTACTGTGGGAACCGCAGAAGAATCAAACTAATGTCACATACGATGGAGATTTTGAAGAAATTGCGGTCGATTGCGGGAAGAAACATTAAAAATAGAAGGAGAGTTATTTGAAAAAATGAAATGAAATCTTTAAGTTTTACGTCCCACGATTATGCCGGTTAGGCTAAAGGAGATGGTGATTATGAGAAATGAATGAAATGGTGGAATGAAGAAAGTGGGAGGAAACGGGAGAACTCCGAGAAAACCCACGAGCACGGTGTGAGAGTTATTTGAATTTATGTCAGGAAAGAGTAGAACGGATGAATTACGTATTAAACCAAGGCAAACTATGGAAAAATATTAGGAAAATCAAAATGATTGCATATGATCTTTATTGATTTGGGAAAGGCTTACAAGAGAGTACTACTTCCAGAAGTATGGAGGTGTCTGAGAAAGAAAGGATTCCTAGAGAAATACGTAAGGAGAATCCAAGATATACAGAAGCTAAGTAAGAAGTAGTGTGGGATTAACACGCCAAACCCCTGTTCGAGTTGGATTACACCAGGATTCAGTCTCAAGCCCGTACATCTTCAGCATTGTCATGGGTGCTACAACTTAAGATGTAAGATGAAGCTCTCTGGTGTACGATGCTTGCCGACAACATCATGCTATGCAACAAATACACAAGAAGTTGAAAGGAAAGTGGAGAGCTGAAGGAAATTTTTGGAAGATAGAAATCTAAAAAATAATAGAAAGAAAGCGGAATATCTCTAGTACAATTGAAAAGGAAATGGGAAAGTAAGGCTGCAAGAAAAACGATTGAATGAAGTGAAAAAAAAATAAATATTTCGGCTCATCTGTTGCTAAAAATGGTGATGTAGACATGGAAATAATAGTGACGTTCTATGTGACCGCAAAATCTCCATGAAGAATAAAGGGATGATTTACAAAACAGTGGTTAGGCCAGCAATGAATGATATACGGAGCAGAAACACGGCCAATAAAAAGAAACACATGTAAAAAGATTGAGTGTTACCGAAACGAAAGTGCTGCGCTGCGAGTTATAACAAGAAGAGACAATCAAGGTGATAGAGACATCTATCCAGAAAAGAAAACTGCATTGGTATGGCCATTTAATGAGAAGCACTAACGACTATATGGTCAGAAGAGTGATAGCAATGAAAGTGGATGGGAAGAGAGGTATAGAAAGACCAAGAAGGAAAACGTGGTTATGATTAAGAATGGCTTTAGGGAAAAAGGTCTAACAGAAAAGAATTCCGGGACAGAGCTTCATGGAGAGGACTAATGGGAAACGTCGTTCCCACATAACTGGAAGAAGGTAAAGAGAAAGAAGAAGAAGAATTCTTACAATATGTATTATTATTCTTAATTCATTATTTCATTGCTTGTTTTAATGTATTATTCTCTTTACTTAGGAAAATCGGCACTTCCACAACTTCCATGGGCGCTATCCCCGTGATATATAAGAATTGTTTGTTGGAGTTTCTTTTTAGCACCGAGTCTATATGAGACTTGGACCTACAGTTTAAGGTGGAATCTGAACCTTCGTAATGCGTTCAAAATTTCAAGCCTTTTTCACCGGAACCTAACCCCGGACCTCGTGCATCAACAGCGCAGGTACTAGCCACTAGACCACCGATGAGAGCTATATTTACAAGAGTATAAGCTACAAATTTAACTAGTTTTATCCACAAGTTTTTTGACACTGTATATAAGTACAAAGCTAAATGCAATATTATAATCTGAAGAATATAAAGCTTTAGAATGACGTCTCCAACTGGATTTTCTGTAGAGCAACAGTTTGCTGATTTTATTTTCAGTAAATCACACGGACAGAACAAGGATTATTCAGGAAGCCGGGCATTCAAAAAGCCAATGGTGACAGGAAAACAAGAACCCCAACCGTTTTGGAGATACATTAAACCAATGAATCCATGACTAACCTGTACACTGGCAAGGCTCCCCTCTCCTCCTTTACTCTAGTAATTTGTCTCTATCGTTTCTCAGATTGTAAAAAGGGTGCTTCTGTTATACACTGGCCACTTGGAAATTACTACTCTAGAAAACATAAAAAAAAGTACTACATTAAACAAACGCAGATGACTTTTAATGCATTATATCTGGTCTTGAATATTACATACGCAGTAGCACTGTCAAGAGTATGCTTCCTGAATAAGTTTGGTTTGTACGGCGTATTATTGTCTCAATTAATATTGAAACTGGAACTAGTAATAGATATCTACCACTTCCGGTTTTAGTAAACAGATAAGAGTGCAGATGAAATATATTCTTAGGACGCTAAATTGATTGCAGAAAATTGCTTCTCGCTATCAAGCTCGCTTAACTGTACATGTTATAGAACTTTTAGGTATGTAGAGAATATTTATGGTTTTAGGAAAACTTACGATAAAATCGAAGGAAATTAGGGACACAAGATTTTCGTCTTAAAAAAGTCAAATAAAGAGGCGATGAACTAGAGTAGTAAGAGTTTCGTACATAATTTTCTGCTAAAAGTATTTTGAGCTATTTGTTGATTCAATTAAAAATAAAAAAAAAATATTTAATCTGTCTTCATTATAGCCGCTAAGTTTTTAAAGTAATGAAACTTCAAAATAACAACAAACAACTATTATTGACCTTTCTGTGAAGATAACTTTTAAAAGTCACATCATCACAATAATCTCAGCATTTTATTAAATGAACTTCAAACTCTGAAACTGCGGAAAAAGTGGCTCAGTACTGGAGCGCATACCTCTGACGCAAAGAGTCTCGCACTCTATCCCAGGTCATGTAAGCTTGCTCGTTTCCCAAAGTTGTTCCGTTTCTTTCCACATTCTCATTCCACCCATTCTTTCTTAATAATTCACTTTCATTGATTTAGTCTCTTTTATCTTACAGGGCATAGACGTCGGAAGCTAAACTGAATAAATATTCTGAAATTTCTTCCAAGTTAACGGTAAACACTAGCAATAGTAATCTTATAGAATTTACCGCGCGATCCTTCCGACTTAACTATTGTAATTTCAAGATTATATCATATACGAGCTTCATACTGCACATGCTTCATAAATTAAACTACCTTGATTGCGACTGATATTAATTCCACAACTATTGTATAACGTAACATGCTATTCATATGCAAACTAACTTAAGGGACTATTAGTCATATTACCATTAATCGCTTTTATCATTGTATAATCTCACTGTACACGCTTCCGAACACTACATCAAACAAGAATTTTAGGAACGATCTAAAAATGGATCAAAACATTGCGATCTTGACCAATAATTTTAGGAATGATCAAAAAAGCATAAAAAGATTGCAACCTTGGCAAATAATTAGTTTTTTGATCAGGGGCCACAAAATTTTTGAACGGCCCCTAAATCGAGTTTTCTTTCTTTCTTTCTTTCTTTTCTTTTTTCTTTTTCTTTTTTTTTTAATGGAATAAGCACATCACAAAGTGATAGTTGGGTTTAGCTACACTATATGTAATTCTCCAGATATAAGGCCTACAAGCAAATTTTTGCCTAAAATATATTGGATCTTTTGATCCAGAAAAGAAAATATATCTAACATTTTAGACTTTTGTTCTATTACCTTTTCGACCTTCATTTGTTTCCCTTTAAAAAATGCAAGTTATCCGCATCTACATATATCGTCTGGGTTTATATATCATCAGCGATCTGCATATATCATCTGGGTCTGTATATCGTCAGCAATCTACATATATCGTCCAGGTATAATATATCGTTGGATCGTCCGGGTATGTATATCGTTCGGGTCTATATATCTTTCACGATCTGTATAACTCATCCGATATTGACTAAACTTCGCATGGAAGTAGATTGTGACTTTCTCATTATATATTTTGCTTTTAGGAATCTTTGAAGTTTGGACTTAAGACAAATTTTCGAAAATCAAAATCACTAATTGCTATTTAGAACAAGAATTGGATTAAAATACACAGAATAAATCTGCTAAACGTTCTTTCGAGGTTAAACGTTAAGTCAATGCAATGTTCACTTACAATAAAAATTTATCAAAATTAATGAAGGACGATTTTTTTCTACAATCAACAAACTATACAAACTAAAAAACGTAAAGTGGTGCTATTTTTTTTTTTACTTCAACTATCCTTGAGCCACGTACAACGGAATTATTAAATACTTTAGGAAACTCCATCAATCATTGTCATCTTTTTTGTTGGGGATGTAAATGGGTCTTATGGTTCTTCATGGCAAATTGTTTGAAAATCACGGTTTCAAATAACTGAGAATTTCCAATTAGACGTGTATGTTCGTGAAAACTTGTTCTACTATTCAACAATCTTATATACCGTACAAAACTGAATGTTTCTTGGTTTATCCTTTATACAGTGATGCCAACCTGAAACGTTAGAAAATCTCATCTCGAGAGGCAGAAATTTTCATATTGCTCTCGAATTTCCCACGTTCTACAAAATTTTCAAAATTTTTAAAATATGAAAAGTGATGATACTGTATGTCACTCAGTCTCTTCAATGTATCAGTGAATTCAGACCTATTTTAATCAGTTGATGAATAAGTAATAAAAAGAGAATTGAAAATATTGACAAACATAAGTACATTTTGTTGTTATAAAATTAGTATTTGCATCAAGTATTTGTGTCGTAATCTTCGATGGAACGTAACGAAACTAGTAGACAAGACAAGCTACATTCTTCAATAATTTCGTGTAGAACGTTCTGAAATACGTTTGTTTCTCGTTCTCGTTGTTTGTTATTGTTTCTCGTTTGTTATTTTTTTAAATATCAGAGTTATTAATAAGTTCCATGGTGCTTAATTTCTGGGATTCTCAAGTCATTGTATAAATCACTTCCATATATTGTAAAAAAATAAAACAACATTTAAACACTTTTAGTACAGATGCTGAAGGGAAAAAATATATCAAGTGTATGTTTATAAAGTGTGCTTCGTGTGACCAAAAGTTTTCATTCTCCGAAAACAGTATCTAATAATATTTGAAACACTTCTCGGCAAACAGTTCGAAAACAAAATGATGACATACATTTTGTACATACCTCTGGGACATACTTGGACAACACAGTATCTACAAAGGGTGAATATGTGCCGTCATCTGGAGGTGTTCAAGGAGGGTCGGTAATGTGTACAGTGTCTAAAGTAGTTTCTGTAATTTTTGCAGTGTGCCATCATGCATTTTATAATAACAAAATTTGACAATTAGCACTGATTTCACTTTTATTAAAGACTCATTAGTTTACTTTCCGTCTATAGAAAAGTTTGTTTACGTCTATGAACTAAATATACAAAGCACCCAATACATGTTGTCAATTTCTGCGAAAATTCCCTTTATCCCTATTTTACAAATTAATGTCAAAAAATTCCCGAAGTGGGATTTTTCCTACGGGTTGCCACTGCCTTTAAACAATTCAAACCATTCATTTGGCATACTTCTAGGTAGTGCTTTCTTTCTGGAGATATGCAACGGTAAACAGTGCCACTCTGCAAAAATAAATCAGTTTTGGGCATTTTTTTAAAAAAAAGAAAAGATTCTGGTCATTGTTTAACTTGTCCAAAAATGTTCTTAATTGTTCTATCAATGAATAAAGTATACCTAAAATGCATCCTAATCATGGTTAATAGTTAACTGCTCTAAGAGTGTTCAAAGTTTTTGATACCTGAACTTCTGATATGTCCAATGAGTATACTGGCAGAAACGACTTGTAAATGCATAAATGGTGATGTGTGAAGTATTCTAACACTTTTTTAAAAAACATTTTTGTGTCCATATAATAATCTAACACATCAGAAGTTTAGATATATTTTGAACACTCTAAGGGCAGTTCCTATTAATAGTATGTATGTATATGCATATATATATATGTTGATGTGTATTAGGATGCATCCTAAACATTTTTTATTCGCTAATAGAATACTTCAAGACTTTTTGAACATGTTAAACAATGGCTAAAAGTCTTTTCTAGAAAATGTCTAAATCATCTTCAATCACTGATTTATTTATTAGAATGTAAAAACGAAAAGACTTTGTCGAAATATGTTAAAAATGTTAAAGAGTAATAACAAATTCATGGCAAATGCCGACATCCAGAAGTGCGTGTCTTTATTCCCAGAAAAAGACCACTGCTTCTAGTTAACTGTCGGGAAGAAACTATAGGCTTTTTAGAATTTTTATCAAGCAATGTCAGGTACTTTAGTTGCTAATACATTTTGTTTCTTAATTATGTATAATAACCAGGTTGTTTCTTCTAACTAGCTCGTTAGAATTTTATTCCCATCACTGTGTACCCGAACTGTTGATGTATGTAGTCCTGGTTTGTTGCTCGACTCGGTGAAGCATATTGTTTCGGTGCTGACCGAGCACTATGGACAATTTCAGAAGATACTTACATTAAAAGTTAGTGAACTCTGATTTAATAATAATAATAATAATAATAATAATAATAATAATAATAATAATAATAATAATAATAATAATAATAATAATAATAATGGGGTTGAAAGCTAGTTCACTGATCATGCTCACATGTCACTCCAGACGAATATACACCATCTGGCGGGTCACAGTTCTTAGTAGACCATAACGCCAATGAAACATTGAATTTATGTTATTTTTCTTCTAAAAAGTAAATACAACATCAAATATTTTTCAAAAAGTAAGAACAACTTTCAAAATCTTTTTTTCTTTTGAAAAACAAACAAAACAAACAGTGAAATAATAGACTTCATATTGAAAAGACGGGGGAGATAAATTGGAAAAGCAGATGGTTCAATTTAACGTCACCCACAGAACAGAATGGGTTACAAAAAATTCGAAATTAATCTAATTTACTTCATTAACATCACGAAAAAAAAAAGTATATATTAGACTGTGACATACGTGAAATAGGAAGGCGTTACTCAATACCCTTTAAACGTTGCGTGCATCAGGAAGGGTGAAACCAGGTCCGTTGCATCAAACAACAAATAGTATATAGTAAAATCGACCACAACTGCTGACAATATTTTTTTAAAAAGAAAAATAACAGAAAAGAAAATTACAGAAAGAAAAAATAAAGCCGTTCATGCAACATGTCACTGTAAGGTTTATTGAAGCTTGAATAATACACAAGAGTCGACTGCTATTTTTTCTTCAATAAGTACTGGGAAACAGGAACCAAAAATAATTGAACTCCCAGAAGAACCAGAATGTTACGTACACATCCTTCCTGGTGCAACAAAGACATACCCGTATGAAATAATTGATGGAGATTTAGAGTTAAAAAAAACTGCAGCTAGGGGGACTGAGTGTATGTATATGACGGCGATTGGGCAATATTTGAGAGCACCTTAGTCACACAGGCCAGACTATAAACTTAACATCTCTTTTCTGACTGCATTGTCTACATGCAGATGTGCAGCTGCATTGCATCCTAAAGGGTCTCTTTACTATTATAACGGCACCCACCCCTCCTTTCGACATCCCCGATGGGTGCGGAAAACTGCATACGATTTTGTTCTGTTCAATAATAATAACAAAAAGGAAGGCCTGCATACGCATGTAATAAAAAAATATTCTCTCCCCTCATTTTTCTTTATAGAATGCGTTTTGCTGCAAAGGGTGTATGTATGTGTGTGTGAATGTATGTACGGGTTTTCTGGGTAAGGATTTTTAGTACTCGTACCTCTACCACGTCATGAAACATGTCGTCATTTATTATTTTTATTGCACTTCGTTGTTGTATGTATGACGGCGTGGGGAGAGACTCGACCCGCAAGAGACCAACGAAAAATTGTATTGTTGCATGGGGTCTGACGGACTGAAGATGACGACCATTTCGTACAGCATATATGTAAGAGTGTGTGTGTGTGCGAGTTTGTGTCTGGCTAGCTGGGTGTATGTATGTATGCATATATGAGTACCTACCTACAACATGCATTTGGACTATGAGTGTGCCTCTAAGGTGTATGTATATGTATATGCATATATATATGTTGATGTGTTTCAACCCGAGTGATTCAGTCAATTCGATGCAGGACACTCTCCTTTGTTCGTGATGGCTGCAAGCAAAGACAGTTGGCCTTCTTATTTTTAACTTTTTTCTTTTTTCTTTTGTTTCTTTTATTTTTATTTCCTATCAACTTTTTTTCCTTCTTCAACTTTTAATCTATCCACAAGAGTTTCAACAGTGTTGGCAGATATATTATCATCCAATTGGAAAAATCATTTATTGTTTTAGATACTTATTCACTTAGCTTATTTCATTTAGATACATACGTTAATTAGACAAGTACATACAAAATATTTCTACAAAATATTGAAGTCATTGCATCCAAAATCATATATACGTAACTAACAATAGATCTCTGTAAGATGTTGAAAAAAATGAAATGAAATTTTTGAGTTTTACGTCCCACGGTTATGCCGGTTAGGCTAAAGAAGACGACGATGATGAGAGATGAATGAAATGGTGGAATGGGGAAAGTTGGTGGAAACGGGAGAACCCCGAGAAAACCCACGCACACGGTGTTTGCCCACCACAAAGTTCAAGTGGCGGGAGCAGGGTTTGAACCCGGGACCCCAAGCACCAGAGGTATAAACCTACCACTGAGCCACCGCGGCCCCTCTGTAAGATATTGTAGATCCTAAATTAAAAAGAGGATCTTATCAGAAATTGATTGCTGATGAATACAACATAGGGTGTAAAGTAAGTATAAAGTTCTTCAAGCACTCTCAATAATCCAACACTTTTCGCTAATACGGCACGCCACTCTGTACAAAAAAGTCTCCGGGAATGTATTGTATTTAAGAAAATGTTTTGTAATACTGGACATTTGACAATGCAATACCATAATATTTAGCGTTAATGTTCTTAAAAACGCTATGTCCGGATGGCACTTTTCTTTCTTCTTTTAAGTTAGGTGATGTGTGACCAGAAAGAATATCGATGGCTATTTCTTGCCTTATAGACCAGAGTTCATTATCATTAAATTAAAGTGGATTCCTAGTCGTATTTTAGGCCTGAATCAGCACCCATAATTTTGTATACACGCTAGAAATCATCTCCATGATCAAGCGTAACAAGGTTCACTTCACATAACCAAAATTCAGATAAACGGAAGCATGACAATACACCCTGTGTAATAAAATATCCATCATAATTGATATGCTGAAAAGAAGTGTTTCATTTGATTAATTGATGCATTATATGCGTAATTAGATACAGACCGATATGTTATTTCTTAAGTTTTAGTAGCTAGATCACGCAGTTGCAACGTTAATATAAAAAAGACTACTTATATACACAAATGTGACCTTATGATGTATACCAGTCCATCAAACTCTGTCAGAGCTTGTGATCTGTGTATAAAACCCAACAGCTTAACTTTGTAAAAAGATATTCATAAAATTCAATAAAACATATTATAAGATTCTTTGTAATAAATTTTTTATATTTAAAAACTCTGATTACTTTTGAAATAAGAAAAATAAATTAGTTTTAAAGTTAGAGACTAAAAAAGAAAAGATAATTTAATAATATATCTAAAAAAAAAAATTACCCGATTAGGCAGCGTATGTGGTCCCGAATTCGATTGCTATGATTTTCTGTTACCGAACATCGGGAGACATTTGCGGAGCAGAGCTACTCGAAATACGAGAAAGAGAACTCTGGCTTCCTAAGAAGTGCGAAAAATACTGACCATATCTGTTGATTACTCATTACCCAACTATAAAGCCGTTTAGTCAGTTGTAGCAATGATTGGTTTTAACGTCAACAAGTTAAGTTTATTTATTTATTTATTTATTGCAACTAAAAGTACCAAAGTAACTTTCAAATCCTTTGTGGGTACTAACGCTACTTTATTATAAGTTATTTCTTTATTTATCTTCTCGTTTCAGATATTAAACTTTGTCGAGTATACCAATTTTAAATGATATATATACGAGGGGCTGGAAAATTCATGAAATCACCAAGAAGGAATAAAAATTTAAACATATCATTGTAGTCATTAGAAAGGTCATATATTGTGAACCTCGCATCTTGTGTATGATAATTTTATCATTGTTATTTCTTTTATTACAGGTTCTGTAAGAAGATATGGCGGAGGGTCTAAGAAAATTCGAGAAGAATGAGCTTCGCAGTGTCATCAGGTTTTTCGTGCTGCAAGACAAATCCTCAATGGAAATTCATGAAACTTTGCAGGTTACTTTGGGGAAATACGCTCCAGGATATACAACACTAGCGAAGTGAGTGAGGCGTTTTAAGACTGGTCAT
This sequence comes from Thermobia domestica, assembly GCF_964235325.1. Classification (NCBI taxonomy): domain Eukaryota; kingdom Metazoa; phylum Arthropoda; class Insecta; order Zygentoma; family Lepismatidae; genus Thermobia; species Thermobia domestica. The sequence continues at coordinate 84,961,285 of NC_137466.1, forward strand.
CGTGAGACTGAAGGTGAACCTCGCTCAGGCAGGCCTTCAAGTACAGTGACCACGGAAAACATTGACAAAGTGCATGACATGATCATGGAGGATAGGCGCATATCGATCAAAAACATTGCTGCGTGTGTAAGGATATCGCGTGAGCGTATGGGTGTCATAATAGCAGAATATTTGGACATGCGGAAGGTCAGTGCCAAATGGATCCCAAAATGTTTGAATGCTGACCAGAAGAGAACACGGGTGCAGATGTCACAGGAAATTTTGCAAAAGTTTCAAAACCCTGGTGATTTCTTGCGCAGTCTGGTGACAGAATATAAAACATGGTTGCACTACTATGATCCAGAGACTAAATAGCAATCCATGGAGTGCGCCACAGTATATCTCCTCGACCGAAGAAGTTCCGAAACCAAAGATCAGCTGGGAAGGTGCTTGCATCGGTGTTTCGGGATAAGGACGGTGTCATCCGTATCAAATATCTTAAAAAGGGTGAAACTATCAATGCTGGGGCTTATTCCAACTATTTGATTGAGCTGAAGCAGGCTCTGAAGAATAAACGCACGGGAAAAGTGAGCAGTGGTGTTCAGCTTCTCCAGGACAATGCACCCTCCTACAAGGCTAATCAAATTATGTAATTGCTGGTGGATCTGGGCTTCACCTGTGTACCTCACCCACCCTACTCACCTGATCTGGTCCCCTCCGACTATCACCTCTTCCCATATCTCAAAGGCAATCATTTTTCATCCGATGAGGCACTCATTGCAGAGGTGGAGGGCTGGTTTGCACTTCAGGATAAGACTTTCTATTTGCAAGGATTAGAAATGTTGCAAGACCGTTGTGGAAAGTGTATTGAATTTCGGGGGGAATACGTTGAATAGTGTATTAAAATGGTTCTTCCAGGTAAATTTCTTCTTGGTTCTTTCATGAACTTTCCAGCCTTCTCTCGTATATATACATACATATATATATATATATATATATATATATATATATATATATATATATATATATATATATATATAATCATGTAATGGATTACTCATAAAATGTACTAAGGATTACGGAATTTAGACTTCTTAAAAGAATATGTTAAAAATCTAGCATTCTCAGTTGTCAGCACTTTCATCTCAAATTTTCACATTACACCGTAAATATTCCCTATACTCAAGAATACACGAAACAAAAATATCAGAATTTTTACTCTGAAAATTTGGCGTCCCTAACTGCTACGAAGTAGAATTTGAGAATTTAATATTTGTTTCTGAATACTGAAGTGTCGTTTTGCTTAATTTGATTAATAATGTCACAATACTACAATCATTTATATTTTATTACTTTTTTTACCACAATAATTTATATTTTATTACTTTTTTTTTTTTATCGCCGAACAGTACTTTATTTGCAATAATATTTTTTACATCCCCTAGATTTTAAAATTAATTTTAAATCTACCTTAATGGACTATTATGGCGTCCCGTCTTCGACCTTCTAACTTGCTTTAGACAAGATTATCAACTAAACTATTCCGGTCATAAATGTTAGCAACTTATCCAAACTATACGGGAATATGTAAAGGGACAAGGTAGGACTTGAAGAATAGGATCCCTCTAAATCTTGACAAATAGGCTCTTCCCTATGCACGTATATATACTTATACTGAAGTTCAACAAGTTATGTAATATCAGCACCATAATTGCATTTTATTTCCTTAATTACTGTAGGACTTATTTTGACGGAAAGTGACGTTTCGCGGTATATTAATATGACATGACAGTTTGTTCTCTTAATTTCATTGACATCTTTTACATTATATGTTTACATTAATATTTGTTTGGTTAAATTAGGACCAAACATGAATATAAATTTAATGCTTAAAATTGCTTAAAGTTTATAAATTTCAAACGTATACAACTGTCTCTATTGTTACAAAACAAGAGATAATAAAATTAAGTGAAAGAAAGGAGAAAAAGAAGAGTGTTAAAATCTGCAGTGTAAACGAAAGGGGAAAATATTACCTGTATTATTATTATTATTATCATAGGTATTCTTCATTAAAAGCCATATACTAATATTTAAAGCCTAGTCCATATTTGTCTATGTATATATGTATCTCTCTCCTCTCTCTCTCTCTCTCTCTCTCTCTCTATATATATATATATATATATATATATATATATATATATATATATATATATATATATATATATATATATATAATAAATTAAAATAAGTAATGATCCACGAGACTGATCTCGATCAAATTTTCAACATAGTGAGATTCGGGCCTGGGGTGTTTTTTTATAATTCCATTTTGACGGTGTAACTTAGGGGAGGGGAAGGAGTGATATTTAAAATTGATAGAAAATGACTTATATTAGTGTCGAATTCATGTTTTTGGGGTCGCTAAGATGAACAGTGACATTTCCGATGCCGTTTAAATCCAAATTCAGCCTCGCAACTTGGCATGGGGGAGGAGAAAGATATATAAAAATGATCGAAAATGACTAATATTAGTGTCGAATTCATAATTGTTGGGGTCACTGAGACGAACACTGACACTTCCGATGCCGTTTAAATTCAAAATCACCCCTTTATGTCCAAAATGAAACGTATTTGCCCCATGCAAAGATCGGGTATTCTATTCGTACCTCCTGTTGAAATACCATGTTCCCTATGTAGATCCTTCTAAATTATTACTTCTAAATTGATATTAAATAGAGCCGGTGAAAAGAAGCGTGACTGTCAAACTTTCCTTTCAATTATACTTTTCTCTGTCATTTCTTCTATTCTTTCAGTTCATCATTCATATATGTTTCTGGTAAGTCTTTGATTTTCTATTTCGTCCCAGTCTTCTTTAGTACTACAATCCACACCAGTAAACTCTATTTTCATTTCTTGATTATAATATTCTATTTCCTTAGTAATTGAACATTAACTTTCCGCTTAACTTGCACATATTCCTACCTAATCTATATTATTTAGTTGCATTTTTTCTTGAATTTTTCTAGTTTTTTCCCTATAACATGTTATGTACGATTCATGTTCCTATTTTAATTATTTTCTCTTGTTTCTCTTTTTCTCTCATATCACTTTATTTGCATTGATATTTTCTTCACCAATAATCTCTCCAAAGAAACTCACTTCTCGGTAATCTGAATTAAAATACGAGCAAGAAAACTTGAAGGAAATATAATACTATATGTCCAGGTACGTATCTAAGGGGGGGGGGCTATAGCCCCCCTTGACGCTAAGGTATACACTGGATAAAATGGGCTTCAATCCTGCTTTTCACTAGAAAAAGCTGCAAACTATGGTTTAGCCCCTCCCTTGACCATATCCTGGATTTGCCACTGTATATGTCCTTTCAATACAACTAAACAATAATAATAATAATAATAATAAAACATACACAATTTTAAGTACCACAAAAATAGTTTCCTTTTGTTAATTTGTCTTGTATGTTGAGAAGCATGCTAATACATATTTTCTGCAATGAACTTGTTTTATATATTTAACAAATTTTTTTTATCCTTGGTAAATGTATTGTAACAACAAAGCAATTTTTGCCTAATTATTTACATTAAAATTTAACAATGAAATATTGTTAAAACCGACGGCCTCATTCAAATTTGTAACATTCAAAGTTAATTAAAATTAGAAATTAGACAACAATAAGATCCCACTTTGCATTAAGTCCGCTGGCAAAACTACAAAATATTACATTCCTTGAACAGTGCATAATTTACATTTTAAAGATTATTAAAATATAATTATTCACTAATACACGTTATTGTGATAAGCCTCACAACAGCATCCTCAAACCTTCGCCGAGATTACAAACAAAAGATCTCCTCCAGTTCCTTACCAGAGGGTAGCGTTCCCAAAACTGATGCAACGTTCCCTCTTTGTACTGCCATGCTGATGCGTTGCAGTAGAAACGAGGTTGCTCTAGCATCTCCTGACGATAAACGAATGCGATGACCAACTTCTTTTATAAAGTTAAGGCCTTCGGGACCCCATGAACCACCCGATTCGACAGCTATAGCGACAAAATGATATTTGTCGAGTAAATTATTGATATAAAACATAATATCTGTATCTTAACTATATTTCGACATATGTAACTACAATTTTAAAGTAATCATCCGAGCACCAAATATTTTACAGGGTTTAATAAATAAATCAATAAATGAAATTAATATATGAAGAAACAGATAAAACCAACATTTAAATACGTACATCAACGTCATATTCAACACAATAAAACATATACTTCAGTGCTTTGAATTTTAAAAGTATCTAGTTTATATGCTTATTAAAATTCAAAAGAGAAAAAAATTACGAGAAATTAAACATACAACCGATAATTATGAATGTTTCTGTCAGATAAATTTCTAGTCATTCATTATTTAAATAATTCAGATAATAAGTAAGTATTCTTGTAATTAAGAAAGATACACATAGGATCCATAAAATTCTATTTTAATCAGATGCATGAAAAGATTGTTTAAGAATTGGATCATGAATTTAATTTTTTCAGCACAAAAGATATGTGAAATTGATACATTTCTAAACTTTTAAAGTTGTAAAGACAAACAACAAATAAAAACAAAAGTCGAATGCAAAAAAAAAAAAAAAAAAAAAATCTAAAACATAGAAAGCTTTTTCCTTTTTAAAACATTTTTCGCACATTAGTATATAATCGGTTTATATAATAGAATTAAAAATACGTTATAATAATAACTTTTCACGTAGTGACTTTTTTAAATCAAATTTAGTAATTATTCATTATTCATCTACTAAATTCATTGATATATACGTACATATGTTTCGTGCATCTGAATAACTTTACTCCTCAATAATATACGGTAACTCTAACAATTTAATTCCATCTTATTTGATTTTGACACTCATATTTGGAAGTCGTAGGAAAGTAGAAGAAACTTAATTAAATATTGCTGTAACATTGAACATCATCAACTAAAACATGTAAAATTGTCCTGAAATTCTCTGAAAAATACCAAAAATTCTCTGAAACATCATCAAAATTCTGTGAAACTCCATCACCTAAACTACTCCTGAGAAAAAAAATAATAATTTGTGATGGTGGGTAAGCTAATTACATTATTCAAGCAAGGGATTAATTTTTATAAGAGTGGATTTTCCCCCTTCAATCCACTGTTAGTTCGAATCCTGATTACAGTATAATTTGGACTAATAATTAACAAATAATAATATGTATCAGAAATAATTCACTAATTACGTAAAAGTGTACTACAGTGAAAGAAAATATGAAGACATTTTAAAACACAAAATATTCTGTATTTGTTTGATACAGTATTTAATCACTAAGCCTCAGTGGAACTCAAAACCACTTGAATCTACTTCTATAACTTTTATGGTGTAGTATTCAGGTACTAAAGAAAGCACATTGGAGTATTTCTTTATTATTATTATTATTATTATTATTATTATTATTATTATTATTATTATTATTATTATTATTATTATTATTATTTGGCTTAATAGTGTTTGGGAGAGAAACAAAGTAAAACTAAACCACAGGGATCGATTTTCATAAAAGATAGGGCGACTTTAAAGATAGAAACTGATACATTTTTTTTAAATACAGAAAGTAATTTGACGGCATCTTTTCAAGACGAGACTGCCTCAAATCGCATCCCGTTGGCAACACTGATGTTATATTACTCTGATGATGTTGGATTACAGTATTTAACGTTTTATATAAGTTGAAGTTTCTGTTTTTTTTTTTAAATTTAGCGTCCCTTTTCAGTGCCAGAGGTGTACGAGATGTGGATCTAAAGTCTGAGGAGGAATCGAAAGCATAATGCGTAAAATGTTCTCCCACCGGGAATCGAACGCGGATCCACATGCATCAGCGGAGGCACTCACACTAGTCAATAAACCAGCGCAGCGAGGAGAGTTATAAATTGAAGTTTTGGGTTAATCACCATCATTAATAACGTGGATAGGATAGTAACACATATTTTTGCGATACATTTAAAAACTATTAGGTTCAGTCAAACAAATTAAGATAAGAAACGGTCTTGTTGCTACATAACAAGATATATGGCATCAACTTATAGCTGTGTCGACAGTATCGCTATTTGGAAATCTTTTGCATAAAAAGTGTAAATGATTACGTAAATCACTCCTCTTTCAGTGGTTTGAGCATAAATCTTTATTATAAGCATACACTGCATTTATCTATTTAAAAAAAATGTTAACGTTTAACTTGAAATTAACGTCTAATAAGCATTTCCCCCAAATTCTTTGTTCTAAACAGCAAATAGTGAAATTATTCACGAAACCCTAAATTTGATGACCCGTAACTTGGGAACTAAAGATCTACCCAGGAAAATATTTCCTATGTGCACTAAGTAAGTCAAGTTCTATACTTCCATACCAAGTTAAGATTGAACGAGCTCTGTAGCTCGCGTGAGATATATCTTCTATTATAAAGGACTAAAACCAAACTTTTTATAAAGGTTAATATTTAATGTTCTGTTATTTTGCTAAGATGTTAAAATTTTCAGAATGACTACAAAACTTTTATCAACATGAATCTTAATCAACTTCAACACAGTATCCTTTGACGTGTCTATCTCCAAAGATTGCCATCAGATCCTAAAGAAACTTACACGGAACCACCGGGAAGGCATACTCTTTAAAACAAAAAAGAATAATCAAAATCCGATGCACCTGTGTTGAAGTTATGTGTGAACATACTCATACAACATAAATAAAGGGTTGAATTGAAAACATCCTCTTTTTCTTCTTTTGAAGTCTCTTAAAAGTACTATATTCTACAGCGTGGTCTGGAAGTGGACGTACCCCTAATTGGTGTTTTCTGAAAGTTTTAGATTTTACCCACATTTGTCTGGTAACATTGCTTGGCATTGTCTGGCAACATTTTTATCCATGTTCATTTGTTTTCTACTGTTTTCTGCAATTACCTGAATCACATGTTTCCTGGCCGCTGGATTGGAAAAGGTTGTGCATCTTCACCAGCTCCCTTTGCCTGGCCTCCAAGAAGTCCCGATCTGACGACACCAGACAATGCTCTCTGGGGTTTCATAAAGCAACAAGTAGAAATACCTGATGTCACACAGGAATTACAAGCAGCTATGGAACACGCCTTCACCCTCGTGACTCCGAAGTATATCCGCAAAACATCAGCAAGAACTTGGCGCAGAATTCAGCTGTGTTACGACATGGATGGTGATCATACCGATGTTTATGACTCTTAAGACTCTTAAGACTTCAAGGTAACTATGTACAGACTATAGTTACCTACTATAACTAACTATATAGTTATAGTACTAACTACCTACTATACTACTAGTTACCTACTATATAGTTATCTACCATAACTAACACTATACTGTTGAAACTAAAGGGGGTGGGGTCGCTCACTTCCGAACCACCCTGTACAATCTTATTAGCATTTAACGAAACAAAAAAATTAAAAGATGAGACATATACGAATTGATAGATCTTACCGAGCTCAACGAAAGGATTTGGATCCTTATGCGTAGTTTTCTAGAAAGTCGAGAAAACATTTTTTTTGTAAACTTAAAAATTGATGCTGTACAATAATTACGCCACCTATTAACATGAACCTGTCAGTAAAGTATACACTAATCAAGTTTCTCATTATGATACTAACAAGACCACAGTACACAATATTGTAAATGAGATAAAACCAAAATTATATATGATCTACTCTTAAACGCTAATTTTTGTATTACTTATAATTATGCCCGAAGATGACTCATATTAATAGATAGATCATATCGCGCTAAACAAAATGAGATGATGCATGGTAAATTCTCATACGTGGTTTTCGAAAAAATCGAGATAAATGCATTTTGTGGGGCAAAAAAGTGCATTGTTCATTGCTCATAATAATTTTTCTGCGCTGGACTAAATTGTTTATTCACTTATTTACAATATAGCTATGTAGAAAGATACAATACTAATTAGCGTATTGTATTTATGGTTGTTCATATTCTCCTAACGGTGACACACACATACTCCTTATTACAGACGCAAATATTACTTGTAAAATATAGCGTGCAAGCCTAAGTAAGAAAACATAAAAAAAACTTGGTTTCTAATTTTTCCTGTATGTGTGTTGCGTATAGACGTCTTCCCCCTAACGCACTCTGTAATCACTACCGGTCTGTAAGAGCTTTGAAAAACTAGGGGAAGACATGAAATATGCGTCTGCTTGTCATACGCTTAAACACACGTACAAAAAAGAGCAATAAGAAATCCCGGACAGTGGTCAGCGGATTAGTGGACACAACAACACCAGTGAGTATCCCCTTACTGCAGGATATGGTCAAATAGGAAATACCGTGAGAAGGTTAGGGAGACGTAATGCAAGGATTCAGCAGGTTTGCAACCTGTCTAGAACGAGTTTTAAGAATGCTGAAATGTCTTTTACCTTCCATAATGTTTCAATGTCTCGCATACGTATTACAACATAGACGCACATGTGTGTGCTTTTCCTTCCACCCCTTTCTTTTCCTGGTGTTCATTTACATATATGTATAGTCAAACAGAGAGGATGTGCATTCAAAAGTGCATTACAGGAAGACAAGCTTCTTTCTATTTTCTTCTTCAGCAGTTTCTTTCTATCGTCCAAGATATATGCGATTTCTTCCCTAGACTTAAAGGGCATTCCCTCATACAATATACGAATTTTCGTTGAAGACTTTAAATTATGTATATTTTTGGAACTTGAATTCAAATATAATGATCATTCACCTTGAAGATACAGTGAGTTTCAACGTGTACGTAACAAACACATGAATCTATTGTCAGTGAAATGTGAGGAACCAAATTCTAGTCTTCCGCTTTGCGAAACATGCTACGTCTGAGGTACTAATGAGACAGTAAATTGTCTGTATTTGTTGCGCATTCTTCGGGATTCAGAATATTTCTAACCTTAATCGCTAATTTTCTACTATTGTATTTATAAATTAACGGAAAATAGTTTATAATAATAATTATTTTCGTTTGGAAATTTCAATACTTTATAAATAAAAGAGCTGCGTATCATCATGTAGAAAAGTATGTGATGATAATACTCTTTCTCCCTGTTTGAATTAAATAATTGATTTCATATACACATCATTCTCCTACTTTCTAGTTTCAAAATTTGCGTTACATAAATTAGAATATTTCTATATTACTATTATTTTTAATAATACAAAAGTTCCCAGCACGAATCAACATGGCAGAAGGCTATAACTCACTAATTTGTGTAATATTTTCGTACAAAATGTAATAAATATTTTAAATTCTGTGTTTCAGAATACTTTCTTTCTTTCTTTTTACAGTATAAATTCAGACTCTTGAATTATTTTAGTAAACAGCCAATATTTTCAAATATTAAAATTATTTTCTATTACAAATAATTATTTAATATATGAAGTGGGTAGTACATGCAATACTTATTTAAGTTAAATATAATTTATCATAAAAACTAAAAAATCGAAACATTGCTGGGAATAATTATCAGTTATTTCCAGCCTAACCATTTCAAACCTGATTTTTTAATCGTCAAAAATAAATATTTCAGAGAACTAAAAAGGAAATCATAACAGTACAAGTTAATCCTATTAATAGTACAATCCAGTATCCATGTGTTACCAGTACTTGCACATACACTGGTATTAAATATTCTCAACTAAGGCATTCCATTGCAAGAATAATGAATAACATGAAACAATACAAATTCATTGAAATGGGCATAAAGAGTCAAAGGGCTTATTAAGTAATTGGACATTCTGGTTACTTTAGAATAAAAAAAATCAAACGTTGAGCCCTCATATATAAATTAACGCGTTATGAATTTTGAAACAAATATATTTTGAAACACAAGACCTTTCATTTATAAATTCGAGTTGGAAGTTTAACGCCAGAATATATCATAAAATTCTACTAACCTATCTAAATACTGTGCTAGTAGATAAATTAAAAAATTTCATAAAAGCAATTTTTTTAAACTAATTTTTTTGAACTCAAACTCATATATTTTCCTAAATGAATCATATATTACTGAAATATCTAAACTTAGGAAAGAACCTTGAAACAATAGTTCTAATCTGAAGGAAAAATAATCACTTCTTAACTTAATAATAGTGCTATTGCTTTGTTCTAAAAGGGTAGTATTACATTTTGGCAAAAATAAGATTAGAACTAAGTTCAAGTTCTCCAGATGACAATTGTTTTTGTTTAAAACTGACAACTGACAGCAAAAAATTTCTGAAATTTAATCATTAAGGTGGTCTGTGATAATAAGTATTTTATTGACAACAAAAAAGCCAAAAGGCTATTTTGTACTAAGGAATGAGATAAATCCGAGAAAATACTATTTCATAAAAGAAGATTATATAATTATACCGTTTGTTCATTGAAGTTTAGGGTCACGTTTCAGCATTTAGTCTACGCGTATACGACACGTACAATTTAAAATGGAATCCTATCACCGTAATGTGTTCAGTGCTCTTCCACCAGGAATCGAACCCGGGGCGACATGTACCAAAGATGTGTGCGCTAGCCACTAGAGTATATGCTAAATAATAATAATAATAATAATAATAATAATAATAATAATAATAATAATAATAATAATAATAATAATAATAATAATAATAATAATAATAATAATAAATTTAAAAATCATGTCTATTTTATTTCAAGAAAGATAAATAAAATATCTTCTATTTAGAGGTATTTCTTTCATTTTCGCCACTACATATAGCATTTCTGAAACATTTATGGAATTTTTTTTAGATTTTTCCCATGTAACTCACGGGTAATAATTAGAAGACGTTTGAAATATGTTCAGTATTTTCCATAAGATTTGTGATATGATTACTCATATGATATGAGATTACTTCAGAATGGAGTATCCAAATTTCACAAGAAGTACGTTTTATAGACATTCTTACACGAAAGATCAAATTATGTTAATTATAATCCTCAGGAATATTATTGTTTCATGTGTATTGATTGTATTCTCGAAATATGGATATATGAACATTCTTAAATAAAATATTGCAATATCATACTTGTACTCATGAGTTACAAATTGAAATTTATATGAGCCTTCTCTTCTTAGATTTTTGTCCAGACTTTCGGAAAGTAATATAAATTAGTACTGTTAAAATTAACCAACTAACTGTTCAACAAATTTCCCTTGCCATTATTTAAACACTCATTATTAGAATGATTTATTTATTTGAATAAATTTTCTTACAAATATGCATTATTCGAAAAATATTGTTGGAATAGTTATTAATTAATTTGAATAATTATTTGAGCTAATATATATCTTTTTTGAAAATTTATTAGAACAGTTAATACTTTATTTAAATAATTATTCGAGCAAGTATTCTTTATTCGAAAAATTATATAACAATGATTATACTAGGTATATTGGGTAATCGAATAGTATTCGCTATTGAAATAAACGTTTGAACAGTTCATTTAAAAATTAATTGAAGAATTTATTGTTATTAGAACAATTTTGTTTACTTGAACTTTTTTTTTGTTTAATTCTTCGAACAATCGTTTTCGTAAAGAACAATAAAAACATATATTGTTACTAGTTAAATATAGGATTATTCGAATCCACTAGCACTAATATAAAATATAGTTAGTGGAGGCTATTGGTGGAAACCACATCGATAAAAATTAAATTTCTATTGTTTCAAATTAAGAGAAAAAAACTCATTCAATGCACCAATTTTTGTATACAAGTTTAACTTTTACTAATGTGACTTCCTTCAAGAGCGCCACTGAATATATAAATAGATTGATTGATTGGTATTTAATGGGGATGTTAGCAACGAGGCTATTTGTTCCGTCACGAATATATAAATAGAGAAGCAGTTCTTTAGTATGCTCACATATTGGACAGAAAACATATTGTAACACACATTCCATCATCATGGTCTCTTCTACGTTAGTTAATGGTTATTTAACAGTACATTATCCAATAAATACGTACATATTAGTTCTTTATGACTCTGTGGCAGCTTAGAACGTACTTCTTTTTTAAGTAATGACTATCACTCAATATGAACGAACACTCATGCAACATAAAGTCACATAAATGACTAATTAGAAAACTATGTAGTAACAATATTCGTTATTAGTCTTGAAGAGATTGATACCGTGTTAGGAAAGAAAACATAACATATTTTTAAAAAATAGAGTTGTGAAAAACTCTACTATGCAATCTGGTCCAGTTTTTAAGATGCTTCGAAATGTAAGTAGACAAGAATGAACAAAGTTAATTTGTTGAACGGAAAAGTAAATAAGAAAAATTCTGGGACTAGTGCGGAAGAAATAATTTTGGATATAATTAAAACGAAGAAAAATAAACTTTTTAAAAAATGACATTGTTAACGTTAACCGTTTTTGTAAATAAACTTTAAACGACACGCACTTTGCTCTTCTCTACACTTATGGAATTATGGAAAATATCATCAATCGTACAACTTCAAAGATTTTCGATGATTTGGAGAAATCGTTGCATCTGATTTAAATAATACTCATAACTGGCAGTACCAAAAGCAACATAGATACTAAGAAAATGATAGATATGCCTTCACCATACTCGATTTCAAACAAATTAACAAAGATATTTTGGGGAAGCTAAAATCTTAACACAACATTAGTGCCCCAGTCTGCATACAGAAAAAAACTTTACATGTAATAAATATTTCTTCACTACTCCACTGTTTCTGTACATGTGTATCGAGTTCCATACATTTATTAGATATATTTTGGAGAAACGTATCATGCTTATCAAAAGGAAAGAAAGTATTTGCGATACTGTTTGAAATGATGCTTCTACACCAGATCTTTCAAAATACCTAAAAAATTCAAGATACATCATTGATAAAGTTCAAGTTATCAAAAAGTCTTCATCGTCAATAGAAAGATAGGCATACGAGATCTTTTTTCATTCGAAAAAAAAAAATTAGTCAAAATTGAAGTGCGAAGTGGATAATTTGGGCAAAAGTAAAGTTACATCATTGACAAATTCATCGTCGTCACAACTACAAAAGAGAAACGAACTCATTTAAAATTAGTCTCAAGAGGTTCGTGTTTATATTTACTGTGCATTATTGTTATGCACATAATTAATTTTCATTCATCCTATCTTCATCCTTTTGAGGTTAACGATGCCCTTAGTAATTCACCACATTTCGACGGTGAACTGTATGGTATGTATATACGTTTACTTGCAAGACTGAACGTCCCGGGTTCGAACGAAAAAAATTCTGGTTTTACCTTCGTTCCAAAGCGGCTCTCAGGTTTACTCAAGCTGGGGCGACCTCGGGAAATACAGGAATCCGAACCATGGTGCTGTGTACATCAGCTCAATGAGTAGCAAAGTCAAGAGAGTCTGAAGGTTTTAACTCCTCACACAGAATTTGAGCCTTCATGGCATGTACCGAAAAAAAATTAACTTTACTTACATATACATTCAAGACAAACAAATCGTTGTAATTCGTAATTAGTGAGTGATGAGCCTGTTGCTTACTGCAATTCTGCCTTAAATTGTGAAATCAAATTGGATACATTCATCCTTATTTTCTGTTTCATGTCAGCTTTTTTTTTGACCGACAATATCAGTAAACGTATTGTTAGCTCGAAAACAGTGTAGGTCAAGCATAATTTCAGGGAAATTTTCAAAGTATTCACAGTGCTCCTATATGTCAGTTAAGCTAGGGAAATCCTGGGTTACGACATAGTTGGGAAGGAAATTGTATTCTGATAGGCGTGATAGAAGGCACGATGGAAATGAAATCAGGGATGGAAGGGAAACAGAAGAGGGGAAGAGAAGAGGTTGGTGAAGAACCGTGGGTGCATAGACATTTCACAATTTACGTGGCAAGCAACCTGTCGGGAACAGAAGAATACTTAAGCTAATGATGATTATATGTGCATTGGATCAGAACTTATACTCAATGGTAACACTTCAATCGGTTCCTTTGTACTTCAAAGTGATTTCAAGTACACTGCATGGAGTATCGGTATCATATATTGCTCTTCATATTTACCGAAAATTGATTAAGTATGTACTCAACGTATATCAGTGCTTCCTATGCATTCTGATTATACAAGATGACAGATGGTGATTAATCAGTATCACGCGATCATTAAAACTTAATTTTTAATATTTTGGTTATGTTTTCGTCTGCTTTTCTGTTATGTTGTAAGGTTTTTAAACTGTTTTTATATTTATAATTTATTAATAATACTAATAAAATTTGTGATACTTCTATGTATCATCTTTATGGAAATTGCATCAATTGTCAAAATACCTATATTAGAACAATAAAACTAGATTTTATAAAATGAATTGTCTTGTCATCAAGTTTATTCGTATGAACGTACACTATATTGAGTAAGTACTATTTAGATGACACATTGACATATGCAAATACTTATTCTGCTTAGAAACTGAAGGTATAACAGTATTTTTGTATTCCTAATTGCATTTGTAGGCACTCTTACTATATTTGCTCGACGACATATATATGTAATTCTTTTGTATTATTAATTGTGTATGCTTCTGTATTGAAAAAAAAGAAGACAGCAACAGGTTTAGAGTAACATTTTTTGTATTGTAAGCTAAAGAACAGAACGAATGTACAATTTTATTCAAAAAAAAAATCTTTACCACCTACCTTGTTTTAAAAACCATGTTCTTTCAACTGTATCGTATCTAGGAAATTCTCTCAATTGGCTACAGAAAATCTATTCATTTAATTCCAACTGTTGATAAAGTACAGGATTTTTTTTAGTGAGCTGGATGGCCAGGTATAATTGAATAAGACAATACCTATACAGTAAGGTTACGATTAAGTTGCATTTACATTGTTTGTCGACAGTGATGCTGTATAAGACGAGACATACAGTTTAAAGAGCAGAAATCTGAATTGTTGTAGTGCGTTAGATGCTCTTCCACAAGGAATCGGACCTGATTTTCGTTAGTAACAGCTTCACTTTAGAGAAACAGTTTATTTTATTTTTTTAAAAAAGAAAGAAAGGGAGAGAGAGAGAGAGAGAATTAAAAATATTTTATTTTGGTTTATGAGAACCATCAATTCATATTGACACATGGAGGTATATCAGTATGTTTCTTGACTTACCATATTATATCTTTATTGAAGCACGTCCACGGCTTTGGCATTGGAGACCGGGGTTCGATTTTCGGCGGAGCTCATGTGGTTCGGAACACACGTTAAGCTATAGGTCCATGTTTCATATAGTCTCGCTGCTGAAAAGGGACCCTAAACTGAAAATCGAATCAAGCACAAACCAGACCACTTTTTTTTTTTTTTTTTTTTTTAATCGAAGACATTGTAAAATGAAATGAAACTATTCAGTTTAACATTCCACGTTAGGAACTTTCGGCAGACGGACGATTAAGGCAAGTGAATGATGATGGAAAAAATAGTGGAATGAGAATATGGGAGGAAACAGGAGTACCCGAGAAAATCCACGGACACGATTTTGTCCACCATAAACTTACATGGCCGGAGATCGAACCAGGGACCCCACGCGCTAGAGGTAAGCATTCTATCACTGAGCCACCGTGCCGCCCTCTGAAGACACTTTGTGTATGTGTTACCCCCACCATATATTTAAAATTAATTTTGTAAGTCAAATTTAGATTTTTTGCCATACATTCACTACACTGGGTAAATTATTGTTTTGGAACAAATTATTGTATTATTCATAGTCTAAATATATTATTTTCATCATGCATAAAATAATAATCTTTATTTCAGTTCCCCGAACAGCTTGTTGGCAAAAAAATACAGCACATTGTGTGGTATGACATCACTATATAATAATAGTAATAATGATAATAATAGTAATAATAATAATAACTAAGAAAATAGTAAAAAGAGAAGTACTAATATTAAAAAACAGTGTAGATAAAAGTCAATTAAGCAGAAATAATTTTTTGTCAACCCAGTAAAAGTTGTCAAGCTCACTATCTATCCAAAAACAAAGGAAAGCTAAGAACAGCACTCGTTATTGTTTAAAAACTTACAAATATATCTCATGAAAGTTTCATTTTCTTAATACAGTAAGTCTAAATTTATGTACTTAAAGAATTTGTCAAACTTTTAGAAGTACTGTTGCATGTGTATTACTGAACCAAATTATAGTTTTGGTCTTACAAGTAATTTATATAAATATACATATATAATAATAATAATAATAATAATAATAATAATAATAATAATAATAATAATAATAATAATAATAAGAGCAATCAAGAGAAAACTATGAAGCGGAAAGCAAATTATATGAGTAATAAACTGCGAAGACTGTAGGACTGCTGATGAGACGAGATGAAACAGATCATTTTCTGACAAGACAGAACTCTTGCAATAGAAACATTCACTTTCTACTTTCCGAGACGAGACACCACTTTCATAACGTCTTTTCGAGACGAGACAAGCCTCAATTTGTGTCTGTCTCGTAGGCAAATCTATTAGACTGGAAGATTGAGAAATAGATTGGTACGTTGTTTCCTACGCCTATTTTCCCGCAATCTCTCAGAAACTGCAATAGGTAAAAATACTACTTATAAATTCGAATAATTTAAGATTCGAATAATAGATTCTTCGAATACTCGTAATTCGATATTTGAATGAAATTGGTATTTCGAATAATTATTCGTTTAAGGAAAAATGGTTTGAATGTTCAAAACGAATATTCGGATGTTCAAATAACAACAAAAATAATCGAATAACGGATAATTTTAAGGCACTACGCTGGTATTTCTTAAAACTTCTATCCGCAGCAAGATTTAAGATTTTCAACTGCCTCCACTTGGAAATATGCAAAGTAAAACTGACGAAAACCATGGAACTAAACTTTACAGAAGAAAATTGGAAAAATACAGGAACACATTAAAGGTCCGGGAATATCACAACATCAGAGGACTGTTTCTACAGAAAACGGAGATATCTGGTAACCATAGTTGACTACTCACTTCCACTGGTATTATCAACGTCATGGGTTAGAATTTCCTTTATTCAGACATGTATGAATTAACATAGAGATTTCAAACTACGCATCAGCATAAATACAAGGATTTCTTGTCGACGTAATTTTTTTTTTGTAGATCAGCAAAATGTAAGTGAAAGTAGAAAACTAATGTTACTGGAATGAATAATTTATCTGCAAAAATTATTGATCTAACCTTAGTACACAACAATAATAAGTTTAGGAAACATAATTTTGACTTCAACGGATGATTAAAAGCCAAAATAATATGATTTTCTCACCTATTTCATTTCCATGTATTACTTAACTATAAATACAAATTTTTAATACTGAAGAATAAGAAGAAAAAATATCAAAGTATGAGTATATCGCGACGAAACTTTCTTCATTGGACACTACACAAAGCTTTTTATATTCACTGGTCGGGTTGGGTACCAGACACGTTTGCAAAAGAATTTATTTCGGGAGGGGGCCAAATTCTATTTTGGGAGTATTGACACCCAGGACCCATCCCTGCGTACGTCCCTGGTTGGCACCCCAAACTAAATCACGCCATTTCTTATCCACATTTTCAATCTTGACCCCAATGTTCTCCGTTATTGAGGTGACTTTCAACTGACCTGATTTTGAAACGTTCAATAAATAGCCCATTGAAAATTTAGCATTTCATTGAAGTGAACGTTAGTGAAGCTTCTATTATATGATTCAATTTACATTTGTATGTCTGTCCGTCTGTTGTTCCGTCTGTTCCACGATAAGTTTCGTAAAAGTTATTCGATTTAGATGCAACTTCATATGTGCCTTCCTTCCATTTGCAAAATAACCCTTTTGTTTGAGGTTGCAATCCATAAAATATTAGAAGATAAAATTAATCCAATATTGCAGGTTTACAAATGTACACGCAAGACAATTTTCCAATATAAACCAAGTAAAAAGAGTTCGCTTATGACATATTTTCTTTATGGTATTGTGAGAATATCTCCAACTTGGGGTTAAAATCCACCAAGAATTAAAGTGTGAATTCACCTTTCCATCTAATTAAAGAAAAAAAAAAGATAATTTTTGTTTCTTTTAACCTAGCTGGCATAATCGTCGGACGTAAAACTCAATAATTTTCGTTAAAAAAAATACTCGATTTTGGTGTAATATATCGTACATTATCTTTAAGGCTTCCCGATCATGAACTCTGCAGGGAGTTAAGATTAATAAAGAATAAAATAGTGGATTTACCCTCATAACCTCCCTCCTCCGATTCTTTTAAATTTCTACAATGCTATTTTCTAAAATGCATTCGATTTTATACAATATAACTAGACTTTGGCTAGCTGGGGGCCTCGCACCTCTTAAACTCACAATTCTACCAAATTTCAAGTTTGTTTTCGTATTTCAGCTATCTAAAAATAAGGTTTTGTATCCCAAGAAAACGCCCATTTAAATAACGTGGGAATTTATTCATGGCCCCTTTAGACCCCTTAAAAAGTAAAAATATTCACTTTTGGTAATTTTTCTGTGGGTTAGTCCCGGAAGGCTACAATCATGCAAAATTTCATCATTCTAATCTTGCCGGAAGTGTCTAAACCATTTGGGGTGTAAAAGATGTCCCATTTAAATAATATGGAAAATATTTTTCATTTCTCCGTAAAACCACTCTACATTTGGAAATGTTTATTTTTTATGTTATACTTAGGGAACTCTAACGAAAGCGTACACGCATACCGAATTTCAAGTTTTTATTCCAATTCCAAGTACTTAAAATATGAGATTATAGATAAAGAAAAGGTCCATTTAAATTACATGGGGAATTTCTTCATCGTCCTTTCAGACTCCCTAAAAATTAAAAATATTCGCTTTTGACAATTTTCCTGTGGGTTAGTCGCCGAAAGCTACAATCATGCCAAATTTCAACTTTCCACGTCAACCAGAAGTACCCTTTTATTCTATGTCGGTTTATGTAGTTTTATATATAGCTAAGATGTACATTTTCTTGGTCTCTTTCCATAATCCCCAACGCTTGATTAAAATCAATCAAGAATGCGCATTGAACTTACTCTGTTATGTGGTATGGATTACTTCGCCCATTTTAAAAATATGTTTCTTGTTAATTTTCATTACAAATGTTCGATTTTGGTGTAATATATCGTACATTTTCTTTAGGCTTTCCAAACATTCACTCTACAGGATTGTAAAATCAGTGAAGAATAACGTAGTGGTTATATCTTCGTCCCCGATATTTTAGTTCTACGATAACTTATAAAAAAAACTAATTCAATTTAGATAAAAATATGTATATTTTCTTTGACTCTTTTCCGCAATCCCTTGAGCTTAGGTTTAAAATTTGTCAAGAATGAGCAGTGAATTTATTATTATTCTTTTTAAAAATGTAAATAGGAGTATTGCCTCTTTCCTTGAGACTAAAAATTATGTCCAAGATATGTTTCGTATCAATATTTGATATTCGTGGAATATAATGTACACTTTTTGAGGCTTCACAATCATTCCCACTACTTGGATGTATATACAACCAATCGAGAACTAGAGTGAATTCTCTACTAGTTCAAAAAGAAAATGTTCTATGATGATTCGTCAATATTATTTGATTTTAACACAATATTGTGTATGCGTTTATTGATATTTTCACGTAATCTCTACCTTTGCAGCTAAAGTTAATCATATATCAGGACTCACTTAAGCTTCTCATTGGAGATTTAAATAAAACTTCCGTGAAATATACAATTTTGTTGAATATGGTCTAATTTTCAACATATTGTATTTCTGAAAAATTCCAATCATCTCAAGTGCACTAATAATGAGGGAGCATGTTCTCCTCAATTTATGTAACATATTTTCCTGTATATTTATTAATCACACTCAGATTTTTATAAAACATTGTGCGTGCTATGTCAGAACTTAGAGACTTATTTTTATAGTTTGGGATGAGATTAATGAGAGCGAGAGTCGCTTGCTTTAAGAATGCACAGCATCACTCGATATATCTTCATTATAGTTAGGGTAGTAAAGAGATATACCAAAAGGAGTTGGGGAACAAGTTCTTCTCATATCTTCCGAATTTCTTACTTCACCAGAATGAGATTTTCATGCTTAGGTAGTACTTCAAATCTAATATATTAAATAATCATCACCGTTAATATCGTCATATCAAAAGCCATTAACCGCCTCAGCCTCATTTTTATCTATATATGCATGACTGCTATTTACGCTTTTATTTGGTTGTTTTTAAATATTTGTCGAATATAATATTCACGAATTATCAATATGTAAACCTATTGATAATTCGTGAATATGTATAATAATAAAAACAGCGTTATCTAAACCACGCTATGTATGGTATTCCTATACATAGTTGTATTCATATCTAAATGATATGAGGACTTACAATGCAAAACAGAACAAATAAAATTAAAAGGAAGAAATAAACTTTGGGAAACGAACTTGTCCTTTCCCCTTAAGGACACTTATTTTACATTTCACACACAACATGCATTACATTACTCGACTGTTCGCTCTGGATTCTTGAGATGATCTCAATGTTTGCTTTCACGCACTTCTCAGGTTCATAGAGGTTGGTGCAGCGATTACAAAGTACACATTTTCTTTTAATCTTATTATTCTGTGAAAGTTAATGAGTGTTTCACACTCTGCTTTGTGTAAGTACCACAATTATACACTACAAAACGTAGCACTTTATATATATATATATATATATATATATATATATATATATATATATATATATATATATATATATATATATATATATATATAAGAAAAGGAAGAAAGTGGTGGTGAGAAAACTGCTCTGTACCAAAAAGCTTGGAAAGAAAAATATCTGAGAACATTCATCAGATCGACCAACATGCACCGATGCATTTCAACATGCAATCATTTGCTTCTAGTTATTAGGATCACGCAGTGAAACTTATAAGTTAGTGTTATTAATGCATCTGCCCATCCATTCATCCGTCTGTTTGTAAGTTACTCTGCACAATAACTCTTCAACGAATACAAATTTTAAAACTATGCTTTCTGCAATAGATAGCCGGAGCTCGTTCGACTTTGGGTTAATAGAACCAATCCGTTAACACCTTAACGGGTAACGGCGACTGTAACGGTGGCTGTCTGTATCCCATACATAGAAATGTTTCATGTGATCCTCTCTACTGTCTGTAACAGAGTTTATTTACTCTTCTGTTTATTTATTTATTTTTCTTTTAAGTACAAACATGTCGCTAGATATTTAATTCTACAACCGTATCAGTATTAGCGTATACCGAGAGAAAGGTTAAAAAATTTTACGTATACAGTGGCGACACCAGAGTTCTAAAGGAAGGATATCACATCGCCAATAGCGGTGAAACCGGATTTGCACCCCTTCTCCCAACTTCCGGCCTTGGCCCTCTGATGTGAGATATTATGGAAAAATAAGTATATATATATATATATATATATATATATATATATATATATATATATATATATATATATTATATGTGTGTGTGTGTGTGTGTGTGTGGTACAAATATTACAGGAAAAATAACTCTCACTGTATAATCATGTATCCAGTATGTTTCACATACAAAATTATTTCAGTTAATTTTATATATTTTACTTAGCACAAAGAATTTAAGCTATTCATGACGCAGAAAATAATTTATGTTACGTGTTAATAATGCTGCTCAAACTTTTTCTTTAAATTGAATATTTGCAATTGATTATGTAAAACTCATTTACTTACGCATTTATTGCCGTACATTCGTAGGAAGTTACACTGAAACATTTAATTTCATTTTTTACATTAACACACATACGAGGGTCGATGCAAAAGTCATGGCAACTATTTTTTTTTTTTCGAAAATGGTAACGAATAAAATAATTCTGTCTGAAGCATGCAAATGGAAGGTCAGTTCATATGTAAACATTACATAGAGGGAGATGGATGAATACACACACCACAATAAAGATACAGCACGACAAAAAAGACGAAAAAATTTTGTCGTTGCAAATGTTTAACTGTGAATTGCAACAATACACAATAGTACCTTATAAACTACGCACATTACATGGCATCAGGTGTCTCCCCAAGAATCCACAAGATTGCAGGTCATCATAATAACACAGGTACGTGTTTCTGCCCTGTACTATTGTGTACTATTGCAATTGACAATATAACATGTTTGAAACGAGAAATTGTTTTTCCTCTTTTTTCTCGTGCTATATCTTTATGGTGGTGTGTGTGTTCATCCATTTCCCTCCATGTAATGTGTACACATGAACTAACCTTCCATTTGCATATTTCAGAAATTTTTTTATTCTTTACCATTTTCGAGAAAAAAAAAATAGTTGCCATGACTTTTGCAATGACCCTTGTACTTACTAACAGTGTGATTTGAAACGGATACAAAATCTAAATAATGACTGAAAAGTTAACTAGATTCATATATTGTATGTTTATAATATTTATTGACTTGTAAAATAGGAACACTGTAATTTTTTCATGATACATTGAAATTGAAGTATATAGGGTGTTTAATAAGTAATGGTCATAAATTAAACCGTAGATAGTACATGCCAAAACTAACAAAAAAGTCTTAGTAAACATGTGTCCGCAAACGCTTCGTAACGGAGATAGGGGCTGTCGAAAGTGTGGGAATATGAAGTTTAGAGACGAATATCTCAAAAAGTATGAATCGGACAGAGGGCGGTCCAATGAATGACTATCGAAGTCAGACATGCGCTATGCAGAAATGCATGGTTGATAACTCTGCAATGCGCACGCAAGTGATTCCCCAAAGAAACGGAGGGATTCCCGGAAAATTGTCTAAGGAAAGGGGGCTCGAGATGAACATCGAGGGCGAGTCTATCCATCAGTAATTCATACGTCGTGGTACCAGTTCGAAAGCTCGAAAAGATACAAAATGGCGGACAATGTTTACGTGCCGTGTGTGGTTGCATAACCAACAGGAAATGAGAGAGGCAATCGAAGAAAGGTGGTGGTGCATGTTCTAAACTACTTCAGAGCACATTCCTAAGATGAATGCACATGTACAGAGTAGTCCTTTACTGTACCAATAGCAAGGTAAAACAAACGATGCGCGAAAATGAATGGAATGGCCGAAAGGAGCACTGGTAGAACATGCAAGCCAGCTGGAAATACTGAATCGGGGTTGCAACAGACGTTGAGCTCACCTTGGGTGCATGATGTTACGGGTTCAAATCCGCTGAAGTGCCCACTGAATGCAGTGGTTCTGATCTCAGATTTTCGAGAAAGGGTGGAACAATGGTGCGGACATATTCAACAGGATGCCGACATGTTATCACGAGTGCGTGGATCTTTGCGAAAACGAGTACGAGCATGCATTCGCATGAATGGACGACACTTCCAACATTTACTTCAATGATAGACGTACGTTAATTTCTAATGCATCTCTTCTGTCGTTACACATCTGGGTATTTACTGTTTACCTTATGATTAATGCTGTACACATTACCAACATGACGATTTCTGTTTGTTGATATGGAGAAACACTACATGTCCATCATTTTTAGCTTGTTGTAATACATTTACGCGTTAACATGCGGAATGTTTCGGATTCGCCTCCCACATACTCGAATGTTGTCATGCTTTTCCCATTGCAATCCAGTTTGCGGATATTCGTTACGTTAACTGCTTAGCACATAATGCTTCATCAGTGCCTTGCATACCCTTTGATTTACCTAAGTGCTGCTACACTTGTAGGGAAGCATTAGTTGTCGGAATTCTTCCTGGAGCAATTTTGAACGTACATCACCACACTTCGATTACCTCTGTCATTTCCTGCTGGTTATGCAACCACATACGGCACGTAAACATTGTCCGCCATTTTGTATCTTTTCGAGCTTTCGACCTGGTACCACGACGTATGAATTACTGGTGGATAGACTCGCCCTCGATGTTCATCTCGAGCCCCCTTTCCTTAGACAATTTTCCGGGATTCCTTCCGTTTCTTTGGCGAATCCCTTGCGCACGCATTGCAGAGTTATCAACCATGCATTTCTGCATAGCGCATGTCTGACTTCGATAGTCATTCATTGGACCGCCCTCTGTCCGATTCATACTTTTTGAGATATTCGTCTCTAAACTTCATTTTCCCAAACTTTTGACAGCCCCTATCTCCGTTACGAAGCGTTTGCGGACACATGTTTACTAAGACTTTTTTGTTAGTTTTGGCATGTACTATCTACGGTTTAATTTATGACCATTACTTATTAAACACCCTATATATACGATTTCGATAGTTTCTAAAGCAAATGAGGTTTAATTCGACCATTCGTTTTTAGTATCAAGACGTACACTTACTGTTTAACGTAAATCTGAATCACATGTGCTCCAATTGGGAATCAAATCCTGGTATCCCTTTCGAAAGAAACGTTTTCTGACCGTATAACCACGAGGAAGTTTCACAATACACGTAGAATTGCAGAAGTCTAGCGGGGAACCAAATTTACTGTACCCCCAATGAGATTTCTCTGTGATAACCCTACTTTACAGACTTGATAATTGACTATTCTCTATTAATTGGCATTTTATAATTTTTTATTTGAATTACAAATGTAACACTTACTATTTATCTGTCGCTTCGTATGCTTGCTTTCACAATAACATTTCAGAGGTAAACCAATTTACAATATAGCTCAAGAATGGTCATTTGTTTTCTAAATGATTCCAAATAAATTAATAAATAAAAAGTTAACATACATGTAGACGAAATAATAAAGTATATTATTTTCCCCTCATAATAAGTTGTAAATAAGCGTCGCAAAGAATGCATCGCAAATGTTCTGCGAAGTAATTTCGCCATTGAAACAATATGAATCAGCCTTTTCAGGCGACAGGCAGGTAATTTTATCTTTATCATGTAGAGTGCGTAAAAGCAGCACAGGGTAAAGGACTCCACTACCAATTTGACTCTTCTCCCGTCTCGCTGCTCCGGCTGCAAGAAAGTGGGTAGAAAGCACATTTCTTTTACTCACGTTAAAACTGTGATTACATTGCATGTAACAGCAGACATTTAAAGGGCTGCTCTGTGAGACAGACTAGCGCGAGAAAGAGTCAAGCCTAAAACACGTGAACATTGGGTAACATCAAACATAGTGATTTACGTATGTTGCTAAATTTCTTATGGGCATCAATCAGGGTTGCAGACTTCATGTTAAAACAACTAAAATTTTTGATAATAATTAAACAGATTTTGTTTTGCTGGAAGAATTTGTTATTTATTTATATAATGTATATATGTAGTAAAATATACTGTTAACTAACAGATTGTATCTATTATTGTTTATTTTTCCTAACGGTGAAACACACATCCCTTTACATACATACACACTACTTATAAGATGTCCATATCTCGAAATCCCTTAAGGTTATAGACTTGAAATTTGGTATTCTACCTAGAAAAGTAGAAAAAAGGTGAGTATAGTTCACTAAGATGCCCATACGAAGTATGAGTCTTTACTCTACCTAGGTATATGAAAGGTGCAGAAGAACGAGAAATATTGTCTGCAGAAACATGTGAGCATATTTGCTAGTTATTAATATATCCACATCAAGTGTACGTTTTTGTGCAAGGCTAGAAAAAAAAAGGTTACTCCAAAGACAAATTAATTTATGTAAAACCTAGAAATTATCCATCATTTGTTATGTGACTGTCCATTAAAAATAATCTTGTCAAAAAATTCTGTTGCTGCTAGTAGATTTTATGTTATGTAATGTGAAAGCGTTTCCAATTAATACATTACGTTTACGTACTGTATTTAGAAATGTGTTTCAGTGCAATATATTTTTTTTTGATTTTATGCACTTTATGCACTTTTTGATTTTTGAACAGTGCCACCGAAGGCAAAATAATTCATTTTATATTACGAAGTGTGTGAGTAGCATATGCTGGCTCTTAATTTTTGATCAATACAAGTTTATGCTCTTTTTATACAGCCTTCTTAAAATTCGAGGGAAATAAATTGGGTTTTGCATTATAAAATCAGGTTATTGCAGCCACGCTTCTTTCAGACTTCATTCCAGTTTTCTTCACGTCCAGTTAGTCCTGAATCTTTACAGCTGTAGGGAAAAGTAACCGATTTGTTCTACTACTTTAGTGGTTTCCCTTGGCTATGATATATAAGTACATTAGGCTCTGTCTTTGGGAAGAACATTCAAATTTTTGTTCAATTCATTATGTAGGAACTAAAATTATTAAAAATAGAGGAAGGTAAATCAGCAAATCTTATTTTGCGTTATAAATTCAGATTATCTTAGATGTCTCACTGCCAAAGACTTCATTCCAATTATCTTATTTCAATTTTCTGGATATTCTTTAGAATCACAGAGAAATATAAGATATTAGATTCACTAGTTTAGTGACTTCAGCACCAACTATATTTGTCGTTTCACATAAAATTGTACTGTAATATAACAACAACGATGTCGATGTAAAATATTTAGTAATGATTAATTGTAATTTTGATGAAAGAGTCAAGAGTGTCCCATCTCATGTCAGTGTGATTTAAAGAAAATATTGGTGTTATATAATTATTTTTCATAATACACAATTTTTCACGAAAATTTTGAGGAAAACTTACATCGAAAAATTTGCACATTTTTTTAAAAAATAAACAAAAACCTATTGCTTTTTATAAACCAACAGGAGCATATGTTCGTTTCTTTTCTTTCAAGAGCTGCTTTTAATTTAATAACCACCTCAATACATCAAATTCTTTCGCATGGAGCAAGCAGTGACGAAAATTTTTCGGTGTATATAATTCTCTATTTTTCTTAAAAATAAAGTTCAATTGTTTTCTTTCATAAGACTGTTTCTAATCGACTGATTACTTCCATGGTTAGAATGTAGCATAATCTCATCACTGAAGTTATTTTGAAGAAAATAAAGCACAGTCACTGAGGATGTTTGACGTTAGTGTTCTCCGTTTGAAAAAAAAAATGCAATGTTCCCTTTCTTTTACAATTTCTCAAAATAAATAACATGAAATAAATTTAAAATTAAGTTGTAAATCGTTACTGTGACACTTTGTGATCCTTATGATGAGACGAGATAGAATAACCTTAAAATTATCACTTTCCGAATTTCAACTTTCCACCATATAATTATACAAAGTTACGGCACAATTGAGAATCTTTATTCAATAATAGAAAAGTTTCAGCAAAAAGAAAAAGAGATAGGAAATAAGTTACAATTTTCAACTTCGGACAGATTAATTGATGTGGCTATTCAGTTACACAAAGACTTTTCTATAAAATTGTCCAGAAAGAAGACTGATAAAAATTAAACGGAA
Organism: Thermobia domestica; assembly: GCF_964235325.1. NCBI lineage: Eukaryota > Metazoa > Arthropoda > Insecta > Zygentoma > Lepismatidae > Thermobia > Thermobia domestica. The sequence continues at coordinate 84,988,711 of NC_137466.1, forward strand.
GATTGAAATTTGTACTGACATTTGATAAAGTTCTGCAATTATTGTACGTAATATAGACAATACTTCATGACTTTTCAATCTAAAATGGAAAATGTTGTTTTGAGGAATTTTCCTCACTCATGCACTGGTAATAAGTACCAACAAAATAATCTTCTATTATATTATTAGTGTTTAAACAATTCATTGGCCTCATTCTTTTTCTTTTTTATGTCACATTTTGACTGTTGAATACTTTATAGAGCACTGGCGGGCTCTTGAGGGAAATCACATCGGTAAAATATTAAACTTCATCAGAGCTCAAGGAACAAACTTTACCTAACGTATTAATCATTGTATACAGCTTTCTGATACTGTATGAAGATTTATTCCCCTTGTTTGTACCGTTAAAGTATATTTATTTATTTATTTATTTATTTTTGTCGATGTAATTTCTGAAGAGCCGTCACTGATATAGAAATTGGTAAATAATAAAGAACAATTTTACTATATTTTACTTTAAAAGTGAACTGATGTGAGTGTTAAGACAACTTGCTATATACAATATTAAAAGCGATACATTGAAAACTCTTTAATCAATGGCTTAATCCCAAATGTACTCTTCCGTAGCCCTAAAAACTAGCACGTACTAATTGCTAAGAAGTTCGGTTTATATGTTTTGGTACATGTTTACAATATTATTACGAAGATCTTGTTGTCGGACCCACTTCCAAAGCAGGAATACTTTATTTTTTAATTTTTTTTCTTGCTTTCACTGCACTACCTTTCCTATCGACTATGAAGACAGACCAGGGTCAACCCTGAGGGAATTAAGGTGGTTGAAGCGTGAGATTTTACCACCTCATTTCCTTCACAAGAAGGTAATGGTAAAGAATGAATAAAGCAGGTTCTAGATTCAACGTTTTCTTTCAATGCAAGAAGTGTGTGTTTTTTTTTTTTTTTTTACTCTATAATTACTTTCTACTCTTCAATACTGGCAGATTTGATGCGTAAGTACTTGTAAAAAGGAAGTATTTGGCAACACTTGTACGCACAGTGAATACCTATGAATCGGTGGGAATCGCGTGTGAGAATGCAGAGGTCCGTGCTGCAGCTTCTCGCTGGAGCATCTTCTGAGGTATGAAGTAGAGCAACTAGGGTGATGACCTGCAACCAATTTGAAAGTCTGTCTGCAATCAAATCGAACTTCATGTTCCTCCCTCCTAGCTACCACACCAACTCAGTTTTTTTAAAATTATCATTATTATTTGTTCGGTCACTGCTCGAGACTAACTCTATAGTTCACGAACACGAGTGACAACATATTACAGAAATATGGTGTTGTCGCTAACCAGATTAGCGGAAGTAGTTGAGTTGCTCAGTAGTAGTAGTAGACCTACTACCAGTTGATAAACACGATTTTTCTTTTCAGATTACACAATCTATATCATGCATGACTGAATGATTGACTAGTTAAACTCAACACAGAAGCAAAAGGAAAGCAGAAAAATACACACGCGATAGTGATGTCTTTTTTTCATTGCTGTATTAACAAACCAAAAAAGCAGAAATAATAATGGTAAAAAAAAGGAAGATTTTTTAAATTTAACGTCCGACGTTCATGTCCTTTAGGCTAAAGGTGACTGATGATCAATGAAAGTGAATGACTATGAAATTATTTTTTTTTTTTTTGGTGGTCTTTCACCGGAAATGGAACCTGGGAACACGTGCACCAAATTAAGAAAAACGTATATTTAAGGATGTTTATGATTACTATTGAGATTCCAAATATTCATTTAGCTTGTGCCAAGAGCTGATTTAGGAATACGTCGATGGAAGCCACTACAAGATCCATTAAATGTTTTTAAATGAGAAATTAAGGTTGTAAAGGATAGCAGTTTTAGGACTACAAAAGAGTCAATTTGGCCATGCTTTTTAAACTTTTATTTATTTATTTATTTATTTTTCAAATAGGAAAAGGTAGACCACGATAAGATGTATTCAACGACAGCACGATTGACTTCTGGACCCGACCATTTCAAGTTCAAATTGGAGATAAAAAAAAGTAAGAAAGTTCTCCCTCCTAATGATTTCACACAAGAGTGGCAGCTGGATTGTTATTTCTCGAAGATTTTGAAAGATGTATGGCTTTTCTTCATCCCTGTAAGAATTTCAAGTAGGGGAAGTTACTTACTCCAGGAACAGGATGTGCCAGGGAACATAACATCTATAGCCGTCCTAAATTTCCTAGACGCTTCTGTCTTCCTTTTAATGAAGTAACTCTTTCCAAGGGTGATTTGCGTATCATGAAATTTCACACGGCAACAAAATAAGTTAGGGATTATTTTTCTTGCTGCATATAAATGTGGTGGCAAGCAAATACTGTAGTATATTTAAAAGGTTTATCTACTGTTTCTACGTGTAGTTAATTTTAATTTATTATGCACTTGTTTTATAGAATTAACTTTTGTTTATGATTTGGGCGATGGTTATACGAAGGGACAATACTTTTGAATATAATGAGGACTATTTGATGTAATGATCTCACGAATCAGATTTTGAAACCAAAATGCCTAATTACATATTCATATTAATATTATGTTCTTTCAACAAATGATCTGATACGCATATTGTATCCCTTGTTATTAAAGTTACTCAATGGAACAAAAATGTCAATTTTGATGAGAAAGTGGAAGTAAGCTATGGTTTCTGGATAGTATATTTATAGTTTTCTTTCTTTTCTTTCTTTCTTTCTTTCTTTTTTTCTTTTTTTTGTAACAAATTAAAACCAAACAGCCTTTTTTTTAGCCTGAGCCACTCCAACACCATCTGTTAGCGATTGGCTGAACTACGCCCAGCCTAGACGTGAATAAGTGGTTAGCTCGCTGCGTTGCCCTTTCTCTAACAGGCATATCAGGAGCTTTCTAGACTCAGTGCCCGTCACATTTTTTATTCACGTGACTCCCCAATTTCGAATCGATATGTATCGCTGTTACATTAATATTTGATATCGTGTAAAACAGATAATACTGTAGTAATCAGTTTATGTATAATTAAACCTATATTTCAAATGGTACATTTGAGGAGAGAGCGTCCAAATTCGTTGTATCGTAGTATGTTCGAGAAGCTGAAAATGCTGGAAAAAGAAATTAGAAATGTGCTCCAACAGTAGAACATAAAGTCAAGGCCTATTATTCCTATTGATTTGATTTGATTTTTAGTCTAGCTTCCCTTTCAGCAGTGAGTCTATATGAGACGTGGATCTCAGCTTAATATGGGTTACCAACCACATGAGATTTACCTGGGAAGGAAACTAGGGTTTCCCACGCCAAATGCGCGTACTCTCACCGTTTAGCCACGAGGGAGCTTTATTAGTCATATTCATGAATAGTGTTGTAAAGGCCTGGAAAAAAACCCGGAAACTTTGGGTAAAAAAAAAAAAACAGTTTTTTTACCGGTTTTTCCCCGAGCTTGAAAAAAAACGGAAAAATTGAAATCCACACGGCATGAGCTGTGATCGAACCAGCGACCCCAAGCACCGGAGGTGAACGCTCTACCACTGAGCCACCGCGGTATGTGAACTTTGAATATGTGAAAAATATCTTATTACTTCAGTTTTCCGTACTACTATTACTACCGTTATTATTATTATTATTATTATTATTATTATTATTATTATTATTATTATTATTATTATTATTATTATTATTATTATTATTATTATTATTGCAGGTTCTGAATCGATTTATGTAAATGCAAGGACAATTTTTTACTTGACAACTATATGAACATTTTAATGTAATGTAACATTGACTAAAATGCTATACTGCGTTACTCGTAGGGATGGGCACAAATGAATTCGAGCAAGTTTTCTTTGAAACTCGATTCGACTAGAAACAGACATCTTTGAGCTCGACCTGAGAACTCGGCTTGAAAAATTTCCTCCAACTCGACTCGAATCCGCGTCGAGTTTCGAGTCAAGTCGAGCCAAATCTGGTGTATAGTTTCGAGTACTCTCTTCCAGTATCTTACATAGACAATATAATTATTATCAATGGTACTACTACTACAACTTCTTCTTCTTCTTCTTCTTCTTCTTCTTATTATTATTATTATTATTATTATTATTATTATTATTATTATTATTATTATTATTATTATTATTATTATTACAACACTGTGTACAAACATGAAAGATAGGCAGTTTATATATGAATACTAAAAAAGTAGTTGATTTCCAACCTCGGTAGTCGTGAAGTCTAAGAGTCAAAGACATTGTTTACGAGCTTCTGAATTTGGGTTGAGGGTCTAGGTTGAGTATTCGAGCTCGAGCCAAACATTGCTAAAAGTTATAGGGCACTGGCCAAATATCTTCAAAACTGCTCGGACCAGGTTTAGAATTATCAACGACTCGAGCAGATCGGCTCACAACTCACTCACTATCGACCCAAACCGAGAAGTGAGCTGAGCCAACAGCTCACCCAACCGAGTCGGCTAGAGCCATTCGCTCAGTTGAGTCGAACCTAGCAGATGGCTTATCCCAACCAAGCCAGCTCGAGCCGATGGTTCACCCCAAACTACCCGGCTCGAGCCATCGGCTCAGTTAAGCCGAGCCGAGCTCATCTTGTTATAAAAAACCTCTTGTAGTCTCGCTATCGAGACGAGACGAGATGCGAGCAGTGTCCCCTCTCGTGAGCAGCACTAAAAGTATTTCATTTTACTGCTTAGCTTACATTTCTCATGGCTTTCGCTTTCCAGTGTAATCAGGCCATGATTTCAAAACGAGTTGAAACGAGCGAGCCATTTATCAAACTCGACTCGACTCGAAACTCGACGCCAAAAACAGTGAATCGGCTCGGAACTCGACTCGAGAATATTACTTTTGACTCGACTCGAAACTCGATTTGGATTCGAGTCGAGTTTTAGCTTGACTCGTGCCCATCCCTGTGCGTTAGAAAAAATGTTTGCTTATTATTATTCTGCTAAACTAATTATATAATAATAACAGTGTTGCTATGTAAAATTAAAAATACAGAATATAGAGAAACATCACACTACAACTGACAAAATAACACATGAACTGGGGGTGAATCAAAATTTGCCAATAACTCTAAAATCGATACATGCTTTTTAAAGCTAGTTCTTCCAAACTCATAATCAACGGGACTTTAGAATATGCAAACTGATCTAAAAGAACTCTAGTATTACATACCATCAACATTACAAAATAAAGTTGGCCTGCTCATCAGAACAAAGTTTAATCATACTACTTCTTACTGAATGTCGTTAATTATGGTACCCTAGTTGTTGATAAATATTTCCCGCCGGGTCACCAGTTTACTTTTAAATTATGTTCACCATCATTTTCAGCTTTTAAGAAAATGTATTTTTCTTTCAAATGTTCGAACGTTAAAATATTTTCGTTCTCCATCTTTATATAAACAACACTAATGAAAGTAAAATAGACTACCAATACCATTGCACTCGTAGTTCACTCACTGAATGTATTGATTTGGAGCTGTCAAAATCTAAGACAAAATCTTCCAGATGCTTGCAATCAGTACACGTTATTTTCCTGAGGCTGTCCTCATCTTCCAAAACCAGCAAGTGGCACTATATTTTGTTATGTAAATACACAAATCAAATTGTATCTATGAATGTATTTGCAAGCCTACCAGCATAAAGTTCGTAAGGCGAAACGGGAAAATGCACATCGAGATTTCCCGTTCCGCCTTACATTAAGATGAAAAGTGATAACAGGTTTTACATGTAAATTTCATTGCTAGAGGTCATAAGGCGAAACGGGAAAAGGCGAACAGTGCAGGAATTGTCGGTCACTGACATCGTTCATGCTCCATTGTTCCATTCTGAGAAATTCACTTACAGGAAACAAACATTTGTTTCCGAAAAAAATATACATATATTGTAGTTACTCATCCGAAATGTAACGCGAAAAAAGTAACGCAAACTAGGTACGTTACTTAAAAATTTGTAACGCGTTACCGTTACAGTTACTTTGGAAAAAATGTAATGCGTTACTAGGAAAAGTTACTTAAAAAGTAACGCGTTACAAGTAACGCATTACTTGCGTTACGTTACTTCCCAAGACTGTCAGTAGCTTACACCCACCTTTCTCACTCTTCATCCCGCAGGTTGGGAATCACTGCTTAAGGGAGATACGGTGCCTCAGTAGTAGAGTGCTCTCTTCTGATACGAGGAATCACTGGTTCGATCCCAAGCACGCAAGTTTGTGGTGGACAACACAATATTGTGTACATAGGCCTTCTGATGTTGTACAGTCCGCGGCATAAAATTTGTTACAAAAATTCTAAGTCCAAATGAATAACAAACTCTTGCCCAGTTTTCTTATGCATTCCCGCAATACATGTATCAATCGATTATTTGCTTCTAGTATTTATTCCAACTCCTCCCCGTCCTCCACCTCTTCTTGTCTAAAGCAGTGTGTGTGACGTAGTACACACTTTCTATTCAGCTGAAAAAGAAACAGGAATCAAGTTTACAACGTTATAGCTTTAAAACAGTCTTTTCCATTCGTTTGTTCTGAAATATTTTTAAGAGCCTAAATTAAATGAAAGTCACACAATCTTCCCAGAGCTTCATAAATATTTTTAGTTTCATTCTTTTCTTTCTTTAAAGAGTGCAAGCTAGTAAGATGCTCCCTAAGAAATCTATGGAAATTGCCAAGAGCTCTAAAATATCTACGGACAGAAACGAGTTTTATTCAATGATTCATTGAATTTCTTTTCAGTAAGTGCAAGCAAATGTTTCAGGGGCGTCATTTGGGCAGGACAGGAGGGTGTAATTCCCCCTCTCTTGAGCTTCATAAATACGTATTTTTTGATCAAATGTATAGTAATACACTAATAAAAAGTGAAAATCTTATGTCGCCGGAGAATCTCTTCCCCCCCCCCCCCGAATAAAGTCTAAAAGACACTGGTTTTAACAACAAATCTATAGAGCTACGATAGCACATTGCTAAAGAGCTTACATTTGGTTTCAAGAGTCGAAGGTTTGATCTCAAGCCATATGACTTCCTGGGTGACATTGAGCGAGAGAGATAGAGGGATTCAAGTATGGAGACAGAGAGGGATGATTTGTATACACAGATTTAGAATTGGGGGAAAATGATCGGACAGCATTCGTATTATGACGAAAATTCTGATTTTGTGAAAGATAAGAAGGGAAGTTTTCGAACTGCGAGGATCACATTAGGCAGTTGTCGAATTAATGTGGAGAACTCTTTTTAGAGCATCAGATGATTACGAAAGGAGAGAAAGATCTTCAGAACTGAGGAATTAAGATTTTAAAAATCTGATTTCGGCGACGGGTTTCGAACCACGACTTTATCCATTCTGCTACGGAGGATTCTATTACTCGTTCACATACGTTTCCCTTAGCTGCGTTGAAAGCTACCTTAAGGGGATATTCCAAAAGTTGACTCGGTGGATGCGCCGTTCAGATAGGACGTAAACCTCTTGTAACTTAGTTACAATGTACAAAATGAACTTCCTCTTCTTCAGGACACTTTTTAAAGCTTTAAAATTTGTTACTATTGTTTTAATTAAGTTACATTTGATAGAACCATCTGATAAAGTAGTGCCAAGCCCTGTGCGTCATTGTCTGTTAGGTGAATGGTTAATGTAAGTTACTCCTACGTGGATGGTCCGACCAAGACCATTCTTATTGATTATTTTATTTGAGCTACGCTCATACTGTATATTCCACAAGTTCAAGTTTGAAGTAATGTAGTCACAGCTAGTTTAATTCGAAATAATTTTCCAATATTATATTTGTTACTAAATTTACATGGCACTCCTCACTGTTTGTAGCCCTGCATAAATGCAAAATTGTTTTAAAAGTATATTTTACTTTCAAGTTTTATTGTTTTTTTTTAATTGTCCTTCAACTTTATTTTATAATTATTTTCTATTTCTTAATTATAACATATTTTCTATTTATATTGTATTCTATGTTACACGTTTATTATTTATATTTTATGTCTTACCTTTGAAGAGGAGCTTTTGACAATTCAGAGCAGCAGGGACATACACAGGATGCAGGCCTTTGCAATAAAGAGCTTTTGCCCCCACGAAATCACTACGTTTTTTTGTAAATTATATCTAATTTTAGAGATGATGATAGCAGGGGCGGATTCAGGGGAGTGCGTTCGGGCGATCACATCCCCCAGAATAGGGAACTTTTTATACTTTTTATTTTAAAAATAAAACATATCCTAAGTATTTTTCATCTTTGTATTATAAACTTAAATTAAAACCTAAAGTAGATAGGCCTTACTTTCTTAAGAAAGTTAATTCTGCAGAAGAGCTACTTCTCCTTTTCTAAATTTGTTTTTTTCTTTTCTTTTCTTTTCTTTTCTTTCTTTTTTTGCAATCCGTTCTTACCTTGATTTGACTTCGAATGACCGCCCCTCCCAAACAATCATCCTGGATCCGCCCCTGGATGATAGACATTTTAGTAAAATATGCCCTCAATCGCTGAAATAAATTCCTGTCAAGCTTTCGATCGCTGAAATAAATTTCTTCTACGGCCCTGCAAAACAGTGACGATTTTAGGGAGTGATCAGTTAGTAATGCCTCCCTGGAGCAACGACACTTCCCCAGAAGTCATATCTCTGATAATTCAGAATGTGATTTGTGCATTATCACTTTTCACTCTCAGTGTCTTGAAACGCACCAAAAAGGAACTGTTCTGAAGTATTTACTGGTTCTCCCTATGACCCCATTTCAATATGGCCCCTTGGACATATACACATCCGAAATATCACCTTTTATGTCAGTGATCCCGAAAACTATCTATTCGACACAAATATAGGATATTTTCGATTCTTTATTCCTGTCACCCTCCCATTGTCAACTCGAAGCCAACCAAGGCTTATTTTGGACTTACGCAGCATCCACAGTGTCACTTTTCATCTTTGCACATGAATTCGACAATAATTTCGTTCGTATTTGACTACTTTTACATGTCACCTTCACCTCTTGGTAGGGATTTTTTCAGTATCTCGCCCCCACAACTATGGAGAAATTTCAACCAACTAAGTATAATTATAAATTATCATCTGAAACACAACAGTACGGGTGATCTTTTTCGCAGAGGAATTCGTTAACTACTGTTTCAATATCAATGTATTGGCTTTTTTGCTCTGCATGCTGGAGATTGCCAAAGAGCTAAACTTCATTCTGTACTATTGTGCAATGAATATAGTGGTTTAATTCACTGAATACTCGCTTAGATGATGCTCTCGTCACAGGAAAAGTGAGATACAGTTATAAAAGAAAAACGAAGCGAAATATTTAAGTTTTACGTCCCACGTTATGCCGACTACGCTAATGGAGACAGTGATGGTGAGAAACGAATGAAATCGTTGAATGAAGAAAGTGGGAGGAAACTGGAGAAACCCGAGAAAACTCATGCACACGGTGTTTGTCCATAATAAAGCCATTCAGCGCGAGCTGGGATCTAACCAACAACTCCATGCACCATAGGTAAAGTTATAAAAGAATAGGCGTCTAAACAAATACGGAACACTACTATCAATGAGAGTTGTATAAGATTAAATTTTTATTTATTTCATTCTAAGTTGAAATTTCAATCAATCTTGATCTTCATTACTGTTCGAAATCCGGACCAACCAGTATTCCCTACTAGGGTAAAGATTAATTGATCGCCAACAGAAATCCAAAATCCTCTGTATAACCCACGTTCCATTATTCCATATACACAATTAAGAGTCCAGCGTAACTACCAGTTAATAAGTTTTCTTCTTATTATTATTATTATTTTTAACACCTCAAAAATATAGGCTCATAATTGAACCACTGATTGAAAAAAGGGAATAAGTACATAAAAATATTTTTTCCACTTAAGCTTTTCTCACCAATTGCAGTGCTACAATACAAGATTCTTCTTCTTGTCTTAGAGTTTGTCAGTTCTTTTGCTGAATTAATCAGTTATACACTTGTTGAAACAAATACATATACGCCTCGGGAAGGTTTTTTAGCGTTTCTGAAAACTTAGGGCTGATGTACTTATTCCGTATTGCTGAAAATAGTTGCTGCAAGGACGTGATAAATCTTTTCGGTAGACTTCACAGTCTATAGCTCCTTCACAACTTCCTTTTCATCTAAGGCTAAGTAGTTACATTTTAGACATTGAGGAAAAAGTGTGAAATTAATTAAAACCCTTCAAAGTGGAGTTACGAATCTTCAATGGACCCCATTTTGCTGTTGGCCTCGCTCAACGCACTCCCGTCACTGTTCAGGGTGCACGATGGAGTTTCTCCCTTTTAGGAATACTTTCTAAGACAGTACTAGTTTTTTTTACAGCTGTTTCAATTGAGTTGTATTTGCTAGAACTGTCGGTTAAAGGAAACAAAAGATCCTATACTCAAACACAAATCATCTCTCTAGAAGCTCTAATGGAAAACGAAACGAATCGTCGTAAACATGTTACATTCTTGAATTGGAAAGCAGCAAAACATTGATTGCACAAACGTATAATGGTATCATTTGCTTGCAAATTTAAAACTTATAGAAGTTGATGGATTGTTAGGTGAGGGGTTAGTGAACAGGATTGTTGTACTGGTGGTCCAGTGTTCTAATCTCGTCCGTTCTTCTTACGTTTTTTTTCTTTAAGCTACACTGAGTTTGTTCATTCCAATTCTTTAAGCTTGAATTAAATCTAATACCAGTTAGTGAATTAAAAGTAGCTAACATTATTTTCAAATACGAGACGTTATTACATGCTTGTCACTAGCTCACAATACTCAACTTTGATATAAACTCTTGCAGCCTTCATTTAACTCATTTCTTGACGTGTTTTGTTACAAAACTCATGAATCGTGGCGAACAAAATTGCTTTACCAGATAATGGTGACTGATTTAAAACCAAATGACAAGTATGAGAATTAAACGTATCATATCTGTAGTTTGGCGTGGAGAAGAAACCAAATAGCGAACGAAAGGTTTAAGAACAACCACCACAACCACTTAATATAAACTATGCCAAAGATTATTGACTTATATGATTTAAAAAAATCGAAAGAAATTTTGAAAGAACGAAAAATACTAACTTAGAATTTTGTAACTGGAGGCAAGGAAATCTAATTTAAACATACTAAAACATACCATTTAGCGCATATAGAGCGTGGATCTGTGCTCAAGGCGCTAGCTAATAATCTGGAGGTTCTCAAGTCGGAACCATGTGTGAATATTTTGTTTAAATTTAGAAGTTTTGGCGATCATTAGTCGGCGATGACACACGTTTAATTGTCTTAAGGTATTTGAATATTTTGATCTTTCCATATTTGAATGATCAAATCTTCAATAATAATAATAATAATAATAATAATAATAATAATAATAATAATAATAATAATAATAATAATAATAATAATAATAATAATAATTATTATTATTATTATTATTATTATTATTATTATTATTATTATTATTATTATTAGCAAAGTAATTCAATAACACGTTAATATCTTTAATTATTTCTCGATAACTACTCGAACTTAAGACGTCCTCGAATCTAAGTCGCATCCCGATTTCACTGGGCTAAATTAAAGAAAAATAGTAATATGTTATGGTTTTACTATTACTAAAGCACTCTTTGATATTGGTCATTTTCGATGATTTTATGTATCCCTCTCCCCTCTCCATGTTGGGGGCACGGTATGACAAAAATTATCCCAGGCCCGAATGTCACGTACGTTGAAAATTTGATCGAAATCTGTTGGATGGTTCAAGAGTTGTTCTATTTATTTTTATATATTAATCTCCCCTTCTCTAATCCTCTCCTATGTTCTACCGTCAAAGTGAAAATATTAAAACAAAAGTTTCTAGGCCCGAACGTCGTCTATGTTGAAAATTAGATCGAAATCGGTCAGGTGGTTCAAGAGTTGTTAAGTTTTATTCATTTTTATAGATATCTCCCCTCCCCTCCTCCTACCTTACGTTCTACCATCAAAGGGATATGATAAAAACCACCCCAGGTCCGAACCTCATCTATGTTGATAATTTGATTAAGATCAGTTCGGTGGTTTAAGCGTGATGAAGTCACCAAGACAGCATTTTTATTTTTATTTTTTTACATAGTCCCCCTTCCCCTCCCCTACATTGTGCCGTCAAGGCAAAAAATGAAAACATCCCAGGTCCGAACCTTATCTATATTGAATGTTTGATTGATTGGGATCAGTCGGATTGTTCAAGAGTTATTAAGTTTTATTCATTTTCATATATTTACCCTCCCCTCCTCTTCCGCAAGTTCTAATATCAAAATGAAATAACAAAAAGCTTCCCAGGTTCGAATTTCATCTATGTTCAAAATGTGATTGAGAACGATCGGGTAGTTCAAGAGTTATTCACTACCGAACATTGTCACTTTTATTTTTATATTTATAGCTGTTATGTATCTTCCCCCTCCTCTCCATCCTCTACGTTATTCCGTCAAAGTGAAATGGTAAAATCCATCCCTCGCGTTAATCGAGACGGGGACATATAGCCTCATTGCTGACGTCCCCATTAATCCCCCTACTCATACCCTTTAGTGTGTTTAAGTTAGTTTTTTTTGTTTTCAGTTGCAAATTTCTAAGTTATTATTCTTTGTTTCAAAATTCTCGCATTTCTTGTATGATAATACAAGTTAATAATCTTTGACTTGTTTTATATTAATAATCTGAGTTGTTCTTAAACCTTTGGTTTCCAATTTTGTTTTGTCTCTACACCAAACTACAGATATGACAAATTTAATTCTCATACTTTACATTTGATTTCAAAGCGGTCGCCATGAACTGCTTAAAAGCAATTTTTCCGTCACGAAACACCCAGCAGAGGGCGTACGATATCGTCTACAGCAATGAGAGGAAACTCCGCCTTGTTACGTGACGTCACATGAAGCACGTTCCGTTCAAACACCTAAGCAAAGCTATCATTTTGCTTCTGGTGTGAAAATGGCTCACTACGAAGCTTCTGCTAAAGGCAGCGTGATTGCTTTAATTGAGCATGCGGGCATGAACTATAACTATAGCGAGGCAGGCGCGAGATATGGCGTTAACCGTGCTACAGCACGGAGGTGGTGGAGGAGATATGAGGAAACAGGAGATGTAAGACGTAAAAGAGGAAGTGGGCGACAAAGAGTTTCCTCTGCCGAAGAAGACCAGAGTTTAATTGCCCAATGCCGTGAGCACCCTTTCATGTCTGCCCGACAGTTACGAGAGGAAACCAATTTCCCAGGCGATGTTACGACTGTCCGTCGTAGACTCAAATCCTTTGGTTTGAGATCATACAGGGCAACTGTTAAGGAGCGACTAACAGAAGACCACATGGTTGACCGTCTGGCGTTTGCACAGTTAAATATTGCACGTGTGTGGGACGAGGTCGTTTTCACAGACGAAAAAATATTTTCCAGTGCACACTTCGGGCCGAAGCGTGTTTACCGCCCTCCTGGAAAAAGGTATGCCTCTGAATACGTTTCCCGTTCTGGTCGAATGGGACAATGGTGAATTATGACTAACAAATACAAACAAACGGTTATCGCCTGATCTGGGGCATAACACAGTTAGGTTTTAAGTGGAAAAGAGAGGCAATTTCCATTACTTTTACTCATTGTTAAAATGATGACACCGAGGTATGTCTTGTCATTACAGTGAAACGGAAGAACTGCTTGAAATGTTTTTTAATTAACTAATGTTTTTCCACTAACATATGTTTCCTGCTGTACTCAGGCCTTTAGTATAGCACTAATCATACGTCTAAACGACTCTGTATAAGGACTATTGTGTTTAGCATTTGGCTTCATTTGAGTTTTTATCACGTTACATTCTTTAACACGTTCATCATAAGAGGAAGAGATATTTAAAAGTTAAGCCGACAGTAGGCTATCTCTTGAGCCCCTAACTAGGTAGGCTAGTAAACACGCTATTTTAAAATACACGAGCATATCCCTCATCATCTTCAAAAAAATAGGCTTTCAAAGGGAAAAGGTTGCAAGTTCCAAATACTTGATCAAAAGTCACATCGTGGTTGTATGTCTGATAATACAAGAAACGAACGAACGAACCGTTTGAAACGAATCTTTGAACATATTTGGTAGTTATAGGAAAATGGTTAGCTGGTTCTCACTAGGAATTTGATAAAACTTGGACACAATTTAGAGAATGGTCAACAATGTCTAAATACGAGTATAAAATTGTAGGTGGAACTGAACACGAGGAAAGAAGTAATAAGGATTTGAGATTTACCATTCGAAGTTATTAAGAAACAAAACTTAATGTGCGCGAACGAAGAAAACGTAACTACTTACAGGATTTGAACACATTAACATTTGATTAACAGATTATTTTTTTACCACAACCGCTCGGCTATTTCTTATGCGTATTTAAATTGTTTAACTGCGCTTTAATTGAAGTTGACCGATTACAGTTGCATTAAAATCTGTTTCTTATTGAGTTTCAATGCTAAGCTTCACTTTTCTCCTGTAAGTTTCCCCTGTGTGCACTTCCACTTGAAATTTTCTGTTTGGGCATAGTTGGCCGTTTTCTAAATCAGTGGTCGCCGAACTTATGAGACTTCTGAGCGACCGTACTGTTTTTGTGTGCATTGCAACAGGGTTATCGAAATCATTACATCTAATACACACAAACATTTTGATTTGCGCAAAATAATTACATTGAAGGTTGGCGCTAGTAGGGTTACGTCTTTGTCTCTATACATTAGAGGGAAGCAAGAAAGTTCGTGCTTTTTTATACTATGAAAGAAAACTGTCAATTACAAGGTTTTAACGGTTTATTTATTCGGCAAAATAGTCTCCATTTACTTCTACAACCTTCTCCCAGCGCTCAACAAGTTTGTAAATGCCAGTTTTGTAGATTATTTGTTTCCGACACTCGAAAAACTCAGACTGCCTTTTTGACGTCTTCTTCAGTCTTGAACTGCCTGCCACGCATAAAGTTCCCCATGGCTAAGAATGAATGGTAAGCCGAAGGGGCGACATCTGAGGAGTATGGAGGATGAGGTAGAAGCTCTCAACCAAGTTCTGAGATTACCTCCAGCGTCTGTTTTGCGGTGTGAGAACGCGCGTTGTCCTGGTGATAGAGCACACCTCTTCTGTTCAGTAGTGCTGGCTGTTTCTGGGTCAGTTTGATGGATACCGTTCTCAGTTGTGATGAGTACATATCTTTGGTAATTGTCTTACCACGTTCCAAGAACTCGTAGTGCAAGATACCGTTTGTAGTCCACCAAACACAGAGCAAGATCTTGCGTTGATGGATGTTCGGTTTTGCAGTCAAAGGCTTCGGCTCATTCGGTGATAGCCTTTGGTATGACCGTCTTTTATTGTCACACATGACCCACTTCTCGTCACAAGTTAATATACAGTCCAAAATTTGACAGATTTTGTGTCGCGTCAACAAACATGAACAGATATTCAGTCTTAGAACTTGGCTCGTAGCGGTCAGCTGGTGAGGGACCCACTGACCCAGTTTCCAGATCAAGATAGAAAAATAAAACAAATTGCACCACTAAATTCCTGAGCTCAAGCTAGTGTTATTTGATGTGTCATACACCCCCTTCCCATTTAAAAAAAATTACTTGAATCCAAAATGGCGGATTTCAAGATGGCGGCCATGAATGACGGCCCCTCATCAAACCTCTGTTCCCATCATCACTTTTTACTTTTCCCGTCGATTTTCAAACTTATGCAGGTGTCCAATGACTTTTGACTCACCCTGTATTTAGTAGATCTGGATATGAAATAGTTTATGAATGGCAGCTGCAGAGTAAATTGAATTCTGACATGAAACAGAATATTTGCAAACAGATGAGTTCTTGAACGATATTATCACAGATGATGAAACTTGCGTAGACCATATTCACCCCAGAGACAAGAGAGCCTCCATGAGTATTGCCACAAAGGATCGTTTGTACTGAAAAAATTTAAGACTGTATCATAAGCAGCAAGGTCATGCTTACAGTCTTTTGGAATTTTCATGATATAGTGCATATGGAATACCTGCCCAAGGGTACTCAATTCTGATTAGTATTGTAAATCTTTTACAAAACTGGAAGCATGAAATCTACAAGTTTGTTGACAAGCGAAATCCTCTCATTTAGCATGGTAATGATGTCCCTCATACTAGTACAAAGACAACTGACAAGATTCAACGTGTTGGTTTCACTGTCATATCTCATCCTACACACAGTTCAGATCTGGCTCCATCAGATTTCTATTATTTTCCGAAAATTAAGAAACATCTGAAAGGACTTCATTTTGATTCTAACGATGCGATGAACCGTGAAGTCAGGGTGTGGTTTTGTTGTCAAGATGATAATTTTATAACGATGCAACTATGAAACTGATCACACGTTGGCAAAAAGATGTTGATTGCTATAGCAAATTTGTTCTGTATATTAAACTTCTACTAGTGTACATGCGTTTGTTTTACATCTAAACTTCAGTCATTTACGTATAAAAGAAAAACAATAGGGTTCATCACTTTCAGTATTTCCTGGAATTGATATATTTTTTTTAAAAAATCATACCGATCGTAAGTAGCGTAAACTTAAAGCCACCATGAACATGACAGTTAAAGGTGATATAGAGTATGATATATTGTGATTACAATGTTTTAATTGTCCCGTTTGTTAATTTCAGTTGGAGGAGGAGAATAATGTCTGTAGTTGTGCATAAGTTAGGTAAGAGTGCAAGTGAGATATTCAATCTCCTGCAGACATTTGGAATTACCAATGTATTCGTCATCTCTACCGACAGGCTTCCACTGTCAGAGATCATTCACATCAGAGTAGCGCACGTACTGTAAGGATTGCATTGACCAACATAAATATGCGCACTTGGTTCCAACATAAATCGTTGCAGAAGCAAAGTGTCATGGCGAAAGAAGAAAATTGCATCGACGATGCACGTACCAGATGCTGTAGGAGAATCTGGCGACCTGGACCTACAAATGTCCAGGTTGTCTAAATCCTAACTCCAGCCCCTCCATGGCCTGTTCCAAACCTGTGCTGAGAAAGGGGAAGGGTTGTCTCTGAGCACATGCATTATAGTATGTATTGTACTGACGGGGGATAGGACTCGGGAAGTGCGTTACTCTCGTATTTCCGGCTGGTAATGCTTTCTATCTATGGACTGCACGTTAAGACTAGAGAACAATCCATTGGGGAATAAAGGCTTCGACCGAATATCCAAACAGCGACTAATCAGTAACATTGGAGCTGAGAGGATACATGCGACCTCGTCACAGTCTCATCGAGATAGATAATATCAACTGCTGTCTCTACTGGCGGAGGTGAAGGCTCACATTCTATATCCGAAATGTGCATCTAGGTCATGCCCTTAGGTTCGGGAGATAAAACTACGTAGTACTCCAACACGTATGAAAGAGGGATAATGGTGTGCCTGGGGGCGAATCAAATACCCTACAGGGAGGATAAAGTGGTAAGGCCTCAATTAGAGATTTGTGCTTGTTCTTGGGTTCGGAATGGGATACCAGTATCCTAACGCATTCTCGTACTTCAGTAGTACTACAAGGGAGGATCAAATAAAAACTTTAAAAATGCAATCAAATGCCGTAAAGTTGGATGATTGCTTGGATATGTAGCAGTAATATGCCTTAAGGTGCTCTTAATGACCGACAGGTGGCAGAGTGTTGGTAAGAGAACGACGAAAGCGACGGCGTCAGTATCAAGATGGCTGCCCCACTACCAACCTGCACCGCGTTAGAACAGCGTTCGGTAATCAGGTTTTTTAAGCAGTGAAGGTGTAAAGCCAGTTGAAATTCATCGCAGGATGGCAGCAAAGTATGGTGATTCGTGTTTGTCTCTGTAGCAAGTATACGAGTGATATAGGAAGTTTTAAAGTGGCTTAGCATCTATGGAGGATACTCCTCGACCGAGACAGGCTAACCGCGTAGTGACCGGTAAAACAATGTGTTAGCGGAACAGCTTGTAAACGAAAACATACGTAATACGCTGAAAAAATGACTTCAATCATGAATATTAGTTTGATTCAGCTCAACACATTGTGCATAATGTTCTGCATTTCAATGTGGCGTCTGCAAGATGGGTTCCTCTTCAGTTGACTGCTGAATTGAAAGATGCCTGTGAAGAAACCTTAGGTTGTTTCAACGCCAAGGGTGATGCATTTCTGGATAGGAATGTTACAGGCGATGATACCTGGGTTCACTCTCATCAACCAGAAACCAAAAAGAGCGAGCAAGGAATGGGCGCATAACTCTTCACCGAAACCTAATAATAATAATAATAATAATAATAATAATAATAATAATAATAATAATAATAATAATAATAATAATAATAATACCGCACTCAACCTTAGCAGGAAAGGTCATGCTCACTCTTTTCAGGGATACAAAAGGAGTAATTTTGGAACAGTACATGGAGAAAGGAGTGACAATGACAAGTGCCTCGTTTTCAAACTGCTGTAAAATCAACTTCGCCCTGCAATCAGACTTTTGTCTTCAGCTGTCCTCCTACTGCATGACAATGCTCGACCGCATACTGCCTGTTTGACTGTTCAGACTATAGATAACATCAAATTTGAGTGTCTCATTCTTTAACCGTATTCACCAGACCTTGCCCTCAGTGACTTCATGTGTTTGGGTCACTCAAAGAAATGATGGGAGGCAAGCATTTCAATAGTGATGAAGAGGTGAAAAATGCGGTACACGAGTGGCTACAACCTCAGCCAAAATAATTCTTCCAACGTGGTATCCATGCACTTCCGAAGCGATTGAATACTTGCATTCAACGTCAAAGGTACTACGTTGAAAAATAAGAATTAAGATTTCCTTTTCATTGTTACATTCTAAAATGAATTGCACTTTTAAGGTTTTCATTTGATCATCCCTCGTAGTAAGTAAGAGAGGAAGTGCAATCAATACTTCGTCCCAGGTTTTTAAGTGTTTACCGGGTGCAGGATCCACTACCTTACCAGGGGAGCCGCCGCTTCCAAATGATCATTGTCTTTAAACGAAGACAGTCTACATCACCCATTGAATCTGGTAATGTACAGCGTACCTCTACAGTAATTAGAAGAAGTTACGAATTACTTGAACGGCTCTGATGGCCCCTCCCAGATGGTGACCTATACATACCATTGGGTTCGGAAGTACCTTAGTCACAACGTGTTGCCATTGAATGATAGAGGTAGGCAGAACCAGGAATAAACAAAAAACCCTCCCTAGGCATGCCTAGGAATCTCGGATTGGATTGGACTCTGCTGGGCTGTGGTCAAATCGTGGGATGCAGTAACTGGTGCGTTTACTGGCGGAAGATGAGCTTAAATTATAACGCTCGAGTGTTATACTTACAGAGCTGGAAAAGACTTGACTTGCTAGCATGAGTGCCTCGATAAGTAGGATAATTGGTAAGCACCCACTTCGGTCTGATCTCACACTGGGCGTATTCCAATCCCTGGAAATTCTGGTGTTACAGATCTTGAAGATGCACATCGTGCATGAGGACAATTGAGTCCAAATACAGAGAAACTACGGACTGGATTTATGATAGTTCCAGTCTATAAAATACGCCGCCTGTCTGCACTATGACACGTCATGCGAAATACATAGTAGTAAATCACTCTTCTCTAATTTCCTGACTCCATAGATACGTCTGAAGAGAGTCATAAGAGCATATCTTGGTTCACAGGTAATCACGGACAAATAGATTTTTACCATTAAGGAGTTCTTTATTATTCAAAATGACTCCGTATATATGCAACGTTTTCCTAGGAAGCCGCTGTGATCATTCTCATAGTGCATCCCGCTAAGGAGAGATGTGGTAAGAGGTCACATATCACGGAATCAGAAAGCTCCACTTCTGCGAAACTACGTGTTGTGAGCTACCAGTCTGATTGACACCTGTTGTTCAATCTCTCACTCCTACCCTCTTTGTCAATATCGACCGTCTTCTACATTAATTACTGGCCTACGAGTCTGTGTAACTGCAAGCTTCGGACGTTTTGAATAACCTGTCGCTTATGCACCTGTCAATGGACAATAAATCTCTGTGCAGAACACAGTTATACTCGTGCATACCACCTACTGATATGTACAGATAGTCACCGCGTTACATCAGTTCAACAAACGTAAATTCTTACTTAAGTAACAAGATTCTGATATGAATAAAATTTATGTCTGAAGTTAGAAGTATGAAACTTCTAAATTCTACTTTGAGAGCCACCTAGTGACCGAGTGTCTTATCAACACTTTTGTCTATCATTTCCATTGACACTTTTAAGTAAATTCTAATGCTTATACATTGTTAATGCTATAAATAGAAGTTGGAAACTGTAGTTATATTATGACCATGTAAGGTACATGCCCCTTGTCAACCCTTTCAAAAGCATTATAAATAATAAGTCGGATTTCAGCAACGGTTTTATTTAATATTTTTTTACACCAAAAAGTTATGACAAATTTATCGCAGAACTTTCATTTACTAGAATATGAGATTAGCTGTAACAATTGATTTTCTTTCTTTCTTCATTTTTGAGTTGAATAATATTCTAAATATTTCTAAAAGAGGAATTCCCTTCAATACCCTCGCTGAGAAATTCTAAAAGAATAATTCCCTCAAAATATTATTCCAAGATATAATGCAGGAAACTTTCTATCCATTTATCCATACAGTATCAGTTTCTTCTCGTCTTTTTTTGTCCTCTTCTGTAGATCCTAGTAGGCTATTACTTCGAAATATATAGCTTTTCCAAAAATATACTTCTTTTCCAAAAATATAGCTCCCTTTCTTCACTACTACGTATATGGGCAGTCACATGCGTTTACAGGTGAATCACAAAACATACCATCCAATACATTAAATCGCTCTTAACACATTGAATCATTAGAAACAGCGTTTCTTTACAAGTAGTGTACAACAAAACAGAACACAGTGAAAACATATAATATAGGATATCTCCACATGTGGTAGACCATATATTCGCGAAGAAAGTTCGAACCAATTCATTGTAAACATATTTGAGTGGTTTTTTTATAATTTCAATGTGAAGAAACTGATAATTCCCACTTCTTTGCAGTTAGACACTTCTGTCGTGTATCATCCTCTAATGGTTTCTGTTCCTTTTGCGTTTAAATAGTTTTCAGTATATTCCAAATTCAATATATATCCAATTATTGTCCAAAGTGTATCTTTAGAATGGGATGATAAGTCACGTACGTATTATCATTAGCAAAATGTTTTTAATATTTTTTCTTCATTTTTCTAAAAGAAAATTTGTGCAAAGGCACGGCACCTACAAGAAAAATTTTTTCTTTTCTTTTCCAAAATGGTGAAGTGCGTTTTAAAGTATCTAGAGACCATCAGGGTTTATTGAAAACAGTGACAGCAAAAGATATAAGCAGCTGAATAGTCAACCCTGTTGCAAGGGCTTTAATAGTTCTTTATTTAGAGCCTTGATTTCCTAGACTGCCGTCGAACCTGCGAAGCAACAGAATAGTCGCCGCCACCAAGATTTTTCCTTCCCTTTGTGTGTTGTAGTTTCAGACGAATCAAATATGATTCCATCGAATTCCGACTTTGGGATATCACTTAACGAATCATTCTCTGAGATATTGCTTTGATAATCATCCGAAGCTACTGTAGTAAGTGAGTTGGTACTATGAATCAGATGTTCAGGCATGCTGTTTACGAAATTGAGTTCTTCATCGGTACAGTGTAACATGGCCGGGTCACTGTCATTATCTTCATTGGATTCGCAGGAAGCATCCGCTGGAAAATATCCAATAGAAGGCTCCTGATTCAACATCACAAAGTTGCGTACATCAGTGCGAATGCTGACATACGGCAGCATGCATTTTACACACATGTCTTGAACTGAAAACCAGGTGACAGAGTAAGCTCTCAACGTATAAATAAAAAGTCGTGTAACCACTTCTTCATCGTACTTATATGTGTAAATTATATTGCCATTGGAGTCCCTACTCTGGTACTCCGTGCAACGCCGATCGCAGCTGATGGTATTTCTAGGATTATCAATAAACGGAAATCTGATTTGTTTGGAAAATAGCACAAGAAAAGAATTCTTGAAGTCATCAACCATTTTTACTATTGGACCTTCCCTATTTCGCATCTGTCTCGTATACTCTATAGCGCCGCACTGAATTTTCAAGCTCTTAGTAACGACAACAGTGAACACAAGAATCGAAAATCTAGTTTTATCAACAATAAATTACGATATTTCGTATTAGGTATAATATAAACAAGAACAGGAAAAAAGTAAAAATCAAACATTTTTGATAATTTTTGGTATAGATATCGAGAACAGTTATGTGCAAAATTCTTGATTTTTTTTTCAGATAGTATATCTTTGTATGTAAATGCTCTTTCCGAAAAGTACGTTTGTATTGATGTTTAGCGTTCCTTTCACCAATAAGACTCTATGAAGCGTGCATCATTGTATGTATCATTGTTAGAAGTATATCAGTGTTAGGATTATTTGTGCCACTGTTAGCAGTATGTGTATCACTGTGTGATGATCCACCATTTCTTCGTATGTACCAAGAAGTGGACATCAACTTAATTCTTTCTCCTTCACTTCTGAAAAGGTAAGCTCTTGGGTCGCCATCTTAATAGAAAGTACAACTGAATAACGCATCTGATTTGCTTTCGAAGAACAGGAGCTAAAGGGAAGCGGATGACCATCGACGAGCGCTTATTATCTAAAATTTCATATGTCTATGCTATGGAATTCAGCTAAAGAGATCTTCAAATAATAACGATGTTCAACAATCTCCCATCAGAAATAATACTTTAATATCCACAGATATACAGTAGAGTAATGGAACTAAAGTTCACCTTGCATTTACAATGGATATCTATACGAAGTATACAGCATATGGGACATCAATAGCACGGTAGTTTCCTAACTATTCCTCTGAAATTCTGTATAACATCACAACGTAGAGAATGACGAGAGTAACTACATTAATCTATCAACTCGAAGAATACTTTTCATATAATACATTAATCTTCTTAATTCATAATTCGTCGTTTCATATGATCCAATATCTTATAACAATAATACATAATTACATCGTCGATTCATTCATATCAATTAAATCTCATCTTAGCAAAATTACTTATTCTTTTGCATTTCTCCCTTCAATTCATCACATTGCAATAGTTGAATTAAAATATATAAATACAGTATATTATGGAGGAACAGCTTAAACTACATTAAGACGTGTGCTATGATAAATGTTTGAACAACGTTTCATTCACAAGGCATTACCACTCCTACTGTGCAAAATTTAGATTGTTTTAGAAACTGCTGCATAATATATTCCATAACATTTGACTATGTAAGCTACTTTCAGATGTAATTTCAATTATTCATGGCATTTTAAAAGTAAAGAATGATTCGTAGGACAGAAATTATTTAAAACTTCATAATGTAACAACACGAACACTTTTCAAACCAAGAATCACTAAGGAAAAATGTATATTCAATACAACTTTCTTTTCTTCTACTCCCAAATTTCTATCCTACGACGTGACATTACAAGGAAATGTCATGACTTCTGGCTTTCATAGGTTCTACTATATAATGTTTTAATATAACAATTTTTGAAAAATAGCAAAGAACAGAAAATAACTAATTAATAAATTAATATTACGAACAAAGAAAAGCAAATTAAGAAACAAAATGTAGCGGTACTTTTGGGGCCGTTACATCTACCACCGCCACTAAAATAAAAATATGAAATATTTTTGGTTTAAACTTTAAACATGTTAAATAAATGTTTAATCTCTCTATCGCTTATTTAACCACCAATCTAAATTCCTGAACTACAGAACGCATCAACAAGATTAGAATTACTGAGTAAGTCAGCAGCATGATTATTATTCTCTGGTATATTTGTATTTCCAGTGTAACCACTTCAGTAAATCTATTGCATCTCGGTCCTTATATATCCTCCTCTTATTTATTATCTGAGGTTTCCACTTCCGATGTTTCCAATCACATCTTTTTCTTTCTTTCGTTTTGAATTTTCTTCTCTGATGCTTCCATTCTGTCTTCTGTTTTGGTTTCATTAACTTTCTTCTCCTCCTTTTCCAGTTCGTTTCATTCTCTTTCTTTTTCTGGAAATCGATTCTTCCCTTCATAATCACAGTTACATCTTGTTGGTTGTCATTTGATGCATTGTATTTTCCATTTATTTTCCTCTTTTTCGGACGTGTCAAATTCGTTCTTTCTTGTTTTGTATTCTCTTTCCTTCTCCATAACCTCTGTTTCCATCTGATATTATGTATCACTCGGTATCTACGATCCACTCGGTATTCACACATGGTCTTGTTACAACTTCGAATTATTTTCTTCTCCTTCGCTTTTAGGCGAGTTTTCCCAACTCTATCAGTCTCTCCTATTCCTCTGCCTTTCAGAATCTTCCCACTGTCACCAAATGTTTTATTGTCATCGATTCGATATATCATTTTCTTCATTTTCAAACCTTTTCTTCCTCTTGGGCGTTCAATTTCTTCAGAATTTGACTCTTTACACCTCCTTCGATTATCATCTTCTTTAACTTCAAATCTTTGATTCCTCATCTTTTCGCCATATCTAGTATGTTTGTCTTCGTAATACTTTTGATAATCGTTTTCTTTTAACGGAAATCTGCCTTCTCGAAAAATACATTCATCTTCAATTACTGTAAGCTTCTGTGTCGGTTTAGATTTTACATCGGACTCAATCTTCTCATGATTGCCCATTTTCTCCACCTTCTGAATAACTTCGATTTTAAGTTCTGTAATTTTTGCTACACTTTCTTCATATAACACTCCTATTTTATCTTTCATTTTCGAATTTGGTTCTCCCACATACACATTATTTTCTTTACTTTCGTCATTATAACTGGGTGTAGATTTGTCATTTGTGTCTGTTGGTGCCAACCCACTACTATCAATGCTTCCGTCTTTCAGATTATTTTCACTTTTTATGTCAACTAGCTTTTCGGTTTCCTCATATTCCTCGTGTCCGCTTTCTGTATTATCAGAATTTGTTTCTTTTTTGGATTGATTAGGTTTGTTGTTCTTCTCTACTCTGAAGCTCAATCGTGCCTCATCCATTCGGTTACACAAGGTCATACACTGTAATTTTCTATCTGTTCGAATGGTTTGCAAATATTCCAGAAGAAGATTCTCAAATCGATCCAACCGCTTCATAATATCTTGCACCGGTTGTTGTATCTTCTCTGCAGCTTTATCATCTATTGACTTGTTCAAGGCCTCGACATTTGAACTTTTAGTAATACTTTCGTCTCTGGTTTCCGCTAAATTTACTTCGTTCGGTTTTGAAAGCTTACAATCACTATTACAATTCTCCTTGCACACACTTAAATCGTGACAATAGTTTTCTTTCTGAGTGTCAGCACTCTTATTTGTTAATTCAGCATCTTTTTCTTTATCTAAACTAGGAGGCGATGCGTCCTCATGAGATAGCTCTTTATTTATTTCTTCCCATTTATCGGTACATTTCTCTTCATTTGAATCAGCAGTCTGTGCATCATCGGTCGATACCTTCTGTTGTATTTTATCATGATTCGAGGTTCCTTCCTTATTATGATAACTAACTTTCACCCTTTTTACAATTGCCATATTTTTAATTAGTAATGTCCCTTTGAATCATTCTTCCTTTTCCCGCCAGATTATATTAGTAGCTTAAATTTGCAAGTGAAATTTCCTCCCGTCGACATTCACTCCTTTCTTCAGCCTTTAAGATCCTGGCTGGTAGTCTGCCATTTGTGATGATCCACCATTTCTTCGTATGTACCAAGAAGTGGACATCAACTTAATTCTTTCTCCTTCACTTCTGAAAAGGTAAGCTCTTGGGTCGCCATCTTAATAGAAAGTACAACTGAATAACGCATCTGATTTGCTTTCGAAGAACAGGAGCTAAAGGGAAGCGGATGACCATCGACGAGCGCTTATTATCTAAAATTTCATATGTCTATGCTATGGAATTCAGCTAAAGAGATCTTCAAATAATAACGATGTTCAACAATCTCCCATCAGAAATAATACTTTAATATCCACAGATATACAGTAGAGTAATGGAACTAAAGTTCACCTTGCATTTACAATGGATATCTATACGAAGTATACAGCATATGGGACATCAATAGCACGGTAGTTTCCTAACTATTCCTCTGAAATTCTGTATAACATCACAACGTAGAGAATGACGAGAGTAACTACATTAATCTATCAACTCGAAGAATACTTTTCATATAATACATTAATCTTCTTAATTCATAATTCGTCGTTTCATATGATCCAATATCTTATAACAATAATACATAATTACATCGTCGATTCATTCATATCAATTAAATCTCATCTTAGCAAAATTACTTATTCTTTTGCATTTCTCCCTTCAATTCATCACATTGCAATAGTTGAATTAAAATATATAAATACAGTATATTATGGAGGAACAGCTTAAACTACATTAAGACGTGTGCTATGATAAATGTTTGAACAACGTTTCATTCACAAGGCATTACCACTCCTACTGTGCAAAATTTAGATTGTTTTAGAAACTGCTGCATAATATATTCCATAACATTTGACTATGTAAGCTACTTTCAGATGTAATTTCAATTATTCATGGCATTTTAAAAGTAAAGAATGATTCGTAGGACAGAAATTATTTAAAACTTCATAATGTAACAACACGAACACTTTTCAAACCAAGAATCACTAAGGAAAAATGTATATTCAATACAACTTTCTTTTCTTCTACTCCCAAATTTCTATCCTACGACGTGACATTACAAGGAAATGTCATGACTTCTGGCTTTCATAGGTTCTACTATATAATGTTTTAATATAACAATTTTTGAAAAATAGCAAAGAACAGAAAATAACTAATTAATAAATTAATATTACGAACAAAGAAAAGCAAATTAAGAAAACAAAATGTAGCGGTACTTTTGGGGCCGTTACAACTGTTAAGAATATTTGTGTTACTATTAGAGTAGGTGTATCACTCTTAGAAGTATGTACGTTCACGTTAAAGGTGTATATGATTATTAGGAGCATGTGCATCACTGTTAGGAGTAGACATATCACTGCTAGGAGTATGTGTATCACTGTTAGAAGGTTCAGTGTCCATGTTAGGAATGTGTATCATTGCTAGGAATATGTGCATCACTGTTAGAAGTATGTGTATCACTGTTAGGAGTATGTGCGTTACTGTTAAAGTATGTGTACCACTGTTAGTGTATGTGTATCACAGTTAGGAGTATGTGCGTCACAGTTAGTAGTATGTGTATCACTGTTAGGCGTACGCGTCACTGCTAGAATATGTGCATTCTGTCAGGAGTATGTGCATCACTGTTAGACTATATGTATCACTGTTAGGAATATTGCATCAGTGTAGTGGTTTGTGTACCACTGTTAGAGGTATGTGCGTTATATTAGAAGTGTGTCAAGTTAGGAGTATGTGTGCCACTGTTAGACTATGTGTATCACTGTTAGGAGTATGTTTATCACTGTTAGAAGTAGGTACGTCACTGTTGGAGTATGTGTTTACTGTTACTAATATATGCGTCACTGTTAGAGTATGTGTTTCACTGTTAGGAGTATGTTTGTCACTGTTAGAGTATGTGTATCATTGTTAGAGTATGTGTATCACTTTTAGGAGTATGTACGCTCCTGTTACAGTATGTGTCTTACTGTCAGGAATATGTGCGTCACTGTTAGAGCATGTGTACCACTGTTAGAAGTATGTACGTCACTGTTAGAGTATGTGTATTACTGTCAGGAATTATGTGTATCACTGTTAGGAGTATATGCCCCATTTTTAGAGTATGTGTGTTACTGTTAGGAGTATGTGCGTCACTGCTAGAGTATGTGCATCACTGTTAGGAGTATGCACTTAACTGTTATAGTATGTGTATCACTGTTAGGAGTATGTACGTTATATTAGAAGTGTGTATCATTGTTAGGAGTATGTGTGCCACTCTTAGAGTATGTGTGTTATTGTCAAGAATATGTGCGTCACTGTTAGTGTGTATATCACTGTCAGTAGTATACGTCACTGTTAGAGTGTGTGTATCACTGTTAGGAATGTGTGCGTCACTGTTATAGTATGTATATCACTGTTAGGAGTGTATGCGTCACTGTCAGGAGTATGTGCGTCAGTGTTAGAATATGTGTATTACTGTTAGAAATATTTGCGGCACTGTTAGGAGTATGTGTATCACTTTAAGAGTGTTTCATCATTAAGCGAAAACAAACAACAGATATAATCTGCTACTTGACAATGTACTGTTTCAAATGGTATATAAATAACTAATATGTTCCAACAGAATAACTAACATTTTCTATGGGCTATGGAATCCGAGGTTAAACGCCGCATTCACAAAAGCTCTCCATTGTCTTTTATCCGTAGCCAACTGAATCCGCTAACTTTGTATTTCTATTTCTGCGAGATTCATCTTCATATTGTCCTATCTGCACCTATGTCTTTATGTTAGTATGTTTCTGATTGGATTCCAAGTTATAATTTTGAAAGCATTTGTTCTTTATTGCATTTTGATTACATGACCTGCCCACCTGAGCCTCCTTGACTTAATGTCCATTCAATATTAGGCAAACCGTTTCTCGTTATGAAGTTTCTGGCCTAAACTTACCGTTTCTTGTTATGAAGTTTCCGTATTTCTGTCACTCTTAAGTTTGAATATTCATCTCAATATTTTATTTTCGAATTCTTTCAGTTTGTGTTCTTTCCTCAAAGTAAGCGACCATGTTTCGTAACCATACAGTACATCAAACATAATTATACTTAGTTTGATATATTTTAAACTTTAATTTATTCGACAGAATTCGTGAAAACAAAGAGTTTGAACTGAATAATAACCGTTATTCGTTACTTTCTTTGACATTTAATTTCCTCGTGGATGTAGTTTTGGTCTCAATGTTGGTCCTAAATATTTGAAAGTATCCACTTTGTTGAAAGTATTGTTTGATATTTTAAAGTATTCATAACTTTATCGGTATTAAGTATTAAGTATTTACGGTCACATCGAATTTCCATGTAACTCCTCTGGATGTTGACGTAAAAACTGAAGTAGGCGAGGATTATAAAGATTCAGTATTCTACGGGATAGGGGTTAGAAAAGGCTATATCCGAGATTAGGAATGGAAAGGCAACCAGGAAAGGTAATATACCAATCGAATTCATTAAAAATATGGGAGACAAGGAAAAGAAAGAATTGTTCCGACTATGCAATGAAATACATTAAATAGAAGAGTAGCCAAAAGACTTCCTCAAGATGATCATGATACCGATGGGTAAGAAATCGAACCCAAAGAGATGTGATTATATAGAATTATTAGTCTCATATCTCAGGCCGATAATATTCTGCTTCGAATTCTGAACAGAAGGTTGTATGGAAGAATAAATGAAAAAGTTAAGGAGCAACAGTTCGGGTTCAGGAGAGGTAAGGGAGGTCGCTGAAAAGTTTATAGAAAAAGGGAAAGATGTGTACATTGTATTTATTGATCTAGACAAGGCTCTTCACCGCGTGAATTGGGAATTGTTATTGGGATTTCTAAAGAAGATTGGGTTGGAATGGAAAGATCAAAGATTCATAAGAAACTTATATATGAATCAACAAGTAAGTGTTAGAATAGGGGAGGAACTGACAGAGGAGATTGCGATTGTAAGGAAAGTTCGAAAAGAATGCTGTCTCTCGAAAACATGATGAAGGGCTGTGATGAATATGGAATGAAAATATGTTAGAAATACAAAAGACGTGATGATTGGAACGAAGCAGTCAGTGTCAAATATAAAAGTGGGAGGGAAGAAAATAGAACAAATGAATAGTTTTCGATGCCTGGGCAGTGTTCTTAATAATGACATGAAGAGTAAACGTGAAATAGAGGAAGGATAGGAATAGCGAAAGAAGTCTTTAGGAGGAAGAAAAGACTGTTTTGTAGGACCTGAATTGAGAGAAAGACTCATAAAATGCTTCTTGTGGAGTGTTGTACTGTATGGGGCAGAAATATGACATTACGCAAAAGTGATGAAAAACGGCTGGAAGTTTTCGAAATGTGGGAGTAGGGAAGAATAGGAACAATTATTTGGGTGGAGCGGAAAACGAATGAGAGGGTGATAGAAATGGTGGGGGAGAAAAGAACACTTTTAGATATTATTAGGAAGAGGAAGAGAAACTGGTTGGAACATTGCCTAAGAAGAAACCGTATCAAGAGGGACGTGCTAGAGGGTATGGTGGCAGGAAAGAGAGGAAAGGGGCAAAAGAGGCCACAAATAATGGGAGGTATTAAAACAGAAAGATCATATGTAAAGATGCAGAGGTTAGCGGAGGACCGTGGAGCATGGAAGCTTCTCAGCTTCGGTAAATGACCTGCCAATAAGGGCAGAATATCGATGGTGATGATGATTTTTCTGTGCATTTACTTCTAAACCGATATCATTGTAGACTCTGCATTTTTCTATTCTCCTCATATTGTACCCAATCATACCGACATCGTCAACATAAACCATAACCTGACGATTGCCATTCAACTCTAGGCAGAAGTTACTGTCCTTGATTTCCTTATAACGTATTCAATTTTACACTCGGTCTTTAATTTGAGCTTTAGTGGAGATGTGAGGTGAAAAAGGAAAAAAAGATAGAAAAGAAAAAAACTGCATAAAGTACACCGAATTTCCACTGTGATAAGTATGAGCGTCCATTTCCCTTTGGTAGGAATGCGGATTATGAATATTAAATGATATTAAGTTAGGGAGATATTACTCTAAATGAGGTGAGTTCAATATTGGCGGCTGTAATCTAAAATGATGTCACACATTGTAATTTTCATTTCAATTCTTACCTGTAAAAGATCTTATAGTACAATTTATACCATACGGGTGTTTTGTGGAACTTTGCGTTATAACTCTCCTATTTGAGCTTTTTCGTCCGTTTTTTTTAAAAGTATAGAGTCATTGTAGATTAAGTTACGTATGGTTTCACGTCTTCTTTCGTCGAGACATGGGAGGTGATGATGTCATTGAACATTAAAAAATATATATTTTTTGTTAGGCCTATTTTCATTATTTTTTTTGGCGGACTTACTTTTGCACGTAGAAGATTGAAATTTTGCACATACATTCAGTCCACCGACTAGTATTTATCAGATTTTTCAGATCCCTGCGTTAGCACAGGGGGGTCCAGAGAGGCAAAAAGGTAAAAAAGGGATATTTTTTTTACTAAAAATCCATTTTTTTCGCTTTTTTCATTTCTCAGATACATGATGTAGACATGTGAATGATACCGTCAGAAAGGCAGTTTTATTCTGAAGAGAATGATGGGCGAACCTTGATAATAGGCTAATTAGGGATGTCTCAGGAAAATTTTACCCAAGATCCTGTCTTATACGAGAATCTGGGGTATTGTGGGTATGTTGTTGTTGGCGGGCTTACTTTTGGACCTAGAAGATTGAAATTTTGCACAAACATTTAGTCCACCGAGTAGTATTTATCAGATTTTTCAGATCTCTGAGTTAAAAATAGGGGGTCCAGAGGGGCACCTTTAAAAAAAAAAAAAGAATATTTTAACCAAAAATACCTTTCCTCGCCATTTTCCAGCCTCAGATACATGATGGAGACATGTGAATGGTATCATTTAAAAGGCAGTTCTACTCTGAAGACAATGATAGGCAAACCATTATCCTAGGATGAATATTCATGTCAGGAAATTTTTACCTGAGATCCTGATTTTTTTTTGTTAAACTATTTTTATTATTTTATGGCAGGCTTACTTTTGCACCTAGAAAACTGAAATTTTGCACAAACATTCACTCCACCGAGTAGTATTTATAAGATTTTTTCCAAATATCTGCGTTAACACAGGGAGGGTTCAGAGGAACAAACATTTTAAAAAGGAATATTTTAAACAAAAAATTCCTTTCTTCGCGATTTTATCGCCTCAGATACATGGTAGAGACATGTGAAGGATACCGTTTGAAGGGCAGTTCTATTGTGAAGAGAATAATGGACGAACCATGATTCTAGGATGAATATGGATTTCTTAGGAAATTTTGTACCTGAGATCAGTGTCTTTTGCAGTAATCTGAGGCATTGTGGGAATTATTGATAAATATTTTCCCGCTCTTACTATTCAAGATAAAAGCTTGAAATTTAGTACACCCATTAATATTTTTCAGTTGATTTTCAGATCTCTGCGTTAATACAAGGGGTTCCAGGGGGCTCAAATTATGAAAAAAATATTTTAAGAGAAAAATCTCGATTTCCATGGAAATTCCCCACCTGGGAGACATGATAGTGAAATGTGAATGATATCATTTTAAAGGTTGCTATATTGCGCAAAAAACAAGGTATGAACCATGATCCTATGATAAATAGAAATGATGCTGTAACCGCTTGACTGAAACGCTATAATTTACCTTAAAAAAAAAAAAGCAAGATCTTAAAAGTGGTTATGCTCAACTTATGATGGTGAAGTTCTTACTAACAGTTTAAAGCCTCATCAATCTTTTAGAAAAATAATGATCATTACATCCACACTTTTCATACTTACATATGCATCGATAATTGAGAGTTTTGTCTCACAAAAATTGATTTGATTTGGGATACAAGCACCAAGCATTAAAGATGAAACCAGACAGAGAAGGACGCGAAGTAACCGGGCGGTAAGTACTATCGTATGTTAAACTTCGTAGAAATTGGCAAGGTTTGTTAAGAAGGCAATTAATACCATAAAATTCATACCTTGTAACCACTTCAGAAGTGGACGAGTAGTAAAAGGAAAATTGCTGCTGTAACTTTATTAATTGAACTAAATTTTCCTGGTCATGAAAAAGCTTATTTAAAAATAACACTACAGCTCGGAGAACATGGTAGAAAACAGTTTGAAAAATATTGTTATACGCTCTGTAGATACTGAACTATTAGTTTTAGCAATTGCGTACTTCGTCACTGTGTTAGATAATAGTCTGGAAATTTGGATTTCGTTGGAAATTAAAAAAAAAAAAAAAACTTCCGTTCGTCTTATAGGTGCTGCAACTGGAAGAGAAGCCATGGTAAGTCGCTTATAGCCTTCTTCGACGCTATACAAATTCCGGGTAGAAATGTGTCGCATCAATGTCCATAATTTTATTAAAGATAGGAAAGTTAAGATTGCAGACGCGGGATGCCGACATACAGAGTCAGCGATGCTTATGATGGTGCTGTCCGAATTGACTATTGCTGAATTCCATTTTATTCAAGGTTGTTAACAAACAGAGGATCTGTCCATATGTATCTTCATCTTATGAACTAAATAAAGCAAAAAACAAAAAAACAAAGAAAAACAAACAAAAAACAAATCGGCACGTCTGGTTGGCTACTCTTGTCTCCATCATGAATGTGGCTCAAAATATTACAACCATAGTGGTCGAAGCAGGCGGAGTGGACGCGGCGAAACTGTGACGTATGACTTCACGATTTTGTTGTATAGATATATAGGCAGATTCTATACTTTATAATATCCTTGATTTCATTATTAAAGAAAGAAAATCCAGATAGACAATTGATTCTTTTATGCATTTTAACATCTCGTAGCTATAGGCCTAATCATACAATACCAATATACAGTGCATAATGGATACCCGATGTAGTAGACAGAGCATGCAGGTGCATATGAGATAATCTACTTCAATTTTCAATGCATCAGCATACCTCATACAAAAAACAGCAGTGTAGAGACCTTCAGCTTTTTTTTTTTTTTTTTTTTTTTTTTGTAATGTATTGAAAGTGCGCTATATGTGTCTCCCTCGCGATTCTGCAGATATAAAGTCGAAAATCAAGTTCTTCCTACACTCGTGCAACATATCCCTATCAATCTTATGGAAAGCACTGTCGATGTGAGTCTCAGTTCTGGGAAGGGCTGTAATACTGCTACTTAGAGCTACTTTTAAGAGCTCCAAACTCTGGGATAGGTTTTTATTTATATATAAAATAAGAAAGTTTCCTCTTCTGGGGGGTATCGCCCGGTCGCCTCCCCTGGATCCGCCCCTGGTTGGTAGAGGAGGCGTAAACAATTTATCTTTCGCATAACCACATACAAAAAAAGGGGGGGGGGGTTAGATCCGGATAGCGGGATGACAGGAATTACTGGTTATCATTCCTACCACGGCCTATCCATCTGTTTCTAAATCTTCTGTTTAGTCTCTGTAGGCAGACCAGTTGATTTTCCCTTACAGAGGCATCCTGTAGTTGTAAACTGTGCACACCATCGCCGACCCAACTTGACAGTTTGTGGATCTTTGTTGAACTTCGTTCGGAAATGCCGTTGCACTGTTAGGACAGACTAATGTGAATTGTGAATGAAACTCGAGCACAATATAAGCTTTCTCTACACCCCTAGCCTTCTTCAATAAATGCTCACTGCTGCTTTCTCGTGGCAGAAATCACAAGCAAACCTGAAAAAAAAAACTTTCTTAGTTTTTCAGTACGCCTGCAAACTTTTGTTACAATATGTCCAATAATAAACCTACAGTGAATTTATGAAATCGGATCAATCTTCGTAATATCCCGGTAAACATTGTAAGAAAGAACGGGAGATTGTGGCACCAGGCATATAATTGTCCTAAATAACTTAGATTGTATTAAACTACACATTGTT
The DNA here is from genome assembly GCF_964235325.1 of Thermobia domestica. NCBI lineage: Eukaryota > Metazoa > Arthropoda > Insecta > Zygentoma > Lepismatidae > Thermobia > Thermobia domestica. Next base: position 85,023,422 of record NC_137466.1, read on the forward strand.
CGGCGTAAGCTCTAAACTGCGATAAACAAAGCCACGTGAAACTAAATCTCGCTGATTTGCTGTTGTCCTACCAACGCTTGTACTCCTCCGCAAAATAGTTCATATGATTTGATTATTACTTTTACTATGAAGCTTCATATAAAACTGCTATATTATTATAAATGACAAAAATATAATACGGATTATCTAATACTACTGCAATCGAGTGTGGCTAATGAAACAATAGAAATAAACACTAAGCATGCGCAGTAATTATGGCGCCAATTCAACTGTGAAGGCACGTTCTGCTTTTAAAGTCTGAAAGATGACTGGCATGAATCCTGGTTCCGCGAGTGTTGTGGTGAAACACCAACAAGGCAAACCTTTACTCACTAAGCAACAATTGTTTACGAGCGAAATTCAAATACTCTTTTTTAAATCTTTCGAGTGTTTTTCTTTCTTTTCTGCTGCTGCTGTAAGTATCTGGACAACACGAGACAGTATTGTCAAAATGCACGTGTATAATTTGCTCCTCCCCGTGGAGGGTGGGAGTGATACATCACTAGCCAATCGTATTTGTGACAAGCGGAAGGACACAAATATTTTGTTTATCGGAGTTTAGAGCTTACACTGAACAGGGTATAATAACATGTCTAAAAGTAAAATTGTTTAAAATGAATAAAATCATAAAAATTGAGAGTATAACACTCATGTACTTATCTGTTTGGCCACACATCGTGATCTCCCGCTTTGGACAGGGTTGCTAGGAATTCGGAAATTTTAATTGATACTTATTTCAACATATCGCCGGATCATAAAGATCCACTGAAGAAAGGATCCACTCTAACTACTCATATTTAGTGCAATGAATATCATTTTAAAGAAGTCACAATCCTCGAACAATCCTCATATTTGCCTGATTTAGTCCCAACGAAATTCATACTTTTCCCTAAGCTCAAATTCCCTCGGGTGGAAACGTTTTGAGTATGTTGCATCTATTCGACGGTGCTAAACAGCATTCCAGTCAACGACCTTTCTAGGGCGATCCAGAGCCTCTACAGCAGATATGGGGAAGGGACATATAGAGAATTAATGTGGTAATAAATTTTTCTGACATTTTAAAGTTAATTTTTCTAGGTAATCCTGGAGCTTATTAAACGGGTTGTAAGCTTCATTCCTACCAAAGGACACACTCTTGCCATAACTTGCATTTTTCTTAATATTTAAATCGTGTAGCATTTCCATCGTTTAATTTAAGCACATCTTTATTAACCTAACTAGTTTTTCTCGTATGTGAAATTTTGTAAAAAAAAAAAAAAAAAAAAAAAAAAGTACATAGTTTAATTCCTAACCGATTGTAAGTCTTTCGGAAATAAATGAATAAATAATTGAGGTACCGGGGTGCTGTATTTGAAATAGGATTGTTTTCTCAAGTGACTATTTTATCAACTGCCATTTCCTATACTTATCTTTCTTCTTAATCTGATGATCAAGTACAGCTGGTGCATTTAACTAATACAAGAAAGGAGAGCGGTGGTACTTCGCTACTGGCTAATTGAACTGTATCTGATAAGCAGGGTGTAAACGTTATTTTGTTACAGAATTATTATTTGTATTCCCTAAGGGAATTTTCTTATTTAATCTTATAATTTTTAATTTCCGTTTGTTTTAAATTATCGTATTTATATCCAAAATGAATTATTAAGTTAATTTTCTGTTAAAAGTGTTAATATTAGGATTGCCTCCATAAGACATCTTGTACGCAAGTTTTTATATGCGCGTTCAGAGAAGAATTCTGGAAGCAGAATTCTTCATTGTTATTTTTAAAAAAGAAAAAAAATATTAGTTCGTCGCATATTTTCCTTTGTTAACGTAAAAACAGATTATAAAATACCTGTAATTACATATATAAAGTGGAAATGGAGAATAACGTTATAATTTTCATAATGAATGTTTTAAAATTGTGTTATTTGTTGTGAAAATGTATAGAAAAATGCAAGAATAAGTAAGAGTCATCCTGCCTTCGATCCTCCGGATCGAAATTCCGTCGAAGTGTAAAATGCCTATCAATTTTCTTCACATCTGTTAACTTTTTATAGATCCCGTATATATTAATAAGATGTTTAGCCAGGTAATCGTATATTTCAAGTTTGTTAGGAAGTTGTATACACACGTACCGCGGATCTCATTCCGTCAGATATGCATATGTTGTACATGATGTGTAGCATGTAAAATTTGTTCACATCGTTTTGAAATTACCTAGGTATACTGACAAGGAACTGCCGAAGGAACACGTACGTAAATTTTGAGGCTACGCTTGTTGTTTATTTGAATGAAATGTTAATTTTTGTACTGGCTTAATAATGTTATTAAAAAACAGTATAAAGGGAAGATAACAATAAAAGTAGATGAAAGCTAACGAAGCTCTACTATTTTATTTGTATGCTGATAGATTGCACTTCTTAAACAGGAGAATCTTGATGCGGTTATCTTCAACGAGCTGGCAATCATTGTTGACAAAAAAGTGTTTGATTCCTGAAATACTTGTCCTGTTTGTGTCAAGAATGCATGTTTCAAACAGAAAAATCTCCCACAGGAGGGGATATTACAAGGGTTACACGGTGTTATTCTCTGTTAAATAAAATTAAATAACATTGTACCTAGGTAAATAATATTGCATGTGTTACATTAATCCAGCTGAAAAAAATATGTGAGCTACAGTGGTAAACCAGTGAAATGTCTGGTTTAAAATCAATTCATTTAACTTTTCTTTAGCAATAAATCTCAAGACAAGCACTAAACTGATTCATATATATATGTAGTATGGTGCTAAATTCGTTGTACAAAAGCAGAGGAATGATTCCTGGGAGTAAAACAAAAAAAAAAAAAAAAGTTCCAATTAACATAGGGCGGAAACCCAATCGTTTACGTGTTATAGGCTGCCGAACACATGAAAAAATTAATTTTAAAGGTTCATAGCTCCAAAACTATGGGACCTACCGTAGTCGGGTCAAGACTTCACTTAGGAACTAGTATGTAATTTCCATAGATTTCTTAGGGAGCATCTTACTAGCTTGCACTCTTTAAAGAAAGAAAAGAATGAAACTAAAGATATTTATGAAGCTCTGGGAAGATTGTGTGACTTTCCTTTAATTTAGGCTCTTAAAAATATTTCAGAACAAACGAATGGAAAAGACTGTTTTAAAGCTATAACGTTGTAAACTTGATTCCTGTTTCTTTTTCAGCTGAATGGAAAGAGTGTACTACGTCACACACACTGCTTTAGACAAGGAGAGGTGGAGGACGGTGAGGAGTTGGAATAAATACTAGAAGCAACTAATCGATTGATACATGTATTGCGGGAATGCATAAGAAAACTGGGCATTTGGACTTAGAATTTTTGTAACAAATTTTATGCCGCGGACTGTACCGTTCCCTCCCGCATTCTCATTCGACCACTTACTTCATAATCATTCAATTTCATAAATCATCCATCTCGTTTAACCTAAAAGATATAATCATGGAACGTAAAACTGAAAGGAAAAATCGTACAATGGGTGCAAGTCCTGTAACCTAATAATCGGGTGTATGCCGGGAAACACTTCCAAAATATTCTTTCCTTTATGCAACTGCAATCTTTGTAACATTTACAGTTTACAAGCCTATGTCATGATATCTACTTGCCTATGGTGTCATCTATAGCCATATATAAAATATTTATGTCTCTCTCTGTGTGTGTATGTGGGTCATTAGATTTTCGCTTTGAAAGTAACCTATAGCCACCAAAATTGGTGCACAGATCTAATTCTCTCTACAAAGCCCTCATTTCGATTTTCGGGTCGAAGGAGTCGTACGAGGGGAAGGAATGAAATGTATGCGAAAAAGTACGCATGTTTACTGCTGTTTCCTAGAATGCCTTGCGTGTATGCAACCCCGTTACGTCATGGGTAGTGCGGGTTTACATAACAGCAGGGGATAAACACAGAGAACAGTAAAAACATTTTTGTCCTCTCTTGTAATCGACTTTCTAAATGAAGAGTGCGCAAAAATGGGTATTTACTCTTTTTATACACGTTCTGAGTCCAGACGAAAGAATGACGAATTGCTGACAGCTAATATTTAGAGAAAACAATACAATGCAAATCAAAATGATGGACCGGATTTCAGAAATTATTCTGTGAAAGCTAATAAACGTATGTTATTGTGAGAAACTTACTAAGAAAGGTAAACTATAAAAGTTTACTTCAAACATATCACGAATGTTCTAAGTGAGCACCTCGCGTAACACGGCACACATCAAACCAATAGTCTATCTCCTATCCAACCTTTTGTAGCATGTTACAATCAATATCACTCATGTCATACTCGTTGCGGTAGAAATTAGAAACACTGTGTGAAAACTAAACTTTGAAAGTTAATCTTTTGAAGCGCATGTCTTACAATAACATATTTTATTGGATTTCACAGAATAGATTTCTGAAAACGGGTCCATCATTTTGATTTGCCCTGTATATCACTCTCTTGGTCGAAAAAAAAAAAGTGTTCGATAAATCATACTGAAGAGCATTTTTCAAACGAGATAGAAAATAATCATATTCCTCCCTTACAGGATATCATGAATAGATTTATACATATTTTCCTAAACTCAATTACTGTTATGATTATCGTTTCATATAAGAGTATATAAACTTTACACCTCCCGTATACCTTTCTCAGTATTTTCTATCGTGTTCCGTAAAGATGATGCTATTATGCTTTGCCTCTTATACTTCCGTGAGGATGGTTTTGCAATAATATAAACAACAGCAGTTCATATGTTATCTCAGTGTGTGACGTACTCGCTTCACACGCAAGGCTACGGTCTGCTTTTGTTTATTTGGAACAAATACTAAAAACAGATATGCAGTTGTAGTAAATATATACAAAAAAATCATGCATGCGAAATTAGAATGTTGTTATGTAAGCAGAAAATGATATAGTTTTTTTGTTTTGTTTTCAAAGCTTTAGTCATTGTGTGTTTTATGTCATTTTTTCTTTGTTGCTTTTTCTCCAGGTCCTTGAAATAGCTATAAACAAATTAATACTTTTGTTCATAAATAGGAAAACAGACGTCAAATAAGCATTTTAGCAATGATCAAAAAAATGGATCAAACAATTACAATCTTGGTCAATAATTAGTTTTTGGATCAGGGGCCATAAAATTTTTTTGAATGGCTCCTAAATCGAGTTTTCGTACTTTTTACGGAATAAGCAAATCATATTGGGTTAAGTGATAGTTTGGGTTTGGCTACACTGCATGTAGTTCTCCAGATATAGGGCGTTCAAGAACAGTTTTGATTGAAATATACTGGATCTATTGATCCAAAAATAAAAATAAATTTATCTTTTGCTTCTCATTTTCTTAGGTTGAATGTTTGGTACATCAAATAAAATGTTCCCTCAAGATAGTAGTGGCTAACGCGTCTATTAGTGCACGCGGGTACCTCCTAATGCAGTTAAGTTTTCTAGCGATGTGTTTTGGGGCATGATGTTATGTACTGGTGTAAGCCTTTTCTAACAATTATAGCAGATGATGCAGTATCTTGCACTGGCGCAAATGCTGGGGGGATGAGGGGTACTGTCCCCCTCAATAATCCGATTTGAAATGTGTTTTTGGGGGGAAGAGAAATGTGATCATTTGTATCCGATTGCCACAAAAGAAAGTGAGGTGAAATTAATGACCCTTGGCTTGTTTTATTTATTTTAAAAAAGTATTCGTTAAGTATGAGTAACAAGAAATATTATCAATTGTTTTTGTTTTATTACAAAAATGGGCCGCAAATCAGATCTAAGTGTGAAAACACGTGTGAATTGATGCACTACGTAAGGAAGGCTATTCGACTCGACAAATCGCGTCTGAAACTAAGGTATCTCAGACGGTTCTTGCAACAACTTTAAAACGACAGAGAGACCCTGGGCAAAATAAAAGCCGCCAGTTATCTGGGAGACCTAGAGTAACGTCCAAAAGTGAGGACAAGTTCATCTGTATTCAGAGTAAGCGCCAGAGGACTCGCACAGCTCCAGAAATTTGCGAGTGAGTGTGAGTACAATGGAACGCCAACTTCGTGAATCTGGGTTAAAAGATCGAGTGGCTGCTAAAAAACCCTACTAAGGAAACAAAACAAAGTGAAACGATTCCAATGGGCGAAAACACACAAAAAGCTGGTCTCTGGAACAATGGTCCAAAGTGTTGTTCAGTGACGAATCAAACTTTGAATTGCGGGGGAATAAACGTAGGCAATATGTTCGTCGTTTGATTGGTGAACGCATGGCACCGCAATGCGTTATACCTACTGTGAAGCATGGGAGAGGCTCCGTTTTGGTTTGGGGTTGTTTTGCCGGTGAAGTTGGAGATCTTGTACGAATTAAGGTAGTGATGGATAAAATACGTTATCACAGCATTTTGAGCGTCATGCTAATCCATGTGGAAGTGGATCGTGGATCCTGGATTTGTTTTCCAGAACGATAATGATCCAAAACATGCATCGAAATTATGTAGAAAGTACATTGAGACCAAGAAAGAAAGGCAAAACCTACTGCAATACATGGACTGGATCCCTCAATCTCCTGATCTCAACCCCAATATATATATATATATATATATATATATATATATATATATATATATATATATATATATATATATATATATATATATATATATATATATATATCCTATTTTTAGTATGATATGAGTATCCATCTACAACATAGCTTTATAACATATAGCGTAGTAACTGTGACGTACCACTGACAGTCTTGACTGGTAACTATATCTACTGAACCTATTGGGTGATTAAAGTTAAAGCTGAGAAAATTGTCATCTTACTCTTTGGTACACGCTAGAAAATATTTTTAAAAATACATCCGTCCAAGGTGAATAAAAGAAAGGGCACTTTTTTTTTTATCCCACAGGTAGTTGTGATCCATCAGACCAGGCCCGTAGTCAGAACACTAAAGCGCGCCATAGACGCACGCACTTGCATTACCAACATGTATGAAAGATTTCTTTCATCAAGCATCTTGAAAGAATTTTGTTATGCCCCACAATTATTCTTGTTTATACCTTTTGCTTGTCATGTTGTTTGTTTATTTGTGTCTTTGCTTTCCTTGTTTATATTCGTGTTGTCCATTATGTAGATTTTATTTGTTATATGTTTTGTCATATGTCAACTTATTTCTTGGTCGGTATCAGAAATTAATCCTTGGAAAACTAAATTTAATTTATTTAAATATTAGAGGAAGAAGAAAGATATAATAAGAATAATAAGTGAAAGAAATGTAATTGTGATTGGTAATTGTTAATCCGTTAACTTCTAACTGCAAATTTAATAAAAATAATAATCTTCAGAAGTTATTAATGTGTTTGAATCGTCATCGGCTAAAAGTTGTATAATTTAATTTGTAATTATTCAAGTTTCGAACGTGTTGTGGATATTTTAAAAGTGCCAGGAAAGTAATGAATATGCAGAGTTAAATACTTTCTTCTGGGGCTTAGGCCCTTACTCTTCCATACCGCCACATCACCTTAAAATTGTTTTGATGTAAACTATTGTGTAATCTGCAAGTATACAATCCAAATTTTAGTAATCTTCTACAATGTAATTAATATAAATCTCATTTGAAATTAGTTATTTGTCTCGGCACGACTTTACAATAATCATAATGTCTATTATGTTACTGAACCTTTATCTGCATGACTGAATGTCATATGAATCCGCGTAGCATTAAACATAATCTATTCCATTGTATAAAACAGAGTTAGTCAACGAAGTCTGAATATTGAATCATGAAGTTAGGTATCATATACAGCAATGCCAAAACGATTATTATATATACAGAGGCTATATAAAAGGGATAAAAGAGATAATTATAAATATGAATATTTAAAGATAAATGTATTTATGGAAGATAAATGTATTTATGGAAGATTTAAAGAATGTACTTAATATATGACAGAATTTATATTTAATATACGTTGCCTTTGTGGAATTAATGAGCTTTGGGTAATGCTGATTATATAAATAGTAACTTCAGAGTCATAACAAGATAAACTCTGATCATGGAAATGCTAGATGCGGAAATTCTTAATTAAGTTCGGTAACCAAACAGTATTATTGATTTGTCTTAAATTTAGTTGTGGAAATCCGAATTTTACTTGAATATTTCCATACATTCAATCAGTTAGTCACGGTTTCTTTTCATATCGCACCGTGCAATGTGATCATATAGGTCTTCATGGTGTTACTTACTTCCGAAATCAAGGATCTGGAACTAAATACGATTTTCCACGTTTTGCAGAAACGTGGTGGCGACTCAGTTTTAGGGCTATACATAACTCCAAAATAAAAGTCAGATTTGTCAGAATCATGAAGCGTTGTCGATGAGCGTGACAGAGAATTTTTTGCCCACACACGTACCAACGTGCTGTCCAACATACTGAAAGTAGTTTGAGAAATGTGGAGGACGAGGAAACGCGTGCTTTTTCTTTCTGCAACTGCACGACCTTGGCATGCGACGGAGGAGAGACTCACGTGATTTCTTCCGCTGTCGTGATTGGCGGACCTAAATATAAAACAGCCACCTTGCATGAACGAGCCCATACACGGTAAACATGCACGCAGAACGGCAAAAACATCAAACATGTTTTCAGAAGATTTTGAAAACTTTTAACATGAATGAACGAGGCCATACACGATCAACTTGCCTGTGGTTTTATCATTTTTCATACAAGTCGGGCTGTTTCTTCAGGCATGTGTTTACGTGTATGGGCTGCTTAAGACAGGGAGGACGACATTTTTGGGGGGAGGGGGGCTAACTTCAGTTCACCTTACATTCTTGAATGCTTATCTTTTAAACATATGTTTGTCTAAACAAACAAGTGGAAGTTTCAGGAGGCTGAAAGTGGTCGCTCCAGAATTCAGCCTCCCCAGATTATCTCTGGCTACTAGCCTCCACTATATGAACGGCAAACGATTTGATATTTGAAGCTTTTTGTTTTAGAGAATACGAATATCCCATTCACTAGTAAGAATCCAATATAGGCGACACAAAACGCTAGGTTCAACACAAAATATTGACTGCGCTGAAACATGGAGAAGTGTGATAATATAATATGTGAAAACGAAAAGGTAGTTCATCACTATGTAGAAATTGCTTTGCAAATCGCCAAGACAACGGCATAAATCAAATAAGTCATTACTAGGGCCAGATTGTTATTATACATTTTTTTTAGTTGAAATCCTAATAACATTTTTACTAACATTGTCGCATTCATTCAATGCTGTTTTCGTTCATAAGCGGAACGTATTTTGTAAAGAAACAAGAAATATATTATTTGAAGATAAAAAGTGAATTTAATTATATGGAATACTATGACCTTCCTTAACAAATGATTGCTTATCATTTTAAATATTAGTGCCAGAAATACATGTAATAAATGTTCGGTTCCTTGCGAAGCCTTATGTATTTCAGATCCCACGTAAAATCTAGTTTGAAACCTCATATTGGGTCAGTGCTGGCAAAACGGACTTCAAAACGCACAGGAACGACAGCCAAAAATCACGAAAAAGGTATATGGTAGGCACGGTGGCTTTCCCCCACTAAAGAGCAAAACCCTTTAAAGCTTTTGGACCATGGAATAAAAAATATTATTCTGAAAAGAAAAAAAAAGAATTATATCTAATTAAGATGATAGAAAAAAATGAAACTTTTACTTTAACGTATCGTGGTTATGCCCTTATGCAGACGTATGATTATTGAAAGTGAATGACAATGAAATTAAATTTTTGAGTTCTTTTACCGGGAATCGAACCAAAACCACTAGACCATCAGGGAGGACTAATTAAGATGATAGAGACTGTTCCTATATAGAAAATATTATTTATAACTTTTCACTACTGTTTTTCTATGCGGGTTCTCTTACGGCATAAGTAAGAGTTAGTTGCATTTCTGTACAGCAGATGGCAGCAGTAATCAGTGCTGCAAAGTGGTTTCATTGTATGGCTAATGGAAAACACGGGAAAAATTCAAAAAGGTAGTTTCATGGCGTAACCAGTGATACACAAAGGGTTAACTGGATTCACAAAGAAAAAAACGAAAGAGCGCTCATTTATGAGCAAGGGTCCCCTGGCTCGATCGCTGGCCATGCAAGTTGGTAGGATTTCCCGTTTCTTCCTACCAGTTACTTCATTCGATTTCATTAATCATCTGTCTCAACATCAAGAACATAACTATGAGAGGTAGTAGAAACTTCATTTAACTTATTTTCACAAAAAATATATATATGGCTGTACAACAAAGACAAAATTTATTGTTGAGGAAAAACAAAAAATAATGCGGATGATGGGACATCAAATAAAATCACTTCTCTAAACAGTGAGAGTCGCGGTGGCTCAGTGGTAGAGCCTTCAGCTTTACAAAGTTAGCAAAGTTTGGTGAGTGGGGTCTCTTGTTCTACCCTAAGTTGCGCCAAATCGGCTTTGTGGTGGAAAAACACCGTGTACGTGGGTTTTCTTGAGGTTTTCCTGTTTCGTCTCACTTTCTTCATACTCCTTCTCATCATCATCGTTTCCTTTGGTCTACACAGCATAAATGTGGACGTAAACTGAAGGATTTTTTTCATTTCCTAAACGTTATTTGAACAAAGTAGAGGGCCATTCAATCTTACTTGAAACGTCATCGTTAATGGAGGAGATACAAACTGATCATTGTATATAATATATGTAACCCGTTTTGTTAGATTCCATAGTTTTCAAGCTAGAATCATATTAATCCCTATCTCTAATTATGCACCTACTCTTTCCATTCCAGTTTATTTATGTCAAGATTTCCGTGAATCTTTGTGAAGCACGTGGGAAAAGAAATAGAGTATTGGGGCATCTTACCTTTGCTAACTGGCTGAGAGGTCCTAGTGGTCATGCTAGGCTAGTGGGCTAGAACTAGTTTTCGAAAAGATCACTCACGTCAGACAAGGGGGTAAAAAGTTTTGTTGTAATTCCTGGTAAAGAAACAAAGTTGAGCTGCATTATGACTTGAAATATTTTACATTAAGCTTTTTGATTAATTTGTCTTTTATGTCGTTTGTCAACAGCAAGGCTATATAAGTGAGAGTTACAGTATATAGGATATCTACAAACTCCCACCGGAAATCGAATCCGAAAAAATAATTTAAATAAAATCTTCCATTTTATGTCACGATTATGCCCTTTAAGCTAAGAAGGATGATTAAGGCAAGTGAATGATGATTAAGGAATCGGTGGAATGAGAATGTGGGAGGAAACGGGAGTACGACCAAAAAACTGCGGACACAATGTTGTTCACCATCAGCTTACTTAGCGGGGAATCGTACCAGGGACCCTACACACAAGAAATAAGAGCCTCTGCCACTGATCCATTGTGCTGCACTGGAATCGAATCAGAATCTTTGTATACGTTAGCCACTAGACCAGCAGCGAGGGCGGAAAGCTTTCCTTCCTTCTAATATTAACTGTATCATAGTTTTTATTATTTATTTAAAATCTAGATTTATAATTCCTGTTGTGCCGGGGCGGCCTAATCTTTTTAGGTTTGAGGACTACTTTCCATTTCAGAAATCGCTGATGATCTTATTTGTTGACTATTCGCTAGAAGGAACCATAAAAGAATAACAGGATCGACACAGACCACCGAACGATTTGCTGGTCGACGCGTTGGCTATCCCTGCTACAGTGTAATTGTCGGTCTCAATTTTTGCCTGGGAATAATTAAATACTAAAACATTAAAACGAAGTGATTTGTGAACTCATAATTCATCTAAATATTGAATTCCTCTATGTTGGTTTCTAGGAGGTGTTCCACTTTATTCGTTACATAAATAGTTGTAAAGTTGCACAGCAAAAAATGAAGTGTTGAAACAAAACAAAATGACTACCATTTTAGCGTGTTACTTGTTTGTCAATTCAACGCCAACCACATCGTCTTCAGAGCATACAGAGCATATAAGAAATACCTCGTTACTGGCTGTGAGTATTTGCATTGTTTTTTATTGTTTGGTATAAGCAAAGCTTTGCGAAATATATTTCGCATTTATGACAAGTAACTAATAACATTCTACGTTTTCTGTAATCGGTCACTATAATATTGTAAACCTGTGAATCGTCTGACAACAGTTACACAGATAGCAGTGCTTCCATCTGTTTTATTTATCTGTTATTCTTGTGTCATAGCACGTATGATAAAAGATGGCAGAACTGTTGCCTATGTAAATGTTGTCAGATAATTCACAGGTTTACAACAATATTATTGTGACCGATTACAGAAAACATAGAACATTATTCGTTACTTGGCATAAGTGCCAAATATATTTCACAAAGCTTTGCTCATATTAAACGATAAATACCAATGCAAATTCTCTCAGCTAATAAAGAGTTATTTCTGATATGCTCCGGAAGGCAATGTGCTTGGTGCTGAATTAACACCCAAGTAACACGCTAAAGTGGTAGTCATTTTGTGTTGTTTCAACACCTCATTTTTTACAGTGTGGTGAAGTGCATTTACACACAGAGCTAAGAGGCAAACTTGCTGTATGGGTGGCCTAGATTTGAGTACCAGTGGAAGTTCATGTGGTTCGGGTCCCACTTTAAGCAATAAGTTGATGTCTCATGTAGCCTCGGTGCTGAAATAAGTCGTGAAACTAATTATCAAGTCTAATCGTCAGACAAAATGACACGGGCAATCGAAAATACGAATTATGCGGAAGGCTCAGTATAATACATAGATAATTCATGAAATGTTAATTACAAGAATTTTAAATTACAAAATTAAAATGCATTCGTCAGACAAAAGCGAAGTAATTATACCTAGGTTCGTCATAAAAATTCACTTTCACTACACTTTTCTCACAATTGCATACAGTTAAAAAAAAAAAAAGAAAAGAAAAAGACGTGTGAACGGATAATAGGGAGTTTACTGTAAATACAAACAGGAATGAAATTAATGGTTTATTCTTCAAAGTTTGAACTTAAGAAAGCTAATCCTTTTGTCACCACCTGTTAAATTTTCCCTTTGTAGCTTCAGCTGCCATGCATTGATTTTAGTGTAGCAGGAAATAGAACTAATGAATTAAACAAACGAAAAAATGAGAAAATAGTTTTGCATTTTCAAACAACCACAGCTTCAAAGAGAACAGAAGTTCATATCATTAGAATCTTGGTATTTTCCAGTTATTTGCTTGTATTAATGATGCGCGTTAATTATACCCAATGTGCTCTACTTTCCTTGAATAACCCTATTATTTGCTAACTTGTAGCTATTTAAATGTTTTTTAAAAGAAAAACAGTATCAAGCAACTTCAAAGGAATACAAAAAAGCAGAAAATAATAAAAAAAGTGTCTAAAAACAGAAAATAAATAATATACAGAGTGTTCCAGAGCGACCCAGACACTACCTTTTTCTCGAGATAGGTATACGCTATCAAGTTGAAATAAAAAATTGCATCAGAGAGGAAAGAGGATGAGGAAACATGGATGAGAAGAAACTGCATCATGAGGTGGCGAAAGAGGCTGTAGTTGATGGATGGTAACAGCAGAGAACTTGTACGTCAAGAGGAAAAGGTTAGCATGGATGTTCTCAGTTTGTAACAAGTGGTCTCCCAGTAATAACAGAATAAATATGATGATTTTTCATGTGCAGCTGCGTTGATATGTGTGGAGATTGAATTTTGCGGAAATGAGTTTCCGAAAAAGCCAATATAGATGGCATGGAATCGAAAACACTACATTACCCACATTTGTGAACACACTATTCCATGTAACACTCAACTGCGTCTCATATCAGTACTAGACTGCCCCCCTTTCCACCTACTCAAACATACAGCCTCGATGCTGAGGTCCCCATTGATCCCCACTACTCATTAACTCATTGATTCCGATGCGCTTGCAAGCAGGGATTTATAAGGCGGGAAGCCAGAGTTTCCCCTTCTAGATTTTTGTTTCCACATTGATGAACATTGTTACAAGATATAGAAAGAAATATAACATATGAATAGATAAACCGACCTGTGCGCTATTCATTTATAAGTATCACTAAGCAGCGGCACGTTCAGAAAGAAGTATTCATCTCTAGTTGACGCGGAAGAGAACGATATTGTAAGTTAACAACTACAACAAAGTTGGCATGGATCACAAACGGTATACGGTAAATAAAAATATGATAACAAGTTTTCTTTTTCAATGCTAATACCATTTTAACATTCTCCCTTCAATAGTGTGTAAAATTTGATAGCGTTACAAAATTCCTCCTCTCTAGGAAATTCATAAATTTAAAAATGAATGTAGCCCTATGTCTTAATGTGCAGTTCTCAAGAAAATCGATAACTTGTTTATTGTAAATTTAAAAGTTGATATTGTATGACAACAACCCACCTATTAAGATTAAACTACCCTCATGAAGCTTTTGATTGTGATAGCAACAACAAGACAGTATACAGTGTGGTTAACGAAATGCAGTCAAAAATTTTGATTAACTCTGATGCTTTAACTTCTGTTTAACTACACAGGGCAAGTTAAAATGATGGCTCCGATTTCAGAAATTTAATGTGTAAAATCTAATAAACATAAGTTATTGTGAGACATTTGCTAAGGAAGGTAAACTGTCAAAGTTTGCTTCGAACATATCACAAGTGTTCTGTGTAAGCACATCGCATAAAACTACATACATCAAGTCGATAGTCTTATCTCCTATCAAACCTTTTGTGGCAGTGGCATTTCACGGCCAATATCAGCAATTTCATTTGAAGCTCGCTGCTGACTCTTAGCAATTGAAAGTAGAGACACCTCTTGGAAACTAAACTCTGAAAGTTAACCTTTCGAAAACCATGTCTCACAACAATAACATACGTTTATTAGATTTCACCAAGGATGTTATAAATAGAGGATCTGCCCATATGTACAGTATCTTCATCCTATTAAATCGATGAAGCCAAAAAACAACCGAGCATCGGCACGTCTGATTGACTACTCTCGTTTCTGCCATCGTGTGATTGGCTACTTTCGTTTCCGCCATGATTGTTGGCTCAAAACATTGCAATCCTATTGGGCGGAGTGGGCAGAGTAGGGGTGGCGAAATTGTGACGTATGGCTTCAAGATTTTGTTGTAAGGGCAGATCCTCTATTTTATAAGATCCTTGGATTTCACAGAATGAATTTCTGAAATCGAGTTAATCATTTTGACATATCCTACAATATTGTCTAAAGATGAGGCATATATCAGTCGATAAGTGATAGAGCTGAAGGAAGTGAGATGCTAGAGATAGTTTTAGAGAAAAATAGACAAAAAACGAAATTTTAACACTAAAAGTATGTTGTTCGTTATCAACAAATACAATAGTTTTTATTCCATTGAAACGTTGTTCATTCCAGTAACTTCATTAAGTGTTTCCATCAATTAGTACGCTATTTTGAACCTTCATGAATCTACCGTAAAACGCATTCTTATTAATGATTCTTCCATGTAGATACAGTCTTACATTATGACTTACATTGTGATTATATGTGTAATATAAGAAACAGTATGATCATTTCAAATTTATTAATTTGACTTCACATCTAGAAATAGCTGCTTTAATCAAGAAGCTCTGATAATGAGAGGTTGTTTTCGATTTGTTCACATAAGTAGATAGCCGAACAGATTACAAGCATAAAGTACCTCATATAAAGAATCAAATTTCTGCAATATTATTAAAATATTATTAGCTCTTAACGAAACTAAGTTGAAAGATGAGGAGTATACCAATCGATAGAACTTATTCTGCTGAACAAAATTATATGTGTGGGTGTGATTGCTGAACAATTTTGATTTCTGTTTTACTAAAGTGTTGCTCAGAAATAAGACATAGGAGGTGTGATCAAAAAGTATCGAACCTTATTTCTTCTCGAGGGACAGGTTTTGCCGATAGATGGCACTACAGTCTTCGTATCTCTCCTATATATTTTTTACCTTTCACGAAAATTCACGATTTCTCTTACAAATTTCAACCTAGAGACTTCAGATTTTTACAAGAGGAACTTTATAATCTATCGAAGGCAATAATCCGTGCCGATTTTTTATTTAGAATTTTGTTCATTGTTGAAATTGCTTGATTGTTGAAATGGTTATCTAAATCTTTAACAATGGAACTGTTTCAACAATAAAGAAAATTCTAAATAAAAAATCGGCACGGATTGTTCCCTTTGATAGGTTATGAAGTTCCTTCTCTAAAAATGTGAACTCTCTAGGTTGAAATTTGTAAAAGAAATTGTAAATTTTCGTGAAAGGTGAAAAATACATGGGAGAGATATGAAGATTGTAGTGACATCTATCGGTAAAACTTGTCCCTTTACACTAACCTTAAACCAATGAAATGCGGGAGACTTTCTTCAATGTAAGTGTAGAGGGGATACTCATGCGCAGTCATGAATTTTTTTCCCGGCCGCAGAAAGCGTCAGTTGCTGGCAGTCGGCCAACGAGTGAAGACGTGTAGTGAGCGGCCATCGGATTTCAGTTTGTTGTAAAATCACAGAAAAACTTAAGCAGCCATATTGCATCAAATTTTGCCAAACGCTTGGCGATACCCAACCGGAAACCATTCAATCGGATCGGTACATTCAATTTTGAACGAGAATTTGGACATAAGGAGAGTGTTTGCGAAATTTTATTCAAACTTTCATCGCCAAACACAACCTTCTTCAGGCTCCCTACTCACACGACATGGCTCCGTGTAACGTTTGGTTATTTCCCAAGCTGAAAATGCGATTAAAAGGGACTTGATTTGAGTCAAGAGAAGACATCATGCGGAATGCGAAGGCACGATTGCTCACCATTTCAAAAACTGCGTTCCAAAAGTGTTTCCAACAATGACGGAAGCGCTGGGAGAAGTGTGTGCATTACCAAGGAGGCTACTTTGAAGGAGATTAGTGTTTCGGATATCCAAATCAATTAATGTATTTTTGCCAATTAAAGACTCGGTAATTTTTGAACACACCTCGTATAACAATCGATACATCATTTCGAGTTGAACAAAATAATCTACTTGTGAGGAAATTCTCATGCGTAATTTCTGAGAAAACTGGGGAAACGAACTTTTGTAGCGGTAGAAAACATCTCATTTGTTGCTAATAATCAGTGGCGTATTTAGGCGGTCTTCCGGGCTTAAGTCCCCCCGAAATCTTACTTACTATAGTAAATTATATGAAATATCTTTCAGAATTTTCACAATTTCAGTCAAAGCCCTCCCCCGGAAAGTTAGCGAAGTCCCCCCGAAACAAAATCGTAAATACGCCACTGCTAATAATAATAATTTAAGTTTTTATTTTGCTGGAACAAATTATTTATATACGTTCAGAAGATTCCTCTCTTAACTGTTACTAACAGATTGTACTTGCTATCTGTTCTTTCCAAATGGTGAAGTGCATACTACTTGTAGGCAGAAAGAAGAAGAAATACCTAATTTTGTGACGATTCTGTGCGCATGAAACACATAGACAGTGAAATGTTATGCGTTATTTGACAAATGAACTACTCTCTTTAAAGGTAAAACAGAAACATGTTTAATATATGAGCATATACACAGATTCTACAGCGAAAACTCATTTAACATTTCCTGTAATTTTGTTTGGTCTTTTAACAAAACAAACATTGCTCTCTTCTACGTATTCTACACAGTCTTTCTCTGTCAGACAAAATTAATTATGTTGTAACTACATGTAAGTAAAGCAAGTTTCTGCTTGTAAAATTGCATGTCATTAAGATATAAAACTCTGCCTGTTTATCTCTTGTATACATACATACAGGGTATCTGAAAACTCAATGTCTATTTTTGGTTTGATACTACATAATGTTGCAAGGTTAAATTAAGATAATTATCTTACAAACATGAAACTCATTCCTTACCATTTATGTTTCAGGTAACTTACCAAAAAAAAAAAAATCGAGCTAAAATCGCAGCAAAGTACGAAGTATGGCAATCAATGATTGAAGTCAAAGCCTTTATGAAGAGGTGAGAAGAGTAGAAATACAAAGTTTAACTTAGAGAAAAAAATATTAGAACAGACAACAGAAAATTAATCAAAAGAGTCTGTATTGAATTTGTTGCGTTCTGCAAGACCACCAACTTTACAGCCTGAAGAAAATAATTTTACTCAGTAGTTCGAAAGAAGCCTTCAAAAGTCTATTTGTCAGGCGTCCAGATGAAGCACGATAACACACTATACCATTCAGAGAGAGAGAGAGAGAGAGAGAGACACAGAGAGAGAGAGAGAGAAAGAAAGAAAGAAAGAAAGAAAGAAAGAAAGAAAGAAAGAAAGAAAGAAAGAAAGAAAGAAAAAGAAAAGAAACTGAATTTCTGTGTCAGCAAATCTTTTCCGAGGACTGTGAGCACCACATGGAATTTTCAGGAATCATGTTCATGTAGAAGAAATATAATCCCAATCTCTTCGAGAACATTTTACCGTCTGATTCAATTTTTCATGTCTATGATCTTGTTAATAGGCTGACTACCACTATATTGCAGTAACGCTTATCCAGGTGTCACCGTTAAAGAAATAGATTCGTGTTCAAAGGTAATAGCATGCTGTGAAATGACGTCGACTACGAATATGGTGGGTTCTCATCTTGTACGGGACACAATGAACAGATAACGCTATTTGGACATGCTTAGGTGATAACTTGACATTGACAGTCTTCTACATTTAAATATACACCTTTCCGGCACCACCCTTCGAAGATGCTTTCACATGTCGGCCCCCGTCCTGTACTAAAATAGAAAGAGATTCTGCAAAAGTAAGCATACCTGTACTTTGCTGGAACTACAATCACGGGACCCACTAATGAGCGAGTGGGTGAAGGATTGCTAAATTTCAGGGAGCCGCCCGGAGTAGTCGGGTCCGAAAAACGGGTCAACAAACGGGTCTACATGTTTAACTATTCATTATCTATTTATATCAATCATTTCCAAGTGGCCCATGTAAGAAGTAGATTTTGTTGTTTCTAAAAACACTTGCCTGTATGCAACCAACATATTTGCTATGCGGGCTTACATAACGGTAGAGAATATATACTCGGGCAATGGAGTTGTTGTGGGGAGATCTTCTCTACTGTCTTCTTATCCAGGTTCCGAACTAAAACCCAGTAAGGGAGGCTACTAACAGCTAGTTTATACCATATATACTTTTGTATTTTCTGTATCTTCCTGCTTACCTTTATCCTGCAATTTTCAATCCTGTTTATCTTTACACCTTTCATCAGCACTGGAATGGTAATTTATTGGCTGTGAATGAACGGGGGGAAAATGCAAGGGTCCGCTTCCAACCGTTGTGAACTTCTACTAGTCACTAATAGAGAAAGAAACGGAAATTACGTCCTCAGTGTGCTTCTAATGTACTTCGAGTTCATCAGTAGAGAACTTTTGCAATCATAGATGTCGATCTAATTAACTAAAACATGTCCTTCCTGCTGATCTAGTATCATTATAATGTAGTCGTTATAGTGTAGTATCATTATATTGTAGTGTAGTATCATTATATTTTATAGGCAGTGGCGTATTTACGATTTTGTTTCGGGGGAGCTTTGTTAAATTTGGGGAGGGAGGCTTTGCTTGAAAATGTGAAAATTCTGCAAGATATTTCATATACTTTACTATAGTAAATAAGATTTCGGGGAGAGATTAAGTCCGGAAGCCCCCTCCCTAAATACGCCACTGATTATAGGTTTCAAATTCTTCGACAGGATTCGTGAAGACAGAAGATTTTGGACTAAACAATAACAAGAATTCTTTGTTTTCTTCGTGGATATGATTTTGGTCTGTTAACATTGATCCTAGATATTTTTTATAAGTATCCACTTTGTCGAAAGCATTATTTGAAAATATCAGCAGGCCTTTTAAACTTGAATGAAGGTCAGGTCAATACTGGAATTTCAAATGCATTTATTAACTGTCTTGCTTTGTCGCCTAGCGTTGTATGATTCACGCAATGATAGAGTAATGTAACGTAAACACAATTTATGAATATAATATGCAAATACTGTATATGGGCCAGATTAGTATATTTAATGCCATCATGAAGTTAGATTTCAACAAAAGATATTTATTTTAAATAATAATTTTCATATATTTCAATTTGGCCCCTTCCAAAATTATGCGCCCCTACAAATACATGTGTTGCACACACGGTAAATCAGGCCTTCCTCATATAGGCTCGGTGTTGGAAAAAGACACTAATCTCGAACCAAGCAACTAACTAAAACATGATAATTTTTTTTTACTTGGTAGGAGATTGAAAAAAAAACTCCACTGAAAAATTAGAAACGTTCCTTATATACATTACAAGTCTTTGAGTACACGTGATTTGGTGATTGTTTTTGTAATACTAGACATACGAAAATTTATATAGTATATTGCATCGATTTTATATAAAAAAATCTAAAGCTATTTCTAAGTTGTTTTTTTTATTTTAATTTTAAGAAAGTATTAAATTTGAGTTAACCCTGGACCAGGTGGCTCATCCCTCCGACACCGCTGCTGGCAGAATCATGACTCTACAATCAGTTTGTGCGTTGGGCGTTACCTAAATTCAGGGAGCATTTTTTACTTTATGATTTTACTTTTGGCATTATTCTGTTTCGATTTTTTTGGTGTAAATTTTGTTAAGATTTTTATCAGAGACGATCAAGCAACCTTCTGGTGAATACAGCCTTTGGTCTTTGAATAAAATCGTGACGACTGTCATGCGTAATGTTTTTTTTTTCTTCCTCCAGTTTTGTTTATAAAAAAATCATTGCAGTCATAACAATAATACTTCTACATGCATATGTGTGTAGGGTCGGTCAGTCAACCTTAGGCACTATAGTCGTATAAAATGCCACTTTTTAAGAAAACATTTTCTTCACATTAAATGTATAACTAATGGGTAATCTCTTTTCCAACTTAGCCTCCAGAGAGAGAAAAACAAAGAAAAAAATATTCCAAACGAAAAAAAAAGCAACTTTGCTATAATACAAAGAAATTATTTGAAATTAGAATTGGTAATTCTACTTCTTGGTGATACTTGAGAATTGTTTTTGATGCCGTTTTGATAAGGAAATTGCATAGGATTGACTCATAATATCTGTTTTGTTCTCTTTTTTCTTTAAAGATACCTACATTCAAATTATTGTGAACTGCTACTAGCTACTTTGATAGGACATAACCAGCCATCGAGTTTTTGCTTCTTTTATGATAAAATATTCCTTTGCCTTTCTCATTTTAATCCGTACCTTTGGGAACTTGAACTTTTTTTGCCCCCGTAGTTCATTTCTGCTTGATACAGTTAGTTTGACTGAGGACTAAGTTTAAAGATCCAACAGAAGAGACTCTATTCACTAAACATGGAGTTAAGAGAAATGATTTTCTTTACAGCATCTTGGACACCAAGTACTGTTTTTGTACTACAAAGTATCTCTTTTTATTTCATGAAGTACCAGGGGCAGATTTAAGGAGAAAGCGAGGATACAGTTACTTCCGTTATTCCAATACTAATATAATCAATAAGTTATACTTGTTTCATAGTATAATTATTACCTTATTGTATCAAATTATAGTATGTCTAAACTTTTGCTTGCATAATATGTGAATCCGAGTACGTTAAAAAACTGCATATTAATTCATTTTAATTTTAAAATTATTTTGTAAATATTGAAAAAAAATGAAAGAAAATATTTCAGTTTTACGTCCCACGCATATGCCGGCTAGGCTAAAGGAGACGGTGATGATGAGAAATGAATGAAATAGTGGAATGGAGAAAATGGGACAAAACGGTAGAACCTTCAGAAAACCCACGCATATCGATCAACTTATTTCCACATTTGGCGATGAAGTTCCATTCTTTGCCACTGTGAAACGCTGGTATAGCGATTTTACTCGTGGCCGCCATTCGCTCACTGAAGAAATTCGCGAAGGTTGTCTAAAATCAGTTGTTATTCAAGGAAACATTGATGCTGTGCAAAACCTAATACTGCAAGATCGTCACGTGACATACTGTGAGATTAAGGCAACCCTAGACATTAGTTCCACCAGCGTATATAAAATTTTACATGATCATTAGCTGTGAGAAAGGTTTGTTCTCGTTGGGTCCCACATAATTTGACAAAAACTCAAAAAGAAGCTCGCGTCGATTGGTACACAAATGCTCAATAAATACAATGGTGGTGCTTCAAAAGATATATATGAGATTGTAACCGGTGACGAATCATGGATATATGCATATGAGCCGGAACGCAAACAGCAGGCGACTGTATGGGTGTTTCAAGATGAACCAAATCCAAGAAAAGTTGTTCGCGCTCGAAGCACATGGAAACAAATGGTCGCCTGTTTTTTCGGGAAAACTGGTCATGTGGCAAATGTGCCTTTAAAGAAACGTAGAATGGTCAACTCTAAATGGTATAATTTGTTTGCCGGAGGTCTTCGATCAAATACGGAAAACAAGTAAGCACCGTCGGTTCATTCTTCACCAAGACAATGCGAGCTCTCACACATATCATCTAACAACCGACTATTTGAATACTCAGAAAAATCGAATTGATGGGTCATCCGCCATACAGTCCTGATTTGGCACTCAATGACTTCTTCTTGTTCCCGAATGTCAAGAATAAATTGCGTGGACAACGAATTTCGTCGGCGGAAGAAGTCGTTGATTCGTTCGAAAACCATATTATGGAGATATCTCAAGAAGATTGAAAAAAATGCTTTGACAAATGGTTCGAACGAATGTAAAAGTGTATTGATCACAATGGAGAATATTTCAGAAAACAATAAACCAATTTTCAATGACAAATTTGAAAACACAGAAACTAGTTTTTGTTGACAAATTAGTTTTTTCATTGTTAGGCTCAAAATATAAATAGTGGCCCTCGTACCTACCAACAAGTATTATTGTAATGTTACAGAAGCAAAGTAAATTAAAAATTGTTTTAAAAAGTTCTGAGAAGTACGCCATTTTAAGTAATATATCAAATTTTACATTTTTAAATATCTCTCGAATGGCTTGAGATATCAAATTCCTGTAAACGACATTATAATCTATCTATTGAAAACTACTGTACATATGGATGAGATAATTACCTAAACATTTTTCGGAAATAAAGTCCTTTGAAATTAGTCAAATTTTCGATTGCTTGTAACTTTGTTTCTAATTGTTCTAAATATGTCATACAATAAATGCAGTATTCGACGTTAAGGTATTTTGGATGTGAATTACCCTGTCGGTCTCGTTTAAGTTATTACTGTTGTAGAACTCTCCCAAAACTTTTTTTTTCGATATATGTGATATTGTAGCTTCCTTAATTTACAACACTGAATAACAAATGCGCTACTGTAAGTTTTAATTTTATATTTAGATTTGAAATACTTGAGGAGCTGACCATTACAAGACTGAACTTGAAGGAATGAATTCGTGATTTTTTGAATGTAGTTCCACTTTATTTCAATGGATAATGTACCAAAGGGCTTACAAAAGTGTCTTGATAATGTTGGTGCTTATGTTGAATTCTAACATGAATGATTTGCAAAGCTAATAAAATTCCTTTAGTATCCATGTGCAATTTATTTATATAGCGTACAGGATGTTATTGAAACTAGTATTACCGAAAACCAGTCCTTGTGAAGTTATTGAAAATAACACGTATGGATTAAAAACGTACATGTTTTTTCTGACTATATTGTACACGGATTACGAAGATTTTTTTCCAAAAGTTTCCACCTTCACACTAAAATACAGTGAAACCTGTCAACTTGGCCACCTCTCTAAGTTGGCCACCTGCTTATCTTGGCCTAGTTCGTCTTGAACCTGCATTTTCCCATAAGACATTCGTTACTTACTACTCTATAAGTTGGCCACCTGTCTATCTTGGAAGGTGGCCGCGCTGAAGCAATGTTTATCCTA
The DNA here is from genome assembly GCF_964235325.1 of Thermobia domestica. Taxonomy (NCBI): domain Eukaryota; kingdom Metazoa; phylum Arthropoda; class Insecta; order Zygentoma; family Lepismatidae; genus Thermobia; species Thermobia domestica. Next base: position 85,047,370 of record NC_137466.1, read on the forward strand.
TGATGATAATGATAAATTTACCTGCGTATCTTGGCCACGCAAAATATGTTTTGTTATTTTTCTTAACTCTTTCTTATTCCCATATGAGAGGCAGATGTTCTGTATTTGTGACTGGACACAAAGAAGCATAGATTCGCAAGATTTGTTTTTGGAGGTCAATGGCCAGAACATTACCCTCAAAGGGGTGGTGTAGGAAGGTGTGAATATGAAAAAGCACGTACAGGAATTCAGGAAATGGTTGTATGTATTTGTTTTACCCTATCTGTTTTGGTAAAACCATTAGCTATATCAATTCCTCTCATCAGTGGGGAGCTGTAGTAATTCCGGAAAATTCTCAAGGTTAAAACTAACCATCTCAATTATCAACTATTGGCACCTGTCGGCCTGCTAAAAGATAATGGAGTGTTTGAGATATCAATTCCTTCAAGATTTTCTCAAAACATCTTTGGCTCCGAGGGAAACACTTTTAGCTCATTAACAAAAGGTAGTTAACTACAATATTAGAATGTGCATATCTGCCAAAAAGAATAAAACAAATACGTCTAGAATGAACCACCATTCAGTAACAACTGAAAAGAAGTCATATGAATTGCATATGAATTTCTCAATTTATAACTTAGCTTTTCTTGTTTTCAATCTGAATAACTCAGTGTGCTATAATATCAATTTCAATAAACTGCGTACATACGCATCTTTTTCATGGTTGTTTGTGTTATTGTGTTTTCAATCCAAATAATCCAATGTACCAGACTAGTTTTCAGGAAGAGAAAGGTATGCACATATATTAAACATACTATAGTAATATTTTCTAGTACTGTATACTTTTATGATTACTCTACATACATTATTTATAAGTAGCTGTCGTGGCACTGCTTATTAAAATTTTGCAATCTAGTAATGCTAGAAATCCTATTCTAAAAATACACAAATCACACTTATTTTCTGTAAGTTGGCCACCTAAGTTGGCCACCTGTCTAAGTTGGCCACTTTTCGATGGAACCGATGGTGGCCAACATAGACAGGTTTCACTGTATTGCGCTACTAATAATAAGCCCTACACGGCATATATATAGTGCAAATTATGGAAGAAATACAAGGGTCTACCTCATAACATACAAACTGCTTGCAGTTCACGAGTTTCCCGCTAGGATGTGTTTCGGTGGTGTCTTGTGAGCCAGTGTGCCGAGTAACGCGGTTTGAAGTGGAAGCGTTTGAATGTTGCACATGTTTTCGTGTGTGTGTTGCATTAGCCGTCTGGGATTTTTCTTATCTTGGCGGTACGGCGGAAGTTGAAGAACAAAGAGTGTGCATCGAATTCTGTGTAGCATTGGGTAAAACGTCATTACAGGTGATGAGAGCATCGTTTATGCTTACGACCCAGAAACTAAACTGCAGTCTTTCAATGGAAGAGTCCTGGGTCTCCAAGATCCAAAAAGGCACGCATAGAAAGAAGCAAATTGAAGACGATGCTAATTTGTTTCTTTGACCAAGAGGGGATCGTACATCGGGAATTTGTCCCACATGGAAGCACGGTCAATGCAGACTTCTACTGTGATGTCGTAAGAAGGTTGCGTGAAAATGTGCGTCGCAAAAAGCAACAGAAATGGCATAACAGTAACCTCATTCTTCACCACGACAACACACCTGCACAGCGGTCTTTTAAAGTGGCGCAGTTTCTGGCTAAGAACAACATGACAATGGTTCCCCATCCCCCATACTCAAATGACCTGGCCCCCTGTGACTTTTTTCTTTTCCCCAAGCTGAAGCTTCGGATGAAGGGGCGAAGATTCGACACCATTCCAGAAATTCAAGAAGAATCGCAGCGGATACTTGACACTATTCCAAAAAAGGACTTACAGAAATGCTTCCAAGCATTTCAGAAACACTGGGAATGCTGTATTAATGCAAAAGCGGAGTACTTTGAAGGTTATCGAGGAATTTAACTTTAAAGGTAAGAAACTTTGATTTTACAGATTCAGTTCTGGAACTTTTGGGTACACTCTTGCAATGGATCAGTTTCAACTGTCTAGCTGCTTCAGTTCGTTGGAGAATCAATTACTGTGCGTGGAGCCCACTTATTGTATGACAACGCTACAGTCCACAGGCTGTTGTTGCCAGAGTTGTAGTGTAAGATTGTGATTTCGACGTGATTCAGCACTTACCCTGTAAGACCAAACGATAAATTTCAGTTAAAAGAAGGTTTATTTCCACCGGCATTTTTTGAAACTTAAGAATTACCTTTATTGCTTGGTGCTAAGATTAGTCAGCTGTAAGGGGATGAACTTGTTTCTACCTTTAAAGATATGTTAAACCATGATTGTACTGAAAATGCCGAGATTTTGAGCAAAGATGGGAATCTTGAGCTTTCATTGAGACATGAAAATGCGACTTATATCTTGGAGTGTTAAAATCGGTCAAAAGCAAGAGGACAACAGTATCTTCCATAGAAAGTTACTGTACATCTTTCATTAGACGTGGCATGCACCTTCTTTGAGGTTTCCTGATGGGCTCCACTATTTTAGTTGAACTCGGAAGGAATAATAATAATAATAATAATAATAATAATAATAATAATAATAATAATAATAATAATAATAATAATAATAATAATAATAATAATAATAATGATGATAATAATAATAATAATCTCAACCATGACAAACATGTGAAGGAGAGATATCATGACCATTTGTCTGGAAATATTTCTAGTGAAGAACAGTAGCATCATTTTAGATTTTACCAGGGGAGAGAGAGAAGATTCTTCACCAACATAAGAGTTTTGTGTTTTTTTTTATTACTTTACAATTTATTAAAAAAAAAGTGTTTCTTAAACTCAGGGGGTGATTTCCAATCGGATTATTGGGGAATCAGTTCCCCCATTTCCAAAATTGGAGGGGAACATGTCCTTCTCATCCCTCATACCTCGGGATTTGCGCCAGTGAAGTAGTTTATATCATTTTTAAAGATGCATATAAATTAAAAGTTCACAAAGGAAAAAGAGAAAGAAAAAGAAAATAACACCCACCTTATGGGCTCACTATTAGTAGGAAAGGAAGCTCTGCAAACTAGATATTAAAGGCTGGAATTGTTCTCCATTAGAAGGCAAAGGGTAACAGAAAATATATCAGGGTGTGGAGAGCTGCTATACTTGCATACAATGTTTCTTCCAGACATGGTTTTGGGGGGCACTGCCCCCCCCGGAGCTCTGAGAGTGCCCTCCGGAGGAGAGCAAAATAATACGTTTATAATATAATAATAAATAGAATAGTACCGGCAGTGCCCCCCCCCCCGGAATACTAAGTATGCCCCCCGGAACAGTTTTTCTGAAAGTACGACTGCTTACACAATTCATACTCGTACTTGCCCTAATTAGAAGAAAGAAAAGAAATCTGGCAAAACTGCTTGGAACTAACAGTGCTTCATTACAGAAGAACAATTTCTTTGTAGCACAAAAGTTACTGGATTTGTAGGCTAAATAAGTCTACAAAAAATCGGAATTCGTCTTTTAAAAATTGCTAATCGGAAAAATGATTCATCTAGATTTAGTGATTTTCCTTCTTAATTAGCAACACTGGATCAAATACGATAGTACTGTACGCATGAAAAAATTCTTCCTTATTTACGGAATTTTTAGCGTTGTTATACCTCAACATTGAAACAATACAAATGTCCTTTCGCTCTTTATTTGATAGCTAAAACTAAATCCATTTAACAGAATCATTTTTAACCAATTTTGTTTAACGGGACAGCTTTATTTCTACAAAATAGAAGAGAAGGTGCACGAGATACTGTATTGACATATGTTCAGAACATTTCTGGAAGAGTTTATAGCTGGAGAACATGGTATTCAATGAGCTTTATATTTTAAAGACATGACTTTGGGCAGCAAAACTTTTAATGTTTTTTATACAATGCTACTTTTTTGCCCAAAAGATGGCATAGGTAGGTTGCATTTCGTAGAAATGAAGTGTATAATCCAAAAGCGATTGAATGCTTGAAAAAAAAAAAAGTATGTGTATGCGGAAAGGCAACCAAATAAGACGGTTGAAGAGCTTTAGTCTACCGGCAAGATGTTTTTTGTGTTACGCATGAGTAACGTTAATTTGATTCTGGGCACAAATGGATCACTCAGCTGTTAAATTGCTTGATTAACTCGAGGGTACCATATGTTAGCTAAATAATGAGGTAGAATGGTATTAATATCAAAGAATATAATGAGAATCGAAAGGATTACGTACGGATAAAAAAGAAAAAAAATAGTAAAGTAAGGAAATGTCACCTAGATAAAGCAATAAAACGTGCCGTTGGAAAGTGACTTATAGACGCTCCTGGAAAAAGCGACTAGACCAACATGTAGACTATTATTATTATTATTATTATTATTATTATTATTATTATTATTATTATTATTATTATTATTATTGCAGGGTCATGATAAAGAATGATGCAAACTGCTAAGCTAAAACATTTACTTTGCGCTGAAACGACATACAAACGCAATATTAATCAGAAAGATCAAAGGAACCTTGCATGTTATAGGAGTCTGTATTTGTAGTGACGTCAAAGCCGCTAGAGGTAATACTTGTGTAAATAGCTAACAACCCAAATAGCGACCACGAAGATAGGGCAAGGTAGAGCATGCGTATAGTGTGATGGAATTTGCACAAACAGGGTCTGTCGTAACATTGCAGGGATATCTTTGTACAAAATTCAAGAAACAAGGATCGTATAGGAACTGTATTTCACGCTGGATGCAGAAGTTTTAATCCATTGGATGATCATACACCATGAAAAATCCTGGTCAAGCAACAACATCAATGGTGACAATGGATACGATCTGTGCTGCATTTTTGAAAGGCTTCCAAGAAATTCGACTACTCGAGCTAGTAGAGAACTGAATGCACCACCCTGTTATTGCCACGGACGTAGATGATTTGAGGCAACGCATCTCTAGCGCAGTGGAGTAGAAACCCGAGGGGACGTTGCGACACGTCTGACGTGACTGGATTATCAGTTGGGTTACCCATGGTGCTCATCCAACATTTGTAATGTCCACAAAAACTTACAAACTTCCTTTCTTGTTTCCGACTAATTTTGCTAAAATAAACAGCTACGCTTTAGTTTTGCATCATTCCTTTTGAGTAAGTTCGTACTATTATTATTATTATTATTATACAACGTATGCCATTTCATTTTATGTTGAAATAAGTTAGGCTTCTGTTTGTACCTTTAAAAAAAAAAAAAAAATAGGATACACAAACACACGCACCAGGAAACAAGTATCGACAGTTGTTCTGTGTAGTAGCTAGTGTTGTGAAGGCCTAAAAAAAGAAAAAAACAAAAACTTTGGGTAAAAAAACAGCTTTTTACCGTTTTTTTCCGAGCTTGGAAAATACGGAAAATTTGGGAAAAACTGAAATTTTCGAATATTTTACTACATTATGCTTTTAAAATGAAAAATATTTTATATTTACTAGTTTACAGTTAAGATCATTGAGTGCTTATATTTCTTGTATTAGAATAGGGAAAATTTGTGTCAACGAATATATGTGCACCACTCCTTTAATGTTAGCACTATGATAGAATGGAGTTAAGGCTACAAAAGATAGATGCAAATTAATTAAGATAGATGCATTTAAATTATCTTAAGAAATCTTATGAAGTTCCCTCTTTATGGCACGGAAGTGTTAAAATAACGGGGTCAGAATCATTTCAGTTACTTGTGCTGTGTAAAATTTCCAGAAATTTTCAACCTTCCCCCCCCCAAAAAAAAAATCCTTCGGCAATATCGGCAAAAACCGGAAAATATAATTTAAAAACTATTTCTTCGCCTGATGTTAATCTTATTTGCTGTAACATGTCTGCAGCGTATATACAATGTATTTCGCTAGTAGGAAAAGTACTTAAAGCAAAAGGTTTTAGTTTTAGTTTTTAGTTTTCTGACTGCTGGTAAAATAACCCTTTTTATTATTTGTATATTTTGCGAACAACTCAAAAAGAGAAATGATATTATTTACACATACATGTACACCGCAAGTGTAAATTTGAGCAGCGAGAAATATATTAAAGATTTTAACATGTAAAACTTCCATTCGTTATTATTAAATACTAGCAAAATACCCGTTCTTTGCATGGGAACAATACGTTTCATTTTGGACATAAAGGGCACCAAGACTGTCATCAATGAACTGGGGCCCCCAAAACTATGAATTCGACATTAGTATTAGTCATTTTTAATTACTTTTACATGTCACCCTTCCCCTTTAGGAGTACTGATGGGGACTGAATTTGGATTTAAACGGCATCAGAAGTGTAACGGTTCATCTCATCGACCCCAAAAACTATGGATTCGACACTAATATTGGTCATTTTTGATCACTTTTTATATATATATATATATATATATATATATATATATATATATATATATATATATATATATATCAATCCTTCCCCCTCAATGAAATTACAGCATTGAATTCGGATTTAAACGGCGCCGGGAGCGTCAATGTTCACCTCAGCGACCCCCAAAAGTATGGGCTCGATTAATGTCGGTCATTTTCGATCATATATATCGCCCCCCTCACTCGCCCCCAATTTACTTTGGATTTAAACGGCATTGGGAGAGTGTCACAGTTCATCTCAGCGACTCCGAAAACTATGGATTCAACTAATATAGATCATTTTCGATCATTATATATAGGGTATATCTCCCCTTCCTGTAAGTTACAGTACTGAATTTGGATTTAAGCGGCATCGGAAGTGTCACTGTTCAGCTCAACAACTTCGAAAACTATGGATTCGACACTAATATCAGTCATTTTCAATATATATAACCCCCCTTTCTTCCTCCAAGTTGCACCTTCAAAATGAAATGATAAAACCCATCCTGGACCCGATCCCCATCTATGCTAAAATTTGTTAAGTTACAAATATAGGCATTTTTATTTTTATATAATTTGTCACACTAGAAAACAAGTATTTGTTTACATACAAAATTTTGTGCATACAATTTATATAAAAGTCTATATTAGAATATTAAATAATAGGAATTATATGTTTTAGTGCATGAGTATTAGTGAAATTTATCTACTGCGGTTAACATTAACAAAATTTCACCAGATCAAAGAGCACATTAAGAACTCAGTTTCATTCAAGAGGCCTATTTGTTGCAACAGGAACGCTTCATGATGGTAGATGGTGTATGCAGCTGTTAACGTCCTGTAATTAATGCACAATCACGAATAAACGACTAAAAAGCATATAAAGGAAATGAGTGAAGTCTATTGATTTTCAAAAATAATTACAATAGTTTTAGTTTCGATTGCTTCTATTTTAAATATTCGCAATATTGAAGTTTCTCAACTTACACTTTCACGCATTTGAGAAAAAAAAACGGTTCCATTAGTAGTAAAATTAACCTAATACAAAGATATTTGTTATTTTCCCATTTTTTCCGGAAAGACACCGGAAAAGACGTTTTTTTTTTTTTACCAACGGGTTCAAAATTTCCGGAAATTTTACAACACTAGTAGTGGCTACATATATTGAATTTGGAACTCTTAAAGTGGGAACAACCTTGTATTCGAATATTAGAACAATGTACTTTTTTTGGCTTAATCATCATTCGCTTTTATAAAGTCCTGAAATTATTCTAATAAACTGTTCCAACAGTTTATTCGAATAGCAAATAGTGTTGAAGTAACGAATATTTGTTCGAACAAGTATCAAATGAAGGACAATTGTTCAAATTCTACCATCTTATAAGCGTTTACTTTAAACAAATTTGTCCAGAGATGAGACTTACATGTATACCAATCGATAGATCATTGAACTTAAAGGATTTATATGGGTGAATATAAATCCTCATGCGTAGGTTTCCAGAGAATCAAGAAAAACTAATTTTTCGTCAATTTAAAAAAAGAATGATGCTGTATGGGTGACCACTATCCAAAGATATTTCGTCCAAAGGACATTTCGTCCAGAGACATTTAGTCCAAAGACATTTGGTCCAAAGGACAATTCGTCCAAAAGACAATTGGTCCAAAGGACAATTCGTCCAAAGAACATTTCGTCCAAAAGACATTTGGTCCAAAGGACATTTCATCCAAAAGACAATTGGTCCAAATGACATTTCGTCTAAATACATTTGGTCCAAATGACATTTCATCCAAATACATTTGGTTGTAAATGACATTTCGTCCAAAAGACAAGTGGTCTAAAGGACATTTCGTCCAAAGACATTTGGTTCAAAGGACATTTCGACCAAAAGACAATTGGTCCAAGGGACATTGTGGTTCCTGGAACCACAATATTCCTATCAAGCAATCCTCAAGAATTCTATACTACCTACCCCAGGGACGTGTAGTGCGTATTACCGCTGTTACCGGCGGTAACGGTAAAAATATTAGTTTTTCGTTGTTTTCATATATCTTCAAATTTCATTATCGACATGGGAAGATGTTTACATTTTCCTTTTTATTTTCTTTCTTTCTTTCTTTTTTCCTTTTTCTTTTTCTTTTTTTTCTTTTTTTTTTAAGTTTGGATGGCCTATGCTTCATTTACATTGTGAACGAATGCAACATGCCAACACCAAATAGGAGCATACTGTTGTTGATACCGCAGGATTTCAGAGGTAACGCGAACCCCGATAGCGGTCATTCACTCCAGAAGCACCTTTCAGTGTGCCAGCGAGAAGCATCCTGTGGACTCGTATTTGGACTTTCGGAATGGCCCTTATGTTACCGTTCGGCTGAGTGGAACAGAAAAAAATAGGAACGTTCCCTGTCAAAACAAGGAGAATCTAGAATATCATCAACATGTATATTCTACTCACCGCCCGCTTAGGAGTCTATTCGCTCTCCTCTCGCTGTAGAGGATCGAGCGGGCGGTAATTCTACTATACTGTTTCGTTTGCTTCCCCATTCTAAGGATAGAAACTTGACTGTAATTTCAGTATTCATAAGGTTATTTCATTGTCTTAACAGCATACAATTTCGGACAAATATAAGTAGCAGGTTTTTCATACTAATAGCATTTAATACATGCTACTGGAAACATGTTCTAGTGCATTATTTATATGTTAATCTATCATTTTTACACAATTTTTGTATGTTAATACGTTATCTTTAAATTTGAATAATACAGCAACAGTGAACAAGAAGAATATATTCCATAGGATATTCTAACAAAAATTTAATATAGGTTTACTTTGATTCAAATTAAAGTTTCTCATTGAATGTTAATTTGAGCTTATGGGCATTATTTTTTTTTAATGAGATTTTATTTCTGTTTAAACAGTATATAAATTTAGATGGTTATCTCATGCCTGAAGGAGCAAAGATATTGTCAGTCCCTGAAGAGTCATTAAATATACAGAAATGCCTATTGATGAAACACATTGTGCTATATGGGAACTGTTTCAAGAGCAAGGGGGAATAGTAATGATAATTAGAGTAAAGCAGAGATGTTGCCCGCGCTCCTTCCAATTCGAGAAATTATTATTATTTAGGATTTATGCTAATTAAGTTAAAAATATTTTGTTTTTAATTTAGTATAGTAAACTTTCGATGCAACAAATTTCCAACTCTAGCCGCTAACCTACTAGTTGAATTTGGACTTCGATGCAGTTTGATGTGTTGAAAAAGAACTGTGCAATCGTCTTCATCGTGCCGCAGTTTTGCTGTCTAACTAATTTTCAATACGGAAAACTTGTTGCTCAAACATACGATGAAACTCCAGTTATGGTTGGTGAGGTAGGGAACTGCAGCCTCTTGTTAATTAAATTTTCATTCTTATGCCCATAGACTTAATTTAGTTTTAGAAAAGTCCGTTGATTATACAAAAGGGCACAGGCGTAAATAGCACCCCCGCAACCCTCGCGGCGCGGGGCGCACGAGCTCCAGGGGCGCAAAATATATAGAAACTAGGGCGCATAACTAAAGGTTGCGGGGGCACTGAAGCTTCAAGTTACGCTACTGGAAAAGGGTATGTTTTTTTTTGTGTGTGTGTGTGTGTTAGGACTTGCTTCTTCTTCCTCGAAGTCTTCAAAAAGAACAAATGCTCTAGATTATGTAGTTAACAAAAGTATCTCAATAGTCTCAAACACAAGGTATAGAACTATAGGAGTAGGGTAAATGATGTGCTGTATAGCTTTAAAGATGAACTGTTAGGAGTCTTTAAATCCATGATGGATAAAACCGACGAATAGGGTTTTCAAACCAGAGTTTGTGTAGCAAAATTCTATCAAACCTTTCAAAGTTTTGACTTCAATTTTTTACTTGAACTGTTTTCTGTTATAACATCAAGATAAGAAATCTTGTTCAATATCTTACAAAAGAAAGTTCATGATGTAGGTTACTGCATAAAGAAAACAAATGACTTTGTAGAATATCTAAGATCATAGAGATAGTTTCAATTATATTTAGTAAAAAATGAAAGAACATGAAGAGCCACATTGTTCTAAAAGGTCAAGAGTAAATGAAGTGGAATTTGACCACTTTGCCAATGCCTATAGTTTGAAATGGCTGATACGCTGAAAGAAAAAGTGAGTACTAGATTTTCTGATATTGAGAAACAAGAGTTACTTGTAGTATCAGCAACCGGTAACAATCGTCAAATTGTCACGCCACGTCACTGACCTACCCTTTGTCAACAGTTCATTTGCGTTTCAACATGACAACGCCACCGTCCATAAAACCCACGCCATCACAGAATGGTTTGAGGTAACGCAGGTGCGAGTGCTCGACTGGTCTGCCCAAAGCCAGACCTCAATCCTATTAAACATATTTGAAATGACTTGGAGCATCGATTGAGGGCCTGATCACAATGTCCCCCTACAAAGAGCTTAGAAAACGTCAGAAATGAGAAAGTATTTTAAAAGCATTGGAACGAAGATATTGGTTTCTGTGAACAAAATAATTTTCACGGACTTGAAATGCCCCGAAGAGAAAGGTACCAGCCAAACTTGGTGGAGGTTATATTAACGTGGATTTCTCTTTAGTTCAAAAATATCTTCTGCAGTCTGTTTATTATTCTTTCCTTGACGGTATTGCTGAACATATCGTCGACAGCGTCACAAACTGTCGTATCTCAGTTTTCTAAACTTTTCAGGAGAGCGATTTTTAGGTTTTCACACAACTCTGAACAGCCATAACTCAAAATCTATTTTACCGAAAGGAGAGAAAATTTACCAAGTTATAACTTAAAGCATAAGAAATCAGTGGAGAAAGTTTTATGGAATTTGCCTGTAAAAGCTTGTGGAAAATTTGGCGGGAAAAAGATACGACAGTTTGTGACGATGGTAATCCTCTCTTGTATGAAAGATACGACGCATATTTTTTTATACTGAGAACTATATTAATAGATGAACAATCGGAATATATTGCACTTTTATTGAAAAACTTCGTGTTTATTACACAAAATAATTTAACAAATGCTTCCTGAGATTCTTGAGGGTAAAACGAAATTCCTGAGAACACACAAGAAACACAATATTAAGAACATACTAACCATAACATAAAATAATGCTATCAAGTTGTCGTTGCCAGAATATAAAATCTTGCAAAGTAATTTGCAAATTGCATGCTTTGATATTGCACTTGAAAAGGATGGCTAATGTGGTAAGTATCTGTAAAATTGAACATGTTCAGGGTTTCGAATGATTGGAGTTGGGCCCGGACACAATGATAACGAGTCCTCGTAGGCGTGGGAGACCCGGGTTCGATTCCCGGCGGAAGCTCATGTGGTTCGGATTCCACATTAATCAGTAGGTCCACGTCTCATATAGCCTCGCTGCTGAAAGGGACGTTAAAAATCAATCAATCAAAGCGAGTCCTCGTACTTCTCTGGAGCGATAATTTTTGACAAGTATGCAAAGTAGGAACTTCTTTCTATCTGGTGGATTCAATTTGAGTTCTTTTCAGGGAAATATTTATGTAAGTGTCCTCAAAAAGACTTCTCTTAAACTGAATGCAGTTTGGATAGTATTTGTTCACTTTCACTTCGCGCATTTCCGTCCGATTGATTGGATCTCCATTTTCGTCACGTCTAACTGACAGAATACAAAGACATTGGGACAGAGATCTAATCTCATACATCGCTTCTGTCAATACAATGAACGGTATATGGGTCCTTTTTCCTTGCCAGTTTAACAATCGGTTCAAGTTGCGAGGGTAAAAAATTACTGCCACAGTGCTTAATAGATGTGCTTATAGCACTGTGGACTGAATCTCCCTCATTTTGTCCATGCCTAGATTCAAAGAATCGGAGAAAATTTTTCTGATGTTCTTACGTGTTTGCACCGCATACCCCATCATAGCAACCAACCTGAACTCCTACTAGGTCCATCCTGTATTTCTCCAACTCATTCATTAGGGATTTTAACGCGCCTCCCTATAAAAAAATTTTAATATTCCATGTTCCAAATCACATATCCATTTTCTTTTGCTGATGTAGTGCCAAGTTATCAGTCTTGGTCCGAGGCTTCTGTGATTGTTTCTGAAAAAGTGTCTTTTTTTTCTATTACAGGATGAGTTTGTTAGGCTCACCCAAACCCCCAAGCTGGAGGGCCACTCCTTGTCTGCCCGCGACTGCTTATTCAGTATCTTCGCAACTAACCTCTATATCTAAAGGCCTTCTCCTCGATCCGAAACCTGGGCCCGCAGTGGCTCAGTGGTAGAGCGTTCACCTCTGGTTCATGGGGTCACGGGTTCCAACCTGCTTCCGCCAAGTGAACTTTCTGGTGGACAAATAGCGTGTGCGTGGGTTTCCTTGGAGTTCTCCCGTTTCCTCCCACTTTCTTCATTTCATTCATTTCTCATAATCACCGTCTCCTTTAGCCCAAACGGCATAACCGTGGGACGTAAAACTCAAAAATGTCATGTCATGCCGATCCGCAACCTGAGGACGCCCCATGCCGTGTAAATATATATGTATACAGCCCCGCATTGATCAAGTATAACATTCTAGCTTATAAGTTTATTTGCTTCGGCTGTTCCGAGCTTAAGATATAAGTAAAAATACATTAGGAACAAAAGATAAAGAAACTAAGTCTACCTGATGGATAACAATAAGAAATGATATAAAAAACAATGAGTTTTATCAGTACGGGACTGTATACCTACTTTTGGGCCACTTTGTATATATAAACAAATTGCTTTGAATATAGGCGTATCTGTCCAGTTGCAAAAGATCTGTTGCTCACAAACTGTCGTAACTCAAGATACGACTGTTTGTGAAAATGGTTTATATGCTTCATCTCAAGATACGACACAGTGACGTCATCACCACCGTCAAAACAACGCACATTACAGATGTGTCGCTTTGGGAAAGTGTAGAAGTCAGTGTATGCAACTACATAGTAAAATATCTCAATTTTCGATTTTTTTGAGATACGACACTTTGTGACGCTGTCGACGATATCAAAAATCGTTTCGCCAAAAATGATTTTAAACTTTTAAGTTGAATGGAGTTATCATTGAGAATGTGTTGTCAAAATACGAATGAGAGTACAAGTGATACGGAATTTGATTATGCATGTTCGCTTGTAGAGAAATCTTTTGTGTTAAAACATAATGACTTATTTGGAGAAGTTCGTGTTTTTTGTTCAAAAATGACTTTTGTGCCTGTGGATGAAAATGGCAAGTTTATAAATACCTTTATATTAACATTGAAGGATAATTTCTACTAGACCTAGTTTTCCTTGTCTGTTTAAGTTATTACGCCTATGTTTAACAATGCTATATCCACCGCTTCCACCTATATCCACCGCGTCTGCAGAACGCTCATTCAGTGTAACGAGAAGAATTAAACATTATTTAAGGAACACGTGTGCACAAGATTGCTATTCCTCCCTTTCAATTTTGACAATTGAGAAACCTATTATTGATTTGGAGAAAAATATAGATCTTTCTCGACGAAAGTCTCGACATTTTGCTCTTTTTTATTGAAGTGTAAAACATTTTAGTACTTTTCATAACGAAAATATAATGCTGAGACTTTTCAGAAATTATGTCAAGGTTTCCAAAATAGCTCTGCGACTATTCAGTAGTGTAATATACGAGTGAAGTGGTTTAGGGATGAACGAGTACATATGCAATTAAATTTAGCGAATTCAACATTATTCTAGGTTTTAGGATTATTTTGTATAACTGGAATAAGGAGTAATTCTAAGTATTGTTGTGTTTCGATATGTTCCAAGAATGTGAAAACTGCACCTCATGGCAACGAACATGTTTTGGGAAGCAGCAAATGTCGTAGATTATCCTTATAGTATTTACTGTCTTTCAGTTTCTAACAGTAATTACAAACATTTAATAGCATGTGTGGAATTAAAAGTACAAGTTGTTCATTAGTCCCTAATTCGAATATAACTTTTGCAAAAAAAGCCTCATTATTCATTACTATAATTACGAGTAATATTATCATTTCTATTAATATATTTTGCAATTTTTTAATTAAATAATGATTACGTAATTTTCCAGGCAGAATTTTAAGATGTTCATAATTAAGGAATTAAATCTCTTCTTACACCTTCGTTGTTTAATCAATCGCGTAACTACAATGGAGCGAATGGAACAGTTGCTCCATGGCGCACAGCAAAAGGGGCGCAAGTGTGAAAAAAAAGAATACGGAAAACTGTTCCTTGTATAAAGAACGGTTGAAAACATTTCAAAAGCTATGCAATGACTGTTAGCAGTTAATTGGCAACACTCGATAACAGGGGCAGATCCAGGAATTTTTGAGGGGGACGCAGGTCTGAAAAATAAACTTGAGACTTTTTCGATATTTGGTTCGCTAACTAAAAATGTGGACTGCAGTGGTTCATAACACGTATTTATCTCCGCACTTCTGAAAGCGACATTGAGGAAAGCCGTGTTGTTCAACACGAGAGAATCCAGATTACCATGAACTGGAAACGCATACATTATCTGCAATGAGTGGAGAACGCACTCAGAATTTTCCTTTTGAGAGAAATTTTAAAACTTTTTCCCCCCCACAGCCTTTAAACAAGCTCTTCATTAGGGACTAATTTATATATTCTACTCCCTTTCTTGGTCCCTGCTGGGCGATACCCAGAAAAATGAGAATTGAGTGGGAAATTTAGGGTAGTCACACTATATTCTTTATTTTTTGTTACGTGGATCACTTACATGATCGAACTGTTATGGCACAGAATTGCAATCAAATACTAAAAAGAATCTTGAGGAATTAAAAAAATAAAATAGGATAAAATAAAATCTTTTTGTTGTAGATAAACATATGCGTCTTTTCGTTATTACTACCAAGGCAGACTGTCCTCTCGGCAAAAATTCTTTCCCCCTCTCAAATTTCTCTCTCTCTCTCTCTGGAAAACTCACTCACTTTTATATTAGCATAACAACGTTAAAAATTTCCTTCTTTTTTGTCGACCTCCATCTACACTATGCCTTTAGATAGTAATGTGTTTTAGTTACATTAACATACACAACTACGAGACAGCTCTATCAGTATTGGTGGAAAGTTACAGGAAGAAAAAAGTCTACATTTACGAAGAAATTAAAACGAAATTTGGCCTATCAGCAAAACACATTAATGGTAAGTAGTTTCTACGTCTTTTATTTACCTTTTCTTATTTTTCGAAATTATGTAACTGTTTTACTTCTGAGGTCTATAAGTGGTATATATATATATATATATATATATATATATATATATATATATATATATATATATATATATATATATATATATATATATATATATATATATGTGTGTGTGTGTGTGTGTGTGTGTGTGCATAGAATAATTTTGCTCATAATTAGATGTAATTAGATCTTATTAAAAGGACTTCTAACGTGGATACGGAAAAGTTACTCCGACTCTTAAATATTTCCTGCGTTCACCCTTAAAGAGCTGGCAACACTTCGAGGAGGATTTTCAGTAGAAAAAGATCAATTTTTGATACAGAGCTGGAACTATTCTGATAGCAGTAAATCACAAGAGAACATTTTCTCCTATAGAAACAAAAATATTCCGCTTGCTTATCAGATGATAACACAATTAACTTATAGTCACAAATGTCTTATTTCAAATTTTGGAAATGTTTGAGTAAATTCCTATGGGATTTTAACAAAACTTAAAGAAAACCATGGAAATTAATGGTTTTATTATAACAAACATATAACAGACACTCCGAATTTGAATTTCTCTCCAATTGGCGGCCCCTGGGTTCTACAATAGGGGATTCACATGTGTATTAATTCAAAGAAGAAAAAACCTTTAATAGGTAGTGTATGTGGGTTGCCATGTTCGATTCCCGGTGGAAAAAATATAATAATATCTTTCGCAGTTTATGATCTTTCAGTCTTGCTTTGTCAACATTTCGTTTTCACTGAGTTATTAAATAAAACACAGGTGAATTAGCAAACGAATCCGACAGCGCATAATCATAGGATACAGTACATATCTTGCACACAGAATTATTGAAGTTAATTTCAGATATTTTACTCAGCACCTATTCCAGGAGTAAAACTGCCAGATTTAGTGAGAAAAAAATAATTTGCCACACTGCTCAACCATAACTCAGTATAACTTGAAAGAAATGTATAAAAAACCTAAAATAATGATGAAAATCCAACTAAACCTATTTATCGTATATTTATATTTATCAATTTGTAAATAGGGAAAAGATTATATTTTCATGATGAATTGAAATTCAAGTAGGTAATTAGGACCGCGGTGGTTCAGTTGTACAGCGTTCACCTCTGGTGCATAAGGTCCTTGGTTCGATTCGAGCTCACGTCAAGTTACCTTTGTGGTGGACAAACATAGTGTGCATGGGTTTGCTCGAGGTGCTCCCGATTCCTCCCACTTTATTAACTTCACCGTTTCCTTCATTCTCATCATCACCGTCTTCTTTAGACAAGTCGACATAACCATGGAATGTGAAACTTAAATATTTCATTTCAAGTATGTAATTAGGTAATGATTTCGATTGTTTCTAAAGCAAATGAGAAATTCATTCGACCATCAATATTCAGCGCCGAACGATTGACTTACAGATTTCATGCATAATTTGAATTACACATGCTTCTATAGGGGAATCAATCTCTGGTATTTCACGCTGAAGACGCGTTTGTTAACCATATTTCTACTAGGAAGCTCGAAAATATGTGTGAATTACCGCAATTTTATCAGGGACCGAATTTATTGAATGCCTCGTGAGTCGTATTGAATACCTCGCCTTAAACCTACTCTATATGCATTGACAATTGACTTAAATCCACGACAATTTTCTCCTTCAAGCTAGTAAAAACAATAAAGTTCAAGTTTATATTTTTAAAGTAAGATTTGAAATTTTAGTTTTCGTGATTTTGCTATTCCCTACAAATTGGTATTTTATAACTTTAATTGAACCACAAGTGTAATATTTACATTTATTTGAACCGCAAGTGTAATATTTACATATTTATTTGTAGCTTCGCAAATTTCCATTCACACTAACATTCCCAAGGCAAGTCAATTTAAATCGTAATTCAAGAATTGGTCCCTAAATGCCTTTTTTTTTTAACTTATGTAAACATATATTAGGCGTTATTTAATTCCGAAACTGTAAAGCATACCAAGAAAATATTTGTATAGTATAGTGAGAATAATACTCTATGTTAGCGTTGCATTAACAAAAGTAATCACTCGAAAATATACAGGGATTGTCCCCAAAGTAGGACTGATTTTTTTAAACTTTATTCACAATTTTGGCACATCGACTTAACAGTTTTCAAAATATGCCCCTTCTGCATCAACACAGCGATTGTAGCGACTCTGCCAATCTTTGAAAGCTTCCTGGAACGCAGAAACTGGAATGCTCTTCAGCTCCTTCGTTACGGCCTGTTGAGTGGCCTGGACCGAGCTGTAGTGCCAGTCTTTCAAAACCCTTTTCAGTTGGGCAAAGAGGAAGAATTCTGCAGGAGCGACATCTGGACTGTAGGATGGCTAGGGAAGCTGTGTGATGCTATGATTGGCCAGGAAATCCATGACAGCAAAGCCGGTATGGTTCGGTGCATTATCGTGATGGAGCTTCCATGATCCAGCAATTGCTGGGCGGACTCAGGGACTCGTTTTCTGAGACATACTTTCACCAGTAGAATGCAGTATTCACAGCCTGACCAGGCGATACAAACTCTCTGTGAACCATTCCTTTGCAATCAAAAAAGATGATCAACATCAATTTCATTTTCGACTTGCTCATGTGGGCTGTTTTCGGGCGAGGTGAGGTGAGGTGGGGATGTGCCATTCAGAAGTTTGGCGCTTTATCGCAGAGTCATACTCAAAAAGCCAAGATTCGTCTCCGGTGATAACATTGTCGAGAAAATTTTGAGATGACAAGCGACCTTGAAAAGGGTTCACCTTAAACTCGATCTACACTCCGTGAAGACTTGGAGACGACTAGCGGTTTGGTGCGCTGGTAGCTAAGACTCCCCCCACCCGCCAACGCAGTAACATCCCCCTCCTTCACCACGTTTTGCCGGGGAAAAATCAGTCCTATTCCGGAACAAACCTTGTATCATTCTCTTCTCTACACATCTCGCACATCGCATTGCCGGTTTCTCTTCTTCAAGCGAAGAAGTCGCTTCTTCTTCCATACCTTCAGAACAATGGGCGTTAGTCTATCTTAGCCCTTGAAACAGCCAAACAAGCTCCAGTGACATAAAGGTGCAAATCGTGTAAAATAAAACTTCTGCATATAGATTACAGGTCGCTCTGGATTCTCTTATCCGTTCATAAGAGTGTACAGAACAGAAAGAACAAAATCATGTTCCGTGTGTGATACGGCCAGACATTTGAACCAACACATACATTCCTCTGCTAGTCAATCTCTTTCAACTTGTGTAAAAGGAGAAAAACAACATGCCCGTCAAAAATATTATTTAAAAAATAAAAATTAAAACATCAATCACATCAACCACTATGATTTCATGCTATTGCAAAATCTCTCATGGACAGTGTAATAAGAAATGTAGACTTTATACTAAAGTATCTAAAATTCATGTTTGATCATTTTGTATTAGTATGTAAGAATAAATGTTTATAATTATTTTTCAAATCCTCTTCTTTGTATTAGTAATTTGGAGTGACCATACGAAAGAACTGGGAATGACAGTGACTTTGTGACTATATGATAGAACCATCCTTGATCTCTAATGTAGAACTATTTCTGACCTGTTTAGCTGCAACTTCATGTAAAAATTGAACCTTTTCTTCTGTAAATATTCCAACTCTAAACCAACAAGGTGCTCCTTTGTGATATCTACTTTCGAGAATTTTATCTTGTTTACAGCAGCGGATCTAGCAAGGGGCCGGGGACCTAGGCCCTTCAGTTTTTTGAGTAACAAAAGCAATTTAAGTTATTATTTACATATTTTTGAAAGTTTATAGTACAATCATGATATACCAATCATAGTCTGGGTTCTAGTTGACCCCCTAGTTTTTAACTTCTGGATCCGCCTCTGCTTATTTAAGAACTAAAATACACCTTTAAAAAAATAAATAATGTTTACTCTGTGGCAACAAATATGGAGGACCTGCCTATTAGCAACAGAAGAGAACCAAAACTACAAACATGTGCGTTTATTGTGATAAATATTACTTTTTAAACTCTTCAATTAAGGTTTTGCTTTATTTTTTCAACAAGCATTTTGCACTCCTATTAGAAAACAAGAATATCGTAGGTAAATTGACTTTTATAAGAGTCATACCTAGTATAAATCACTAAGTAAATCATGATTCACTTATGCACATGTGTGTGTAGGTTTATGTTACTTTTGCCCCGGTAGAGTACATTAGCGAGCGTAGGGATATTTTTGCATGGGCGGCGATTAGGGAGGGCAAAGGGGGGCAGTTGCTCCCCAATTTTTTAAAATAAACCAATTAACGTATATAGTTTCATTTAGAAATGTAAAGTTTTTGTATGTTACTGGGTCACAGAAAAAATGGTGCCATATATTTGCCGTTCCGTGAGTAGGTATTGATTGTCTTCTCGTGGAGTAAAGAAAACTACAGGAATTGCGTTTTAATTGCCACAGAAAATAACCCCAAAATTAACCTATTGGAGCACAACAATTTCAGCATACTTTCACTTCTTACAAGGGCTGGATATATTACTCAGCCGCTTTGAAACTAATTCAGAGAGCATTTCGCAAAAGAACAAAGTCTTTCACAAGTTATTTTTTAATTGCACAAAAATTGACAGTTCCTAAAATGTCTTTTCTTTCTAAAGTAAGGGGGAAAGCGTAATAAGAACAACTTCTACCTTTTCCATTGTTTTGTAGTGTTGAGCATGAATGAAATGCGTTAGAGGTGTACAAGTGTATATACAATTAAATTTAGTGAACTCAACATAATTCTAGGTTTTAGTGTTATTTTGTATAACTGGAGTTTGGAGTGATTCTAAGTAGTGTTGTGTTTTTATGTGCTCCAAGAAAATTAAAACTGTGCCTAATGGCAACGAACATGTTTCGGAAGTTGCAAAAGCAAATATTTCTTTAAATGTTGTAGTATATGCTTATAGTATTTACTGTCTTTTATTTTCTAAGAGTAATAATATACATTTAATAGCATGTGTGGAATTAAAAATTAAGTTGTTCATTAATCCCTGTTTCAATATGACTTTTGCAAAACAATCATCATTAATTAGAGGCACGAGTTTTTCGCATTGCACGACAAAATGAAATGCGTCAGAATTAAGTAATTTTCAGTTTCTTGACGTTTTGTGATATTCTATGTGTATTTTCATTGTTTTCTGTTGCGCAATAAAACGCGAAATTGGCAGTTTTGCGCGAAATTTCTAACAATTCGTGATATAATGCGAAATTTTAAACGTACGTTTTCAATTATTTGGAAACGCCAGTTTTCCACTGTCGGAACGGTAGAACGTGGCATGAATGGTGCATTTTGGGTAATTCGGATAGATAACATATTGCAGGGCCTCTTTGGTGGAAAAACTAAAGCACACTTACGCTTGTTACGAAGTGAAAAGGGGCTAGTGTTGAATGTGACTTTTTAAAAATGTGCATAATGATCATTCTTGAAGCTTTCTTCGCAAAGAGAAGACTCCAAAACTATAGAAGTATATGATGCTTTGGGAAAGCTATTTGATCCTTCTGTAATTGCATGTGGCAGTGAACCAGGCATTGTTACGTTAAGGAAGTTTTTTCAAAGCTTGGCCTTCATTAAAAAAAATGAAAGCATCTGATTATGAAGTACCGCGTTTGGACTTTTACAAAGTGGCCTATGAACTCTTGACAAGTGATTCGTCTGGAAAGTACAGTGTAATGAATATTTTGAATGGACAAAAATTCTGAAGTGATGATTGTTTGAAGTTTGTTGTAAACGCACTTACATATGTGTGTGGCTTCCAACAAGCAATGCCAATTGTGAGAGTTTTCTTTCCCCAAGTATGGACTGGTGATAAGTGGCAAACGTAGAGATGCAAGGGCTCGGAAAAAAACCGGCTTTTTTGGAAAAAAAACTCGGTTTTTTCTGCTTTGCTTTTTTGCTTCGTAAATTTTGGGCTTTTTTCAAAATACTGCTTTAAATTGATAAAACAGACTTTGTATCGCTTCTCTATAACACAAAAAATCATTTAATTAGTGGTTGATGCTGATAATAATATAAAACATCGAAAATAAACTATGAATTTCGAAAAAATATTTCAAACAATTTTTCTTCAACATATTTACATTATGAATTCCACAGGATTAACCAATGTATATAATAAGAATTTTTTAACCTCCTATATACAAAAGTAAGCAGAGTTGGCAAGAACCGTGGTTGTTTTTGAATATGCCAAAAACCCGTTTTTTGGGGGATGTTTAAACCAGGCTTTTTTGGTTTAAACCAGGCTTTTTTGACTTAGATTTTTTGCTTTATGTATTTATATTACATATTCACAGAAATAGCCTAAGTTTGTTTCGCCTTGATGTTATTATGCAACAGCGGGGTTATGCCGGAAGAACTCCCATAAGCTTAAAGAAGTGCGGTCAGTAAATTTCTTAAGTTGAGAATCTCCCGCCCTAGCCATTGGGAAAATCCCGTCATTACTTGAAATGTAAGACAATAACGGGAAAATCCTGTTATTGCTTTGCATGTAAAATTTAAAGGTCAACGTACCATAATCAGTACGCTAAAACTGAGGTATTAAATTACAAATTTAGTACCGGTACGTAGATATCATTGAAAGTCCAATCCAAGCTAATGTTGGAAGCTACGTAGGCAATCGATAAATTTTGCCAATTTCTATCAATATATTTAAGCAATATTGGCTTCTTTATAAAACAACACGCTTTTAGGCATGTAGAAATATACAATTTGGTTGTTTCGTATATTTAGGCTTAACATCCTTACGAAATACCGGGTTACGCATGAAAGAAGGATTGTGGTTCGACCGAGAATTGAACATGGGACACCTTGATTAAAAGGTGAAAGGGAAATAAAACTATTGCAGGTGGTTTGATATCTGGAAACGTTACCATGAAGTTCATACGATTCGCATTTTTCATTCCTTTTTATTTTTGTGGTTTAAACCAGTTATTAAAAAAAAAAAGTTGGTGTAAATCAGCCAACCCTAAAAGTAAACACTTCTTTTTAAAGAATACACAAATAACTAGCAAAATAGTATGTAGTATTTTTACTTCAAAATATTCCATACCCTCTTTTTGAAACAAAATAAAATTAAAATAAAACATAAGAGAAAAACTTAGATTTATATGATACACTTAAAGGCTGCACATCTAGAGCTTTTGGTTCTGTATATTCTTGAAATTCTACCGTTAAGTTTTATAGAACCACCATCACAGTTTACCCCATCCTCAAGTTTTCTGAATTTTTAACAAGAGGGATTCAACATATCATTACGGAACTCCCCTCCCCCCAAAAAAGACTACGGAATATATTTAAGTTAAGCTAAATACAACTGCACAACAAACATGACTGAGTGATTAGCTTTTGCGCTTCTATCGGGAAGTCCGGGATTCAACCAGCATTCGACCATTCTGACAAAGCTTTTCTTCATTTCATCTGTGAATGTAGAAATAGTGCGTGTACTGTGAGTTGGGCGACTTCCTTTTTTATTGTTTTTAAATCGTTATTATTACTAATTACCAGCAGTGACGGTTTTGCGAAGGTTAGGGGGGCGGTCTTTCGGACTGAAGCCCGTTCCCCAAAGTTACGGAATGTCTGCAACAAACGAAATATCTATTATTTATGCCTTTACTCATAAACTTTAAGCTGCCGTCAAATAAAAATTACGAATGTTTAAAAAAAACTAAACATTAGTAAGAAACTCTTCCCAAAATACTTTTCTAAATCCGCCACTGATTCTCAGTATAAAATGATTTTTAAAGTTGTATCCGGAAGATTATTGCTAAACATATAAACGAAACGAAATATTAGTTATGCCTGTACTCATAAACTTCAAGTACTTCCCAAATAAAATGAGGACTTTTTAGGAAACGAAACAATCAGAAAAAACCCTCCTAAAGTACTTTTCTAAATCCGCTACTGATTATTTGTATAAATTGGTATTCAAGGTTGTGTCCGGAAAATTATTGCTAAATCACTTCACAGCTACAGTATAACAGAAATGTGGAAGTACGGTTTGACGGATATATTGAAAAACGTACGCTTTGACGGATAAATAGAAAAACGGGCAAGTTTAACTTTTGCGCTAGAAGCTAGAGTACTAAAAGCTCTTAGAAATGAAACACGGATGACAAACTAGAGAAGAAAAAAGATGTCGATAACTCAAAAGTTAAAATAAAGTTAAATAGCCTTTAAAATTACCCTCAAATACTACATTCTTCATGTTAGCTTTAATTCCTATAGTCAGCCGGCCAAGCCCCGGAAATGTCAATAGAAAATGAATTGATGGCATTTGCGTGTTAGCAACAGGCATCCACCGTAGAGTCATAGTACATAGGCCCCTGTAACACGCCTTGCCGGATGCCAGGCTGAAGTTTGGGGGGAAAGTACCCAAAATGGCGGAAACAAAATGGCGGACTCCAAATTCTTATCCTACACAAGAACTTCCTTATTTTGCGGTAGATCTTCAATATTTTGGCACCTAACCTAGGGTTTTCGGGGGCGAGCTATTCGCTCATACCACTGGTTTCTTTCTGTAGGTTTTCAAAATGGCGGAAAACAAGATGGTGGACGCGATACATGTAAAAAAATTCTCTTTAATGTATTTTTAATATTGTCATGTGAAATATCACTTTTTATACGACTTATTGTTGGATCTTTCGACAACATAGATGTACTGGAGGAAACGATTGATGGTAAGAATCCGTTCACTGCATGCAAATTGTCCTCTGGTAACGTGGTATAAGTTTAATAAAGTCAACAGATGATAAAAACATTACCAGAGACAAAACACTTTCGGTCCGGCTACTTCGAAAAATTCACGAACTTGATAAAACGACAAGTGATATCAAAAGTAGACCAAAGCCTCTTTTCACAGCTATGCCTGACGTTGAAAGTTTCTTTGGTGATCATACTTGTAGAAGTAAGGTACGGTCAATAGATTTAACTTGGCTTATTTCAAGATTATATAAACTTGATATCCAGTATGTACATCTGTGGGCTGGGTTTAACGAAACGTGCGATGCAAGCGATTCCGAGATAACGTCTGTTGGTATGATGCCTATCCTTCAAGCTCCATCTGATGATAATGACACAGTATTTACAGTTCTCAATAGGTTTTAGGCTATTTCACAGAAACTTGGTCAAAAGTACACAGTTATAGTAGCTGACTTGCCCTTGTACAGCAGAGCCATGGAACTTATTTGGAAAATGCCTGACAAGTTTAAAGATATGTTAATGCTCATGGGGCCTCTGCATATAATGTTCAACTTTCTGCGAGCAATTGGCCAACACTGTGAAAGTTCGGGATTGAAGGACATTTGGCTCGAAGCCGGACTACTGGCTCAGAATTCAATGCCTTCTGTAATGGAAGGGAGAGAGTACTACACAGCTGTGAGGTCACATCTGCTGACATACGAAGCTCTTTTTCGAGTCAAATGTGATTACTTCGTTGAGTGGTTACTTTTGCATAACCTGCTTGAAGATGATGAAAGCATCAAAGACCTAGCTACTTCAGTTCAGAAATTGTTCCACATGAAAACTATGATGGAGAGTGACATTATTCGCGAAAAGGTTATAAATCTTAATCATAGGCTAAATGAGTTGGAAATTCCTCGCTATCTGAAGGAATTTGAAGATGGATTTAAGTCTGATCCAAATTTCGAATTCTGGAACACCTACATGCAACTAGTAGAGATTCTTCTTGACTTCATTAGGGCTCATCGAGAGGGTAACTGGAAGTTACAAGTTGAGGGACTAGAAAAAATTGTGCCATGGCTAAGTGTATATGACCATAATCATTATGCCAGATGGACTCCAATTTACTTGGCTCAGTTCAAAACACTAGATCAAAGATTTCCGGAGGTATACCATGAATTCATCAAAGGCAATTTTGTCGCCAAACGGACAAAAAATGCTTTCAATCAAGTACCGTTTGACCAAGATACCGAGTGGATTAACAAATCATGTAAATAAGCAAACTGTGTCATTGGTATCACACGAACTGACACGGCAAGAGATAGGTTTTGCATAACCTGGACTGAAAGATCTCGCATTTCGGACGAAACAAGGGAAATGTTTGGTATTGAAGTTGATGATTCTATCACAACGCGCAAAGACTCTCAAGTCTCAAGATTACACCGCGATGAGGAAGATGTTCAAAGTCTAGTTGAACATTTTATGATATTTAACATGTTCTCCATGTGTAAGAATGATCCGCATCCTCCGGAGCGTGCAGATGAAGAAAATGTTATTGACCCACAAATGCTGGTTAGCTTATTGACAAATGACATATCATCACCTGAAGTTCAGGAACATCTCCTGTCTGCTAAACAGCGAGGGGAAAATCTGGTGAAAACATTCTTGACAGAGAGGTTAATAAAACAAACAGTGCCATTCTTTTCGCCTATAAAGAGACAGAATTCTCTGACATTTGCATCACTGTACAAAGTAGTTGTTACCACTTCACAAAATGAAAAGAAATCAATAAAGTTTGCCAGACAGCTGATACAACGTTTATTCTGTGCACAACAAGCAGGACGGGAAGTTCAACTGGAGGATATCCTTTCACATGAACTATCACCCGTTCCACTTTCCTTGGCAAAGAACGATGGATAGATGAACTTCACCACCAAATCAACTTTGATAGACATACTAACAATAAACATTTCAGCCACAACACCAGTTTCTGATATTTCTACTTGTTTAATCGTAGATGGTCATGCTTTGATGCATTGTATTGGCAAACCTTCAGACTGCAAGACATTCAACGATTATGGAAAAATAAATCAGCTATAGTTTTCTCGTACGTATCTCCAGAGGTTAAAAGAATTGTAATGACGTTTGACAGTTACCGACAATGCTCGATTAAGAATCACACTAGAAGGAAAAGAGATGATAATAGAAAAAGACCTATAAGAAAAATCATTGGCGATGGGAACACTCCACCTCCAGTTTCATGGGATCAGTATGTTGGTCTCAACAGCAACAAGGCTGACCTTGCATCCTTTCTTGCAAACCAATTACTTCAACTAGCATGTCAACACTTGCTAGAAAGCTGCGAATTGATAACTTGTGCTTCTCCTGACTGATAAAGTTCTCATATTTGAAAGGGGAACTAAGGCATCTGGTGTCTAATCACGAGGAAGCAGACACACTAATGATACTGCATGCACAAGAAGCTATTCGAGATAGTGAAATTGAACAGGTGATAGTGATGAGCAGGGACACTGATGTATTAGTTATATTAATTCATTTCTTCGGTGAATCCTCCAAGAAGGTTTGTATGGCGGGAAAAACATCCTCTTCAACATCAATACTATTTCTGCGAATCTGAATAAGACTGTGAGGAAAAATCTTGTGGGGTTTTATTCAGTAACAGGCTGCGATACGACGTCATCCTTTACCGGCCATGGAAAAAAGAGCTCCTGGAAAATATTCATTCAGTACCCACATCTCCTAGAAAGTGTCGGATGTGATGGATTAATGGAAGGCGTGGAGGAATTCGTCTGCAGACTTTACTCTGTATCCGATCCATTTGGAGGTATCGACCGTGTTCGATACGAACAATATCTAGAAGGCAAGAAACAGTTGGAACATCTTCCACCTACAAAAGATGCTCTTAAACTTCATTTCATTCGGCCAAACTATCAGGCTAAAATTTGGTTGCAAGGAAATATTGCCATCATGGACATTGAGAATACCGAGGAAACTGGAGGATGGAGAAAGGATGATTCTAATCTCAAGGTTGTCTGGACAACTAAATCAGCAGTCCCACAGGTATGCGTAGTTCTGGTTTCGTGCGGATGTAAGAAAAAGTGTCATCTGCCGTCTTGCAAATGCAGGCATTCAACTCCAACACAACTATGCTTGCCTACATGCGGGTGCAATGGTATTGGTTGCCTTAATCTAACGCGCAAGGATTAATAGGAACAAGGAAATTTGTTTCACATTGTATTGCATCTAAGAAACTTGTCTGTTGCGATAACATGAAGTGGTAAGTGGACATATAATTTCTACAAAAATTGTTCTTGTTTCTATACTTTAGTCAATATTGTTCTGATATTATGAAACTGTATAAGAGTCATCCGAGAATGTTACTGCTATGACAAATTCAAACAAAAGTGCATAATTTGATTTAAAACCTTGTGTGTAAAAACGCTGTCTTCTCTTAATCCATAATTTTACGATGTTTTCTTTCATTGAAGAAGCAAGACGTTTGAAGTGTTCATCCGAAAATGGTCATCGATGACGAAGGTTTTTCAATATATATATATATATATATATATATATATATATATATATATATATATATATATATAAGGTTTAATATAATGAGTGTGTGTTTGCGTGAAAGAGAGAGAGAAAGTATTTAAGGTTGGAAGATATCTCATCCCACTTTGAAACACTTGGAATTAAATTCGATTCTTGAATCACCGCGAAACCTCGTTTAATACTATAGAAAGTCGATCGGAAAACGAACAGTAGAATTTTATGCCCGGGCCATTCTGTTCCTCAACATTTTTGAAAACTCTTACAGTGTAATAAATCAGTTAAACTTAAGAATTGACTCCAATACAAAATATTGAAAAATACACTGGTAAATAGGGCACATCCCTGCAGATTACGAATGTCTTGTCAGCCGTTTTGATTTGTGTCCCCGTCAAAATTCAGCCTGGCATCCGGCAAGGTATGTTACAGGGACCTAAGTATCATGGCTCTACGGTGGATGCCTCCGTTTAATTCAATTCTTTGGAGTCTTACGATAAAATAAAAGTGAAAAGAAATATACAATTTAGAAAATCGGAAGTTTTGAAAACATGTCAGACTATAAAACTTAAGGCAGTTCTTTATGCATACACATTACGATTCAACCATCTTGTTTCCGCCATTTTAAAGATATTCAGAATTAAATAGTTTGTAGAAACAAGCTTCCTGCGTATAAAAGGTGATATTTCACATGACAATATTAAAAATACATTAAAGAGAAATGTTTTTTTTTTACATGTATCGCGTCCACCATCTTGTTTTCCGCCATTTTGAAAACCTACAAAGAGGAACCAGTGGTATGAGCGAATAGCTCGCCCCAGAAAACCCTAGGTTTGGTGCCAAAATATTGAAGATCTACCGCAAAATAAGGAAGTTCTTGTGTAGGATAAGAATTTGGAGTACGCCATTTTGTTTCCGCCATTTTGGGTACTTTCTTCCCAAACTTCAGCCTGGCATCCGGCAAGGCGTGTTACAGGGGCCTATGTACTATTACTCTACGGTGGATGCCTGTTGCTAACACGCAAATGCCATCGGTTGACAAGTACTGATAAAGTGGCCGGCTGACTACTAAAACATGTGCTCCATCCATCTTGATGGTGAATTTCAGAGCGAAATATCACATTCAGGTCATGGAATTCTTATCTAACTATAGTATATACTATAAGAAAGCTATTTAGATAGAAAAATCATGAAGTTGAAAAAAGCCAAAATTTCCAAAATTCTCGTTTTTTTCCCAAAAAAGCCGGCTTTTTATGTGAAAAAAACCATCGATTCAAAAAAGCCGGCTTTTTTGCATCTCTAGGCAAACGTACAACAATGAAGGAAAATGTGGAAATGTGTAACATGCTTATTTTTAATGCTTAAATGTAACTTGTCCCTATTTCATAAGACAGCAAAACTTTCCTACTCATAGTAAGTTCAGTGACTGATTTTCTTTCATTTGATTTTTAAAAAATATAATTTTCTATGAGTGAAATTTACAATGTCAAGTGCAATATTCAGTGTATTTTGTTTTTAGGTTATTAACGGTTTATTTCTGTAGTGAACTATGAATAGAAGGAACAATTATAAAAATGTCGGGGAATATCTTTTTCACAAGAGCTAAAAAATGCAGAAGTTATTTGGAAAATGCGACAAAACGCGAAATATGAAAAACGAAACGCGAAATATTCAAATTCTTAGTGCGAAAAACTCGTGCCCCTAATCATTATTTATTACTATGATTAATATTATCCTTTCTCTTTATTTGTTTTGCAAATTTGTTATTCAATAATCTGATCTCTCAGTTTTCCAGACAGAATTTTAAGATGTTCATGAGCAAGGAATCAAATCTCTTCTTACACTTTCGTTGTTTAAGAGTACAAAGGGCTACTACCTCTTGTCAATTTACTTAATAAAATATGAAATATTATATACGGTATTTTAACTGAAAAAGATAGTATCCTCTTAGTTATACAACCTTTCGTCAAATAAAATATTAGAAACAAGCAGGAAAACTAACATTTATATGCAAATGTTCAGATCATGTCTTGCCCCCCCACTTTTAACGTCCAACCGCCGCCACTGTTCATTAGGTAATGCTTTTCCCGAAAAATTCAAACATCTACCTAGGTACTAGTCGCTCGTCCCAATTAAATTCTACATTTAGAAAATATTTTCTGAAATAGTTGGATAGGTACTGTTCTCTCATATTGTTTATATCTATGTTAATATGCACAATTGTTAGAATTAATGCAATCTAGTCTACGTAGCTTTGTCGAAGCAGTACTGAACTTTTTAAGTATTTTCACTCCATCCCATTCCATTGCTTATTTATTCCAATCCATAGTCACGAACTAGAAACTCATTACACTTCGTATGTATAGTATATATGTACATGCAAATTCTTTTCTTCTTGCCTTTTGTATATTTTTTTGTCTAGTTATTCTCACTCATTTCTTTGTACAGTAGTTTTTCTTCTTCTTTCCTTTTCTCATTGTATTCTTTTTTCATGTGTTCGTGGTCACAGCGCTCTTCTTATAAAACTGTTTCCATAAAAGGAATCGAATACATATACTTACATACACAAATGGCGATTCCAATCGTCGTGGTAATCTTCATCGCTTCTGGGGGTCGAGAGTTCCCGCCATTTAGTTCAGAGTTGCAAGCTGCAGAGAATTTTCGTAACGCTGTGGGGTAAGTGATCAATGAAACTAGCATGAGAACTTCTAGCGTTACGGTCAATGATGTAAATTTTCCGGAAATTTTTGAAACGGAAAATTTTCCGATTCATAAAAACATACTCCACTTATTTCTACATCGTTGTTTAGCCGTAAAATTTATTTGTAATAAATACTGCCTGAAAAAAGTTTCATGAAGTGAACATCTAACGATTGTTCATTTCTGCAGAAATGTTTCAAAAACTTTAATGTATTCTTCCCTCAAAATTCACCTTTGATCTCACAAAATCATATTTCGTTAATTTACTACGTGTAAGACTATGTTTTCTCACACAATAAACACAATAAAGTCAAAGCATTTCTTCTTATTTTCTGTTAACAGAAATAATCTTCATAAGGAACTGGAACTTTTATGTAGTTATTTCATTACATAGGCAGGCATACATAGACTTTCTTGTTACATTTTAAACAATGGGATGGGATATTTGTACTCTACGAACTCGATTTACGTTCCCTGCACTTTACATACATACATACATACATACATACATACACATACACACAAACACACAGAGAGAGAGGAAGAGAGAGAGAGAGAGGGAGAGGGAGAGGGAGGGAAAAGAGAGAATTTCAATGTAAGTTCTTACTTCCCAACTTGAAATATTAGAAAATTTTCCGGTTCCCGAAAGTTAATTGGAAAATTATAATTTGTTGCTGTCCAACTTTTCTCTACATGAATTAATTTTTATAGCTCAATGTGCTGTTAAATATAGTGGAAAATTTTCCACCTAACATCACTATACATAATATTCAAAACTGTCCGGGTTATGAAAAGTTTTTCTACTTGTTCCTACATCATATTGAAAACTTTCCGATTCATGAAAATTTCTTTCACTTGTTTCTACAGAGAAATAAAACTTTCCGAATCATAAAAAGTTGTCTTACTTCTTGCTTCAAAATTATGAAAATTTTCCTACTTATAAAAAAAAAATTCAATTTTTTCCATACACGACAGATTTTTTTTTCATACATCAAGAATTTTGCTGTTGTTTCCCGAGGAATTACACTGAAATACAGAATATATATATACGTATGTATATAACTTCGGATGTGTTTTCGAAAACATAGGTAGCTACCAGCTCTTTAAAGACCTAAGACCTAATTAATATTTGTCTATTCAAAATTTGCGATAGTAACGCAAATCCAAATAAATAGATAAATAAATAAATAAAAAGAGTTATGAGAAAAGTTGTGGAAGATAGACGATAACGAAGCAGATACTTCTCATTACTGACTTCATATAGCAAATTTACAAATTCAATATGTAATACCGAGTTTCACAAACTGAAACGCAAATTTTGTATTGCATTCGCGCAAACCAATTATTGAACTGGTTGACTGGTCTCAAGAGGCAATTGGATGTTTCAAATATCGACATACGGTAAATAATGTTGGATCAGCGTTTTATGGGTAGAAAATTTAACTCACTTGAGACAAGCTATCCTTTAATATAATCCTGACACTTGTTTGGTAATAGAGATTTACTTAAGCTGCATGCGTCCTGTATTATGAAGTCACGAAATAAATTACGTTTTATGTATGCCAAAAACAATAACGAAATACCTTAGATCATAACTGAAAAGGCATAGAGTCTATTTCGTTTGGTTTGGGAATAAAAAACACAATGTAAATTAGTGCAAATAAAGTAACTGTATGAAGAGTATTAATAATACATCAGAAATTGCTTCTACATTCTCCTTCTTATAGAAAAACATTATTCAGAACTCTTTCACAGTATGGTTCGCTTAGATTCGTACCATCGGTGAGTGCACCTACACAATTTGACTGTTGTCGGAATGATTCTGTGTCAACACTATTACCGTAGAATTGATCCCAGTAAGCGCGGAATCGACACTATTAGGCTTGGGTGATAGACATTTAAAGTTTTCATACTACTTAAATTATTTTATAATTATTATTCATTAACACACTGGAGACAGTTCGGTAACGCAACTGCGTTGATTCCGCAATTAATTGATGCGTATTTAAACAGAGAATAACAGTCGACCGAGTTCAATTTCCGCAAGGAGTTTACAGTATGTCCATGCTAAACTGAAAATCTTCGTTACATATAGTCTCCTTGCTTTAAAGGTTCGTTAGCACTAAACAAAGAGACAATAAATGAATATTTTTTTTAAATGTGCATTTAAATCTATTAGATTCTAGCCATAGAGCAAATACACGTTTCACAATTTCATTTCTAAATACCCATGGCGTACTTTCCCCTATTTTTGCCCAGCATGTCCTCCTCCACCCCCCAAAAATCTTATAAACTTGTTCAATCGTTGTGCTCTGACATACTTTTAAGGCCTTGTTTAAAAGTATGGCTCTTTTAATATTTATAATTTTCATATACATTTGTCTCGACCTTCTGAAATTTTAACGACACGCCCACCATTGGGCTCTCATGCTTACATATAAGAAAACTGATAGTCCTGTGATTTTCTTACTTAGCATGAAGAATGGCGCCAAATAATTTAATTAAGATTATATTTAAAACAACAAATCACTGACAAATGTGCATTCACTGTATTTTACGGTTCTCCAATTACAGCGAAGAGTAACCCAAGGAATACGGTTGATGCAAAGATAAATAAAGGTTTATTTCTGAATATAAAATGAAGAGTTCTGACTGATTAACTGATCAACGCCTTAGACCAAATTGTCTAACCCAAAAACTTGAAATTTGGACAGTACATAGAATTCGTGAAGCACGGTACCAATAAGGAAAAATTTTTAGTAATTCGATGTGGAAAGGGGATGAAAACGGTTGCAATTATTGCAACAAGATACCCATACCTCTCAATTCCTTAAGATATCATCATCATCATCATAAGTAAGCTGCCATTATTGGCAGGTCACTTGACGCAACTGAGAAGCTTGCATGCTCAACGGTCTTCAGCTCACCTCTCCATCTTCGCGTACGATTTTTCAGTTTCGAAATCGTTAATCAATCAATCAATTGTAGCCTCCTTTTGTCTCTCCCGCTGCACTGAAGCGAAAAATACTCAGCCGATCGAGATGAAACTTAGTACACAAAAGGAGACTAAGGAGTGTCAGGTTTACAAGAACGTTTCTGAATATAGGTCAAGGGGTGGTTAACAAATGGCAAAAAAGCTCTGTATCTATAATGGAATATTTCAGGAAAAAATACAAGAAAAACAAAAGTACAAGAATTCAAATACGAAAATACAAAAATACGACTGGGCGAAGAAGTGTGGTAACAACGAGAAAATTCATGTATTTGGGATCAACACTGCAGAAAAATGTAGGAATAATAGAAGATGTAAACAGAATTAGTAGTGGTTAGACAAAATGCAGAGAAGCGACATGAGTATTGGGTGACTGTATCATGTCAGGAGTATTTTGGTAACAATACGCCTTATAGGAAAAGTTTACAAAACAGTAGTAAGACCTGGCATATTATACGAAGCAAAATGTTGGACAAGGAAGAACAGAGAGGGACAGAAGTTGCATGTTGCGGAGATGAAGATGCTGTGGTGGATGTGTAGAGTGACGAGTAAGGACAGAATTAAGAATGAAGTAATCCAGATAACAGTAAGCATGAGATCAGTAGTAGAAAAACTGCAAGAATGTAAACTGAGATGGTTTAGTCATGTAAGAAGAAGACCTTCGGAATACGTAGTTCACTGAGTGGTTGCTATAGATCTGAATGTGAAATGAGCTCGAGGCCGACGAAAGAACAAGTAGGGAGATTGTATGAAAAACAAAATAGTGCAGTATAGTCGAAAACAACCGATATTAGTTCTTAATCCATAGTTTCCAGGGATTGCTGAGATGAATAATGACTCTCGATGCTGTTTAAGCCCAAGTTCAGGGCCCATCAGCACGGAAGTGGGAAAGTTTGAAAAATGAAATGTTTAAAATAACCGAAATTAGTGTCGAATTCGTAGTTTTCAAGATTGCTAATTTGAGTGATGACAGTCTGAAAGCATTTAAGCCAAAGATTAAGCAAGAAGGAACATGTCAGCTTGCCCGCACTGACTTCTCAAACTACAGTGGGCCTCGACTCCCTTATAACTGCATAGCGATTATTTCCATAAATAGAACATGGAGTCAAGATGATCAAACTTTCTCTTGACGACGTATGCAGATTACTGTTTCTGCGATATATGACTATTCACCCATCCCAAGGAAAGATGTTGCCGAAAGTTGTCATTGATCTCGGTGACAAAGAGATGCCTCTAGAAATATCATAAGTTGTCATAGTCCGAAGACTAGAAGACATCTTATTGTAGCCAATGTTTCTTTACAAAAGAATCTCATCCTGACACTCCAAAATGTTTAAACGTTGTGAGACTTTCTACGACAAATTCACGAATACTGTTAGTAACTTGAGTGGTTCTGTCTTTAAGCTAAAGCTATCAGAAAGTGAATTTTCTGTTTCCAAGCATAATAAAAGCAAAACACATCTCCAGCTTCACGTCAACTGTCGGAGAAGAGAGTATTTGTAATTTCGATTCTCCAGTCATATCTCTACCTCAAACTGTACGCACAACTACAATTACACTATAAAAACTTGACCGTGATTTCAAGTTTGTGAATGAAGAGATAACGACAGTGTTGCGTGATTGGATCTACAACAACAGTCTATTTAATTTGAAAGTCCTCCTGAACATATTGACGTGACTTCTTTCTATTTGCACGAATTGATGACTGTTGGCACATTTGCTGGACGCTCATTTGTTGACTGTTATGTTAACATTTCACAAGCGACAACCTAAGTCACTCTTCATGCTCTACATTCGTGTTCACCCACTTCCCAGGGTTACTTAGTTAACATAAAACTGGTATTATCAAAATCTTGACGGAATATTTCACTCTGATATCATACTACATCCACACTGTGAGGGTGAGTTGCGAAGTCATCGGTACTTAGTCATCTGCAACAAAAGAATACAATAAGTTTTATTGATTCAGGAAAAAATCAAAATCATTCTACAAGGGAAAAGTTTGTGATTGATTGCCGTGATTCCCTGAGGAATTGTTATCGAAGAAGAATAGAACTAACTATGCCTTTGTTTAAGCTCATTTTCGATAACCGCAATACACCTTCACACTTTTACAATCCTGACTGGTGCTTTTGTGATGTCATTCTGTAAAATAATATCTCAAACCTTGCCTGTTTATAAAAATGCGGTCATCGTTGAAAACATATCTAAACTTCGTACTTTGTTAGCATACGAAATATCTGTAAACATTTTCCCAATAACCACGCAGATACTCTTCAATGAAAAATAATTTTCCATATAACTATATTACACATAATAAATTTTGATTTCGTTATCTAATTGTTTTCAAGCCTTTTTCTGTTTTTCTCAATTTTGCGCCCCATTTTCCTGTCTTCATGCTCACAAATTATGCTCAATACATTATAAGCATACTGGGTAAGACCTCCGCCATGAAAGCATAGTCAAATCTCAACCGATGGAACACGTCCCGACCATGTGTTTGTCAATCCTAGTTTAAATTAATTAAACATGTGTTTTATAGTTTTTTGGTACTTGACATAGAAGGGAAGGAAAAGAGGTTGAGGTGGGGAACTATGAGTGTGAGGTGTTCGAATTTAATGCAAGTCCTTTCGTACAGATTAATTCTATATGAAAGACGCAGAAAGGGGAAGACAAAATATTACCCCAGGAACATGTGAGGACGTGAGGTTTATTTACTAGTCTCTTACTAAAATTCATAATTGTTTTGCTAGCAATCATTATTACTTTCCAGTGATTCATTGTAATTGTACTGTTTTATTATTGTAAAATTTAAAATAAATTATTAAAAAAAAATGTATGGTGAAAATTTTAGATAGTAAAGAAGATTCACAATAAAAATAAAGTACAAAGTAAGAATTGTAGAAGGTATACTTTTAGATGATAGGTTTAAAACAAGAAAAAATACGTTTTTATTTATGTAATTTATTTTATATCTGATTAATAAATATTTGATTAGGTAGGTTCAGGTAAAAATTTGTATTGTTAATTAAGCAAACTCAGAAGTAATGCATAATTTATTCTCAAAATTGATATACAATAACAAGGGTTTTAGATTGTTTACGCTGCAAGTGGATATATATATATATATATATATATATATATATATATATATATATATATATATATATATATATATATATATATATATATATCCTCTTCTATATATATTAGATTTTTAGTTTTCCCAGCTACTAACTTAGTTTTCCCCGGTTACAAAGTAGTAATGCTCAAATTTAAATACATTTACGGCATTTGTCCTATATTGAGTTTATGAAGATTCGTCTACAACTTTTTGACTATTTTCCTAAATAGTTTTTATCTTTCGTCTGATTTTTTTTTGGTCCATGTAAAAGTTAGACTATACTCGCATAATTTTTATACCTTTTGATGAGTTTGATGTAACAGTTTTAGAATGTACTGAGCAATGCAACTTGTCAGACTCATCAGAAGTTCTGCTGACTTAAATTTTATAAATTATGTTAGAATAACAAAAGATGATTTAAGTATCTACAAACTATAAAAAATAAACGCTAACGTTGTATAATTTTAAATATTTATGATATCCTAATACCAGTTGCTTAACTCTAATTATCACATTTTATCGATAATTATCACATCTCTAACTTCACTAAATTTTAAAATAACTAATTGTTCCCCTTGAAGTCTTCGGCTCGCTGCACGCTATAGGTTAAAATAGAGATTAATTAAAAGTTCTCGTTAATTCCTTTCTTTTCTTTCTCTCTTTTAGTTTTCATAGTTTACTAACTTGCAGTTAGAAATATAACCTTACTTTTACTTACTATTTATTGTTTAAAATATTTATGTATTGATAATAACAACAAAGTGTAATAATTTATGTAAATTGGATCGGCATTTTAGCATCTGTGAAGAAAACGAAATTTTACTTAAACATTTAATATTTATTATTCTTTGGCAAGGGTAATCTGACTTATCATAAACCTGTAAAAATTATAATTCAGAAGATATATTCCACGTTTGTCTTTGAATGCTTGAGAACACTACTGCTATTGTGATTTAAATAATAATAATAATAATAATAATAATAATAATAATAATAATAATAGTAATAATAATAATAATAATAATAATTTTGAAAATACACTGACGAGTTCTTACAAAATAACGTTCAAAATGCAAAGAAATTATCTAGCAAACTACTGAAATAAGACTAAATATTGATTAAGTTAATCTTTATTCATAACAAAATGTATATGAATATTTTAAGAAGGAAAAAATCTGTA
The DNA here is from genome assembly GCF_964235325.1 of Thermobia domestica. Lineage (NCBI taxonomy): Eukaryota > Metazoa > Arthropoda > Insecta > Zygentoma > Lepismatidae > Thermobia > Thermobia domestica. The sequence continues at coordinate 85,085,251 of NC_137466.1, forward strand.
ATGAACATCTTGTAAGAACATATTTCAATTCACAGTTTTCTTTATAGTCGTCGCTGTAATCGATTTTCAACAGCTATGAAGTCCTAAAATTTTTACATAAAAGACATTTCATATTTTTTACAAGTTTGTGTTTTGGTGTTTATATGCATAGTTTATGAAATAGTAACTCGCTATTTTCCATACACACAATATCGATATACATATCAATTCCAAATTATGATTCTAGCCTTGCATGCTTTCTATACATTCTATAACATACATCACTTCTTTACTCTAATATTGGCCCGTACATAAATAAAACTTACGTACTATTTGTATTCTATAATTCGCATTTCATTACCTATAATTAAACTCAGATGTTATAAAAACACTATTAAATCATCTTTTGTGGGCCAGTAAGAATGCATCTGTACCAAAATCAAATTAGGAAGGTAATCAATCAGTTCTAAGTATTTGTGATAATTAATTTTGTAAATACCAGGAAAGAATCATTTTAAATAAAAGTATCCACCAAACTATAGTTGTTCCATTGATATTAATTTGCTGTGACTATATGTGCAATATGTAACACTCTACGGAACAAAACTGGTTTGAAGAATTTTATTAATATATGATTTTGAAGTCATTGAAGTGGAACAACTAAATTACTTTTTTATTCGTCAAGGTTCCTTCATTTTGCTAAAATAATAATTCCAATACGTAGTAAAATATTGTGTAGTGCTCGGAAATACATTCATTTTACTGTGTGGAAAGTGGGACTAAAACAAAACTAGCCACCGATCATGATTGTTGGCTTTGCATTCTTTTTAAATATCAACTTCCTCTGCCAGTAAAAGCAACAATTTGAACTGTAATGTTAAAACTGCCAAAATGTTATATTTAGTACTAACTCAATTTTGAAGAATCCTGTGAGCTAAAATACGGGTTCAGCTTACATTAATGCTCAATATTTACTATTAACAAGCAGATTAAACAAGTTAAACCACTGATGAAATAAGAGGACTTTTTTTCACTTCAGATATTTTTCCAAATTGTTTTATTTTATAGATTTTTTTCAGCAAATTTAGTTCAATACTTCTTTTCGAACTTAATTAATTGCATTTCAGTTGTCAAACAAATCTTATTTCTGATGAAATTAGCAAAATCGCTAGATATCTTAAGGAACAGAAATTATGCACTAGTGGCTTCAATTTGCAATCACCTTCGACTGCTGAATATCAGCCCCAGACATTCTCTATATCAGTGGTTTACACTTCTGTTTTCGTGGCAATTTTTACATTAACACAATGGGAATGTACTGCCTTCGTTTAAATAATCATCTTATTTAATGATTGAACGATTTTGAAATTATTTATCCTAATTAAAGAAATAGAATATTTAGAATACTATAATACTAAAATGATATAAATTTTCATAATTTAGAAAAATTTTCTAAATTCTATGCATTTCAATGGGTAACAAGATTAGTTCGTTAGTATCAGTACGTTCACATATAAACTAGTCAAATTACAACACGACTAAGTGACGTAAAGTAAAATTTGGAAAGATTGAATAAATATTATTAAAATACGAAATTTTCAACATATTATTTTAAGGGCCTTTACTAGCGAAATTTAACTACCGCTAATTTTAGAGTTTTTCTGTAATATCTTCAAAACAAATATAAAATATTCGAAAACCAGAAACGTAGTTAACTAGACAATACGATTTTGCATGTGATACCGTTATAACAACTCATCTATCTGCTTTCGATTTGCAACTGTAGATAGATTTAGTATTTTCTGCGGGTTCAGTAAATAGCGGCATATCAAAAGCAGATAGGTGAATTATGGTAAAGGTACCACATTTAAAATCGTATTATCTAGTTCACTACGTTTCTGCTTTTCGGATATTTTTATTTGTTTTGAAGATATTACAGAAAAAGTCTAAAATTTGCGGTAGTTAAATTTCGCTGTAGTGAAGACCCTTAATATTAAAAAAATTAACACCGTACGATATTTTTTTAAAAAATAGATTCCTACAGAAATAATAATGCTCAAATCTAACTATGTTTACGGCCCTTGTCCTATTTTGTAGTAATTATATTGAAATAATCCTATTTCCTTTTAATTTGCAACTAAATCGTTACAATCGTTTTAAATACGCAAATTTACCTGCATGTAGCGACATCTACCAACGCAACTGTTAACTATCAGGAAAATTCGCATTACTCACAGACTAAGACGTTTTCATTTTATAAAAAGTGTACTTCAAAAAGATTAAAGAGAAAACTATCATTGAGATATGGTTAATATGTAGTAGTTTTGTTTAATTAGTAGTTTTGTTTAATTAGTATGAAAGAATATAACACGAAAAAGAATTGCTGCAGGAAATAATAACAGATGAGAATTTGCTCGTTTCTTTTACAGCATTATATCTCTTAAAGTATGGACAAACTATACGACACGAGCATAAGCGGATCCAGATAGGGCGAATGGTCGTTCGCCCTCCCCCACCCCCCACTATCAGCATTAGCAGAAGTGCTCCAAAAGCCCTGTGAGAGAAAAAACTAAGAATTTTTTCATCTCCCTCCCAGAAGTCGGTACTAGATCCGCCTCTGAATACAAGTATTATAACCATATTCATTCATCACCATTAAATGCCAAACTAATTTTTAAGAGACTAAATTTTCTCCTGTAGAAGATGGAAACTCTGGATTCATTATCCCTGTTCTCACATAAGAAAGGAAAAGTAAAGAAACCACACTTTAATACAATGTGTACGTAGACACATATTATGTGCGTATGTGCGCCTCTGAGTGTTATGTGTATGTATGTATTTAATGTATGTGTGTTCAGCGCAGGCGGACTCGGCTAGTTTTTGCGTATACAGAGTTAGTTGAGCAAGTATCACGAGAGAAAGAAAGACTTTTACGCTCGTACGGGAGGGAGAGAAAATGAAAGATATTAACTGGTTGACCCTTGTGGACCTTGAACAAGACATGAGATTTACGCTATTTTGATGCAAGAATTATTCACTGACCTCACATTATGCCTTTTTATTATTAACCAAAGCACTTTTACCTATGTCCTTTCAATACACCCAACACTATTTTTTATTATTATTAAATTTCATAAAACTTTCTCCGTTTCTTTTTTCATTGATGTTATATGAGTATTAATGTCGAAATGATTTATGAGTTTCTTCTGATTCATTTTCTTATTAAGTGTCAAAACAATAATTGAAAAAATAAATGTTTTGTTGCCTCATACCTATACGATGATTCTCGTTACACGTGACAGCTAAAATGCAAAATTTCACAATTCAAATACCATAGAGATTCAATAAGTTAAATAATTTTATTTATATTTAGTCTTCAAAACCCCAAGTACCATTTAAATAAATAAATAAATAAAAAGATGTCAATAACGCACACAAACACTATTGTCATTTTGACATTAATATGTATCAATTTATGAAATTATGTATTTTAAACGTTTCAAAATATACATAATACATTAAAATATCGTTGACAACTGAAAATGTCTGTAATTTTCATCGTTTTCTGTACGTCTTTTAGTTTATAAAAGTATATGCAGTAAAAGTGTTTAATTTGATTGATCAATACACCAAACATTCTCACTTTCCTCCTTGGTTTACTATTTCTGAACATGTGAAACCACTTCAGTGACTTTTGATTTGTTTGGAATCATCCTCTCGAAGATACAGGTTTTTGCTTGGACGGAGAAAGCATTTGGGAAGAAGAAAGACATATTGAATACTTCTACGACAAAGTAAAACTACAGAGTTAGAGTCGAAATCTTTATTGAATTATTCTTAACCTGTAAAAACATCAGAAGAGAACTAATATGTATTTCTTCAGTACGTACAGTTTAAAGTAACAAAACTGAAAAAGTATGAAAGTTTGTCAGAATATATCTTTGTATTATATACTAGCAGCGTTCACCCCGCTTCGCTGGGGTCACCCCGGAACGCAATAAACTTTGTTACTTAGATAATTTTTACTTTTTCGCTTTCAAGTGATATGATAAAAACCATAGAAGATTGCAGTAAATGTTAACATTATATCGCCTGTCATTTATGTTAACCCGCCGAGTGACACGGTCATGTGGGTTGCATATAAATACGGTTAGATTTAGCTATGATGAGCTAACAAAGGATTTCTACGTTATGGACACTTGAATGGTCAATTATCTCAAGACACTGGTAATTGAAAATTAAAGTGATATGATAAAAACCATCTAGGGTCCAAATCTTAATAACCCCCCAAAAATGAAAGAAATTGGTTCAGCCGTATTAGCGTGATGAGCTAACAAAGGATTTGTACGTTCTCTTTTATTTATATAGATAGATTTTTAATTCGTTGCAGCATTCTATTCTTTTCCCTCCATAGAAAGCTTTGTTACGTTATGCTGGGCATAAGGTAACATCCTCCGGGAGCTTCGGAAAAAAAAAATCTGAACTTATGAGTTCTTCTTAAGTTGTTTTTTTTTCTGTTACTACTAAATTACTAGACTATACAAGAAAAAACATCTTTTTTTTTTCTCTCTCAATTCTAATTACAACTATACATTCTAATCAAGCCTAACCTAACCTTAACCTATAAACTAAGCTTTTCTTCTTTTTTTTTCACCCTTCTAATAATTCCTTTCTTTTCTCTTCGGAACAGCGAAACAATTTCAGATTGTCAAAACTCTGAACTCCTATGTTTTCTCCCTTCAGAGTTTGCAATCTCGCCGAATTTCGAGATAAAGATACCACTTGGTAAGGTCCGACGTATGTGTGCATAAATTTAGCAAACACCTTTTTGGGTATTGACGATATATGATGAGTTTTCACCATCACCAAAGAACCTTCTGTGACGATGTCTTGCTGTTTCCGCAGCTTTCTCTCCTTCTTCGGTTCTGCTGCCGGAACAGAAACTACAAATTTCTTGTCTTCATTTACTTGCACCGTCTCTTTGGGCCAAATGAAGTTTTCCTTGAAGCTCTTGGATGCCGAATACGTTAAGAAACGCTCCGCTGGAGTACATCCGAGAGCATCACACCAAGAGTGATTGCACAAATCTTGGGCCGCTTTTAGAAAATTACTCCATTTGGATTGGTTGTCACTGCAATATAGGCGGAGAATGCGATGAAGGTCACGATGTCTGCGTTCGATAATGCCATGGGAAGCTGGATGGTATGGCGTGGTAAGTATATGTTTTATCCGGTGTTTTTGACAAAACTCTTTCCAGACGCCCGATAAGAACTGCGGACCTTGGTCACTCACCAAATACTTCGGGTATGGTAGCTGATAATAATATCTCTTTTCAAGGACCGCCACAATCTCTCTGGTGTGTGCCGTCCGAAGAGGGAAGAAACACACAAAACGACTGTAGACGTCCAGGATGGACAAGATATATTTATATCCCTGGCTCTTAGGAAGAGGCCCGACCAGGTCGAGGCATTGCTTCTCAAAGGAAGAAGACGCCTCAACATGACAGGGCTCCTTTCTAATCACCCTGTAGGAGTATTTGGTTCGTGCACAAAGAAGGCACTCTTGAATATACGTTGTAAAAGTCTCACGCATACCTCTCCAATGGAACATGGCCTTAGCGAACGACAAACATCGCTTCACTCCAAAATGGCCTTTGTTGTGAATTGCCGAAACAATATTTTTCACTGAGCTGGAAGGAATGACCAGCAACCAAACAGAATTTTGAGAATTTCTGACGTAAACTAAATTATTCTCCACACGTACCCTAGTATTGTTTTGACAACCCTTCCAAATGGCATGTAGTTTTCTACAATACGGATCTTTCCGCTGTTCTCGCTTCAGTTCCGTGACATTCAAGAAGTCCGTGTCCTCCACGTTCAAGAAATTTACAAAATGATCCTCTTCTGCCTGAGGAATCTCTGGAGGATAGCGACTCAACAGGTCTGCGATTTCATTGTCTGTGCCTTTGATGTGAATGAACTGAAGATCAAAGCGTTGCAGTTTAAGCAGAAGACGAGTTGTTCGAGCATCTAGGTTCTTTAAACTGAAAGCATACGTGACTGCAGCATTGTCACAGTGGACCGTAGTCCGTCGACCTAATATAAAGTATGAAAATTTTTCGCAGAGGAAAAGAACTGCAGCTAATTCCAACTGGAACACTGACAACGAGGCCTCGTGCGGTTTTATTCGCCGACTCGCATATGCAATAACCTCCGGATCATCCTGTCCCGGGGGATATTGCGCCACATAGCCGGCCAACGACTCCGCAGATGCATCGCTGTACAAATGAAAATCAAGATTGAAGTCCGGTTGCGCAAGTGTGGGAGGACTACTTAAAAGTTCTCTCAACTGATCGAATTTTTCCAGTAACTCCGGAGAGTATTCAATCTTTCGGTCCTTTTTCAGAAGATTATAAAATGGAGCTGTTAACCCCGCAAAGTCAGGAAAATGTCGCTTTCGCCATCCCACGAGACCAAGAAATCTTCGTAAAGCTTTCTTAGTCCGCGGCAGAGGAAAGTGACGGATGGCCTCGTTACTTTTGGGATTAATTTCGACTGAAGATCCTGAAATTATGTGGCCAAGAAAAGGAATTTGTGATTGAAGGAAATTACACTTTTGAAAATTGAGCGAAAGATTTGCCGAACGAAGAGTTTCAAAGACCTTTTCCAAATGCTGAAAATGTTCGTCAATAGATGATGAAAAACAAAGGACGTCATCAAGGTACACAATGAGAAAGTTTTTGAAAGGTTCTAAGCCGAAAAAAGTATGCATGATTGATTGGAAAACTGCTGGAGATGATTTCAAACCCATGGTTAGACGTGTCATTTGATACTGACGACCTTTGTAAATGAAACTGACGTATTTGTAAGAGTCTGGATGGATCGGTACACTGTGATATGACTGCGTACAGTCCAATGAGGTGAAAATGGTTGCACCACTGACTCGCGCGATTAGATCGGAGATCGGTTCGACTTGAATCTTTGGTGCAATCACACGCTCATTGATACCACGCAAATCAACTACAGGCCTTAGCTCTCCAGACGCCTTACGCACAATATGAACAGGGCATCTGTAAGGTGAAGGACCTTCTATGATGATTCCAAGTTTCAACCATTTGTCCAGCACTTGCTCAAATTCTTTCTGGAGGTGAACAGGTACAGGATACAACTTTCCTACCACGGGAACGTCGTCTGAAAGCTGTATTCTATACGGCTCAACCTTCACGACTCTGGGATTCTCTGTAAAAAGACAACGAAACCTGATCAACAAAGAAAATAAACGATTCCTAGAATCCGAATCCAAATCAGTTCTCTGAGAAACAAAATTTTGAATATCTTCTTTCGAAATAGCTGGTTGGTATAAAGAGTCTTCCTCTTCATCTGATGATACTTCCGCAACTGTGACTCGACAACAATGCTGCTTTTCCATGTTGATGGAGATGGTCTGACCAGAATCAGTCTCAAGAGAGACTTCTTTCGTTTTACAATTTAGAAGAACATGATACCGAATGAAAAAGGGGAAACCTAGAATACAATCTGTTTTCAATTTCTGAATCACATATACCGGAACCTCGAAAACGTAACCTTGAATCGTGAAATTTAGAATTTGAAAACCCTTGACTTGAAAAGATTCGTCTCCTGCGAAACCTCGTAATGAAATGTTGGATTTTGGACGAAGTTTAGCTGACGGATAAATCTCCTTGATCCTCCTCCAAACGTCTCCAGACAACAAATTCGTGTCCGCTCCAGAATCCAGAATGCAAACTAGAGTTAAACTTCCAACTGAACAACTTAACGTGGGCGAAGGATACGTTAGAAGGATACCCTTTTCCGCATTGGAGTCACACTCCTTCTCGTCGATCACGAAACGAATCGAGAACAGAGGCGTGCCCAATTTTGTTTCCCGATTTTCGGAATCTGCCAAAACATTGAATTTTGAATTTGGAAGGTTAGAATTAAAATCGAACGAGGTTGTTACCAAATTGGAATTTTGACTACTCGCGAACCGATCTTGTTCTTTCTGGGGAGTTGAGGAATCCACATCGCAGTCCACACTCTCCCCTAATGAGGGCTGCGGTATGCATTTCCCAAACTATTCCCGTTCGTTTCTGGTGGCTGAGCCATCGTAGGTACGAATGTCGTATATTGCGGAGGCCATCCAGTGGACATCGCCATGTTCACTCCCGGGGAAGAAGTGGACGTGGGAGCCGCCACTCCCCCTCCAGGAAGTAAATTCGGCGCGTATCCCGGATAGGCTTGCGCTCCTGCTGAGTTCATCGCGTTTGGCGCGCATGTCTGAGATGTACCCCGCGGATACCCATAACTCATCGTTGCTGGATAGTAGCGTTGGTTGTACCCATACGGAGCATTCCGATTTCCATTACCATCTCTTACCCAATTCGGTCTTCCTTGATTGGGCCATGGTCTTCGAGACTGAAAATTCCTTCTTCGACCCCGGTTTCCGGAAAATCGGTCATCTCCTTTGCCATTGGAACCTCCTTCCTTCCTCTTGCTTTCGTCTTCCTCCGTCTGAGACGAAGTATCTTTGGTGGTTTGTTTCCCTGACCTTTCTGTCTTTTTGACGACTTTCGCCTGACGCACCTGAAAGCGTCTAAACTTCTTGTCCGTGACCGGTTCACTCGGCTCCGGATGTCCCTCTATCTCGGCTATTTTGACCATAAGGTGTTGAATGTTCTTCGGCTCAACAGCCCTCAACAACTTGGCATCACCAGCTGGTAAACAATCCAAGACTATCTCAATAAGTTCGGTTTCATCCGGGTGCTGTGCCACCGCATAATATTCCGCTACAATTTTCCATGCAAAGTCCGTCAATCGGTTGTACTTCGCTCGATCATACTTCATTCCCTGAATGAACTTCTTTTGCAACCTTTCCATCCTTGCCGAAAAATAGTGTTCCCGGAACAGACGCACAAAATCCGCATAACTATTAATGTCTTGACATACAGTCTGGAACCATGTCTTGGCCCCAGCTGTTAAGCAACAAGGTACCAAGGTTAGACGTTCGTGTTCTGATGCCGAAATTACCTTAAAAGTTTGTTCCAAATTTTCTAAAAATGCTCTAGCCAAACCGTATTCACCAGAAAATGTAGGTAAGTGATTTAGTTCAGAAAGTCTTAAATTTAGAGTTCGCTTGCCAATGCCTTCCTCGCTTCTACTGGGGTTCACGGGAGAATTGTGGCCAACGACGGGGCTCTTTGCACCCAAGTGATTTTGACCGAAAATGGAATAGTGTTGGTAATTTTGTCCAGAAATTAAGTTGTCTGGCATTGATACCACCGCGTGACCACATATTCCCTCCTGAACTCCAGCACACGAAGGAGTCATGTCTGCTACATTACTAGAGGACACCACATGGTTCAACCGACAACTAGGATTGGAAAATCCTGACACCTGAGGTGAAACTAACAATGGATTCGACCTCCTGGACAACGCCTGACAACCTATTGTCTCAACACAGGACGTATGTGACTTGTTTAAGTTCAACGTACGTGTAGATAATTGAAAGGGAAGGACATTTGTGCCGTGAATGTTGGTCGGCTGACAGACAGAGACAGTCACCGTGGGAATAGTACGAGTCTCCCCAACTGAAGAGACCGGTACATCCACTTGGATGTCTGACTCGGTCCCGTCAGACTCGATTTCATCACCGACAACAAAGTCTCGCGCTCGTTTACGACTACACCGTTTATCTTTTCTTTGGTTTTGTTTTCCCTCTAACGTCTGAATCCTGGCTTCAAGTGCCTGACACGACCTTTGGGTACTGAGTTCGAGATGTGAGAACTCCTTTGTCAAGTCGTCACATCGTCGATTCTGCGCTTCAACCGATAACCGGAGACCTTCCTCAACGGCATCTACCCGCGCGTCTATTTTATTCTGATAGTTCCCAACAGAGGTATATAAATCGCGAACTTCCGACCTAACAGCCTCTACGTCTTCGTTCACATGGGCTACTTTTTCATTAATTGTTTGTAACAATTCAAATTTTACATTATCGAATTTTTCATTCATTGCCTGAAAGTTATTATGTATGTCCTGAAATTTACTGTCAACTTGATTGCTCATCGCCTGAAAATTACTATTAACATCCTGAAATTTACTGCTAATATCCTGAAATTTATTGTCCACCTTTTCAAATTTTTCGTTTAGGGTTACAGTTAAGGTTTGACTGAAGCGTTCCATCATGGCCGCAAAGTCCGTTAATTGCACATTTGGACCGGAAGCTACGTTTCCTCGACTTCCTTCCTCCTTATCAGAATCATTCGGGCTACTCCGCGTTACACGTTCGCCTTCATCACTCTCAGTTTCCGGTGATTTCGGCAGTGGCAACACTGTCACCTGCTTCGCCAGGCAAGGCTTACATAACCACGGCTCACTGCTTTTGTCTAACTCCTGCACTTGTTCCTCTGACAAACCATAACACTGGGCATGTACCCATCTAAAACAGCTGTCACAATAAACACTAAACCCTGCAATTTCATCAGAACAGCATATGTATTCACTCGGATGACGAGATTCGTTACTTGATCTGCTACCCACAGACATTTCCACTTTCATGAAGTTTGTTTCCCACAACATCACGCACATACAGATTCAGAAGTGACCATGTTTCATTCAATGTAGCGATTGTCGTAATGATCCCCATTACAAATACTTCGCTGTGATTGTTTGTTTTCCTTAGCGCTCGCGTAGGATTGAAACAACAGAAATCCTGGATAAGGGTCGCCATTTTTACTTTAAAAAAAAATAAATAATGTTGAATAATAAATGTAATTGAATTGTGTTTTTGTATGATGTTCCCTTTCCTTGAGATTACATGCTATGTTGAATGTATCACTGACTAGTGACACCGAACCTACCGGGCCCGTATGGGCTCGTCATCAACAGCCACTGATACACTCACCAAGCCAATCATCTACGGAAAATAGAACTCAAATTTGGCCCGAAATATAAAGCTTCCAAACTCTCTTCCATCTCGACTCACAGTCCGATATCCAGGCCTGCAGTTCATCATCCACATCCCATCCGGAAATAGGTTGTGAACCACGACTACAGACACAGGACACCGACCTCCGAGTGGAGCTGGCGCTGAGCACAAAGAAGATCTTGATGTTGTCTGTGAAAGCCCTATCTGAATTTAAAAAAAAATCTTGAAACAGAATTTTGTAAATTAAAAAAAAAAGTCTAAACTGAGATTTTGATCGAAACTGATAAGATGAGAAATTTTCTACAGATTCGGTTGTTTTCAACTCGGTCACACTAAGGAAAGTCTCTTCCCTGAATTTCACAGCTATTTCATTTCCCCAGTAAACTTATTCTGTACATACTGCTCTCTGTTTTGATCATGCTTCGCATGCATACCAAAAACATCGACTACATATTTCTATGACTTCTTAAAATTACAAGCTAATTAGATTTAGTATTCGAAAAGAAAGATGCGTTCACGGCTAGTAAGTTTATTCTTCAAAATATTCATGAATGTATTATTGGACAAAATATTCGATAATAAGAAAATATTTACATTGAACTGACATACCCATCAAAATAAAATTTTATAAAATCAATTTCTATACTTTTCAGAGCCGAAACATTCTTTACTTTTGCTCATATTCTCGAAATATTCATATTCTTTAATATTCATTTAATATTCTTGCCTTCTAGAGCATTGACATTGTATCGACACGCAAAACAAACAAAAGGACACAATAGAAAATACGAAACACTACTGAAAATAATAACTTCACTGCTTACATGTTGTGGTTAGCTTATTTCACTCCTGTATATATTCTTTGGTGCTTACACTCCTCTGTGCGTCGAGATTGTGGCCGGCGTAGAGGATTTACGCTCTTCGCGACCTCTCTTCAGCTCGGACCCACATGACAATCTAGCACAGGCAAAACATTCATGTACATATTGACATCACACTTAAACCTAAAGCCCTAATCTAACTATACTAACTTAACCTAAACAAGCATATATATATTAAAAAAAAAAATCACACATATATTTCATAAAGCACCATACTTATTTTGCCTTTATATTTTGTTTTGTTTTGCTACCACATTCCTGCCGAAGACGCAGTGGTTAGTTTTGCATCAGTGTCGCTCTGAATATATTGAATTTCTTAAAAAAAAAAAGGAAAAGATATTTACTAGTAATTAACAAAAATTTCAATTTCTAACTTGATGGGTATCAGGTTTTTAAAATATTACGTAGGTTTAGCCTATTGATGAAAGTTTTCAGTTATCGGTACGCAAAATGCATGTACCCTTGCACTTGACAGTAGCCGTGAATCTGACACTTGTTTACATCTTCAACATTCATAATCATTCTATTTCAAAAAACCAAAGAAAACATGCCGAAATAACTAAAAGTTGAATTTTGAGCAGAATTACCGAAATGAATACTTTCTAGATTTTGGGGAATCTAAAACATCTTTTCATCACTGGGGAAAATGTGTGTGGTACACACATTTTCTTGAGATTACACCAATCGCTCTGTGCTGAGATTCTAGCTTTCTTTCCCCCCCCCCCCCCCATCGAATGAAAACACGATGTCACATTGCCTGAATCTACATGTGTGCGGCGTTGAGGGAAACTTTACGAACTTAATGCTTCATATTACGAATATTACACGTACACCAGAAAATATATTCACACATGTTTGTCAGAACAAGGAAATTTTGACGCCAAATACCTGGATTGAGTTTCACTTTCACTATTCCTTACTTACTTGAATCCTCTTCTTACACAGCGACTGAACGGATATATTAACAACAAAAAAAAAGGTTCCTGACGACCTTTCCACCCGAGATTCCTGGGAAACTCGTAAAACGTGGTCTCAAAACAGTTTTAGGATAGTAACTCCTACAGCACCTATCCAGACAAAACCATCGAGCGTGGCTTGACTTCTTCTTCCTCAATGTCTACACCACTACTCAATGTTCTCTCTCCTTCACCGTCTCCTCTGGCTTCTCTTAGGTTCTCTGGCTGACCGAGAACGCAAAATTTGCTAAGGAGCTCATTCCATAACACTAGACATCTACAGGCTAGTATCCATTATGTTATACGAAATCACTTCACAATTGGACTATTTCTGGATTAATAATCTGTTGAAACACCAAACACCGTACGTTTATCTCTGATGACAATTTTCAATATTCGCCAAAACGAAGAATTTAACACAATTTAACGTGATCACAAATTATTCCACTTTTCTGCAGACGCTAAACACTGCACGTCTGACTCTTGGAATGGCTGACGCCGTAAGACAAAGAGTTACAAGAAGATGATCCCTAATTGGAAGATAATCATGACGTAATGATCGGATGATAGGCTTCTGTGCGAAGATCAAAGAAAACCGAAATCTCAGCCGCAGCTGTGATTGTGGATTAGCCAATCAAATAAATTTCCTTCGAAACAAAGAGATGCACCAAGAAGGGATTATGGCTGACTTTATTAATTTGGAATTTTGAAGAAGATTTTACGAAATAAAATTTCTAGCTTTCTTGTGAAGATTCCCTATGCCGAAATATGAATAGAAATGAATTGAAAACCATTGAAAAAGCTGAAATATACACTTATTTGTCTAAAATAATAATATATTCATGAATAAATGCGTAAAATATATAAAATATAATTAATAATCATGTAATCTTCATATAACATCTATTGAAACGCTCTGTTTTACTAAAATTACGCAAAATTCTCGATCTACGGTTTTCTACTATAAAATAAAAGTTTCTCTTAACATTCTAAATAAATTTTTAAAATTTTCCTGCCAATATACAAGGTGCTCACAAGCATCGGGCCATGTTACGTTATGCTGGGCATAAGGTAACAGCTTCATCAACGGTTATCAATATCTTGGAGTGCGTAACTGACTTAATTGGTGAGTTCCGCTTTTTTAGGTTCTTCCGACCTATCCACATGGTAGTATAATCCCCTTCCACCTTCTTCGCATGCTTCGAATATAACTATGACGTAGTGTCTTTTGCAGTGCCATGTTTGAAATGGCATAAGATCTAAGTTATTTAACTTATTCAGGAATTCAGGTCCAAGTTTTTTCATATTAAAAAGAATACTTCGGCAATGTGAGTTAAAGGTACAAAACCTAAACACTTCTCCATCTGTACGGTCAAATAGCGATTTATAGCTCGGCGTCACTGAGGGGTTAAAAAGGAAAATTATATTCTGAGAAGATAAAACTAATAAAAAGACTTACTGACCAACCACATAAAAATGAAGGATCCAAAACGAAATGCGAAACGAACAAAGAAGTAAAAGGATGCTGCTCCTCGCCTACATCCTTACTTTAGAGTGACAAAGAGAAAATATCAGCAAGAATCGAAAGGAAATAAATACATTACCAATTTCATTATATCTTGATTGAAAATAAGCTAGACAGCTTAAGATTCAATTAATGCCCAATGGAAGATTAAAATAATAACTCTGATCTAGTTTTATTTTCTGCCGGTACACTTCTAAGAAATTTAGTGAAGAGGGAATTATAGTTGGTATTGTGTTTATCAATTGATAGTTAGTTGATATTAATGTCAGATGTAGCTCTGTGATAGTTCTGCCTGCTAGTTCACAAACTGAAAGTTTATTCTAAAGGTCGTAAAATTCTCCCTCCCTCTGTGGCTTCAGAAAGTTGAAAATTTTATTTCTGCAGAATAAACTAGCAGTTAAATTCTATTCTGCGTCAAAGTACGCTAGTCGGAATTTTTAACTTACCTCGCAAAGATTTAACTTTATATAGAAACGGTAAAATAATTTCATAAAATTCTACAATACTGTTAGCGTAACACAAGATATCTTAAAATAGTTCCATATGAAACCAAAGTAATTCATGAGAAAGATGAGCTCAATTGCATAATATTAAATGGTGTCCCCAGAGACTTCAAATTTTGAATGCGTTTGGAGTTTACAATATGAGGCAAAGGTATATACATTGTAAATTTGGAAAGACCATTGTAAGTTAATAAACATTATTATAAAGATAACTGCAATTTAATAAGTAGAGATGAGTTGAAAATAACGTCGTGTATTTGTGGTGAAAAGCTACCCCCAAAACGTTATGCACTTAACCCTGTTTCTATTTTTTTTTTTTTAATATCTGAATCCAAGATGGTGAACTTCAAGATGGCAGCCATGATAGTACTATACAAGAATAGATGCGGTTCTACTTCCTTTACCCCTAGCCAATATATATGGTGTTACTTCCTCCAACTATTTCAAACTTACCAGTTACCTTTCCCTCATATATATCATCATCATCATAGGTATTCTGCCATTATTGGCAGGTTAGTTGCGCAAGTGAGAAGCTTTCATGCTCCACGATCTTCCCCTAACATCGTCTTCACGTACGATTTTTCTGTTTTGATATCGTCCATCAATTGTAGCCTTCTTCACCCCCTCCCTCTCTTTCCTGCCACAATAGAATGTCCTTCATGATATAGGTCTTTCTTAGCCAATGTCCTAACCAGTTTTTCTTCTCAATAATATCTAAAATGTTCTTTTCTTCCTCACCATTTATATCACTTTCTTATTCGTACTCCGCTCGCTAACTCTTTTCTTTAGTTCATATATTGTGTACTGTAAACACATTCAGAGCTTTCAAGCAATATTTAACTTGAGCAATATTTAAGATTAGCGTCAATTACCTGCTTCGCTGGGTTAAAATAAAACAAATTAGTAATATGTTCGATTAGTCAGTCACTTTTTACTATTATTGAAACGCTCTCTGATATCGGTCATTTTCGATAATTTTCATGTATCTTGCCCTCCTCCTTCCCAAGGTGCAGAGCTGAATTTGGATTGAAAGTTCATCGGAAGTGTCACTGTTCATCTCAGCGACTCCGAAAACTATGGATTCGACACTACGGTAATATCGGACACTTTCGATTATTCTTAAATATTTCCTCCTTTCTCTCCCCTAAATTGAATGGTCACAGTGAAATGATAAAAACCGTCCCAGGCCTGAACCTCATTTATTTTGAAAATATAATCGAGATCGGTCGGATGGTTCAAGAGGTATGAAATCCACAAACCTAGTCACTTTCATTTTTATATACAAGATACAGTACATAGATTATACATTGAGCCATTTTATCTCGCGAGTCACTTTGGTCTGATATGGAATCATTTCAGGGAGATGGAACGGAAAAAAAAATATCGAAAGTCGAAATTTAAGCTAAGAAAAATCTTCGCTACGCTAGCGTGCAGAAATGTATGCAGACATGTTTGTACGTCAGAGATTTGGTATTTTACATAAAACATTTCAAAATTATGTTACTTTTAGTGAAAAAAAAACTTTCCAAACACCTTGCAAATCAGTGAGATGATCAAAATGATATACACAAGGGTAAATCTTCATGTGTAGTTTTCGAGAAAATCAAAACTAATTTTTATAGCACTTAAAAAAAAAAAACGTTGATCGTGGCCAACAATAACAGGTTGAATAACACGTTACGTATTAAAATGAAGGGATAGTATATTTTATGATTAATGACAATAACCTAAAGTTATCATGAAGTTCGTAATTTTAAACAATTAAAGCGTTCAGTTGAGCGTATTTCTCGTAAGACTGGTGGTTGCTGGGGTCCAACCTTCTAGGGATGCGCACGAGACGAGTCGAGACAGAATTTTCCTGAAAAAAATTCGAGTCGAGACACGGCTCTTCCAATAGAGAAATAAACATTTTTCGCACTTTCACAGCACATTTTCGATACGAGACAGCCACAAATCTTGTCTCGTGCGCATCCCTATAACCTTCTACATCTGACATTCAAGAATACCTAATATTGGAGAAAACGATATTACTAAAAGTTTCTCTTGTATTGTATTCGCATCTAAAGAGAACGATGGTAAATGAATAGGACAGATGGAACAGTTTGTGAAATTAAGACGAGAAAACGGGAGTGCCCCGAGGAAACACGAACACGGTATTGGCCCTACTGATGCATGACGTAACACATGATAGAAATCAAAGCTCCCTTGTCCTTTAAGATTTAAAAGCAGCATTGAGTCACTACTTATCCTTGTTTTACTGGCAAGCATGATTTTTATTAACACCACTATACCATCAGTTATGTAGCTAGGTATATAAAAAGTATTTATTGACCCTCAACACCTACGGGTAATTCATGAGAAGAGCCGAAGAAATGCGTTTCTGACTTTTTTTTTCTTTCTTTTAAGCAAAATCTATCGGAATGTGAAGAATTTGTATCTGAAGAAATTCAAAGCGTTCAAAAATTACCGACGCCAGATTCTTTGGAACTCCCTCATTTTCTATCCGGGTGACCACCCACTGGTGTGATTATCGGGTTCGCAGACTACGTATTTTCATCGTAATACGGTAGCTGCCATGCACACGCCTTTGGAAACAACTTGCCTTGTATCATGAAATGCTACCACACTACACTCTCTACATAAAGTGAACGCTTTGCTTTGACTGTTCCCTCCCCTCCCTATTCCCCCTTCCCTCCTCGTTAAATACCTGTTGGCATCATTTGCCAGATGTTATCGGGCACATGCCAAGCTAAAGCTTATAACTGATCCTATTGAAGACAAAACGAGACAGATTACTGGTCTGTTATTTTGTTTTTTATATATATACACAGTTTCTTATCTTTTTCCATATGCACAAGCATATAATTGCCATTGTCTTTTATGATGACGTGCGCTTTCAAATTGAGAAACAAAAGACGGCTAGTGGAATAAGATTAAAAAGAACAATAAAACTCATTGGGTGGGGTGGGGGGAGCATAAGAAATAGACAAGGAATGAAAATGGAAATTATCTTCCTTTATATTTTGCCTCCCACTAAAAAAAATAATAAAAATTAAAAATAAAAAGAACAAATTATTTGGCAATCATAATCAAGGGTTGCCAGTAGGTTCTAATTTTGTTTGGTAAACTTATCATTTTTCTGATATATTAAACTGGCTATTTAATTAAGCTCATGAAGTCGGCCTATGTGGCTACTATGTGGTTACAAAGGCGCGCTCTTAAATATTTTTCTTGGGAGGGGTCCACGCTTTGGGGGAGAGGGAAATCCAATACTAAAAACCATTACTTCATGTATTATTCTGTTACATCAATAATTTTCCTCTTAAATAAGTATAGTTTATTGAGAAAGTGTACAAATGTGTCTTGAGTTAGGAAGTTTTTTTTTGGGGGGGGTCGGGTCCGGTGGATTCCCGTGGGTGCATCCATGGACTACAAACAGATTCCACTAGAACTGGAAGGTAGTATGGTCAGCATATCAACTCCGACCGAATGCCATTATTTTAGGTTTGTAAACCCATAGCATATAACTTCTTAATTAACTCATGATGCGGGGTCAATGTGGAAAAATTCTGTGACCTTCCCGTGGTGTTACCACGAGACGAGACACTTTTCCTGTCTCGTTTCATCTCGTAAACGTGACGAAGCAACACCCTTTGAGACGAGAAACGAGACGTCTCGTGAAATGTCTCCTCTCGTCTCGTGTCTCGAAAATGCAAACACACTTTTCGAATTTGTTTAAGAATTCATTAACTCGAAATAAATTATTTGCCTTCGAAATGTGTACCAGCGATTATATTTCAAATGAGGATTATCTTACAAAGAGCAGGGAATACCTAAAGTTTTTTTTTTTTTTTTGTAAAAAAAAATATTCTTACAAACAGCTTTCATTTCCATTTTTCAATCGATTCAAGTTTAATTATTTTGCGATAGTGCACCAGATTCAAGTACAATTTTAAAATATTAATCGAGATCAGTGTTTGAGAAGAATTCATTTCGGTCCGGCTGCTGGTGGGGATATCTATGCATAAAAATCCTGTTCTAGAAGTACAAGTTCCCTTGATGGCAGTTTTGTCAGTTATTAACCATTGTTTCATGGTCTTTCTCGTTTCGAACAAAGACAGAAACATGTCAGCCATTTTTGGTACTGAGTTTTGAAAGGATGTTGGTTTGACAATAAAATTTAGTTCTTTTTTTTATTGTTTTATGATGTTATTCGAATCTAAGCTATTTTTTTTAAAAATCGGGAAGTCACATAGGTCTCCTTATTTGTTGAGTGGGGGCGCGGTAGCTCAGTGGTAGAGCGTTCACCTCCGGTGCTTCGGGTTCCTGGTTCAATCCCAGCTCGTGCCGGTAAACGTTGTGATGCACAAACACCGTGCTCGTGGGTTTTCTCGGGATTCTCCTATTTCCTCCCACTCTATTCATTCCACCATTTCATTCATTTCTCATAATCACCGTCTCCTTTAGCCTAACCGGCATAGACGTGGGACGTAAAACTTAAAGGTTTCATTTCATTTTTCCTTATTTGTTGAAGTGGTGCCAGAGGTTCTGAAAAAAGGATTTCAGACTAAGAGGGGAAGGCTTGCCGTTCGGCTGTACCGACGATATTGACAAATAGTCCTGTCGTATTAATTCATTATTGGTTCAGTCGAAACTAAGCAGTCGTTGTTTGAAGATTGTATTCGCGTTATGTGTTGTGCTCTGTTAACCAAATCAAACTTAGTTAAAAGTTGTAATTTTAGCCACTTGGCATAACAGCTCTTTTTTGTGGGCTTCAGCCGCTCAAGTGTTGCCACTAGACGAGACCAGAACCATTCGAAACGAGACAAGCACATCTTTTAAAGACGATACAGGCTTTGCAAGAGACGAGACAACTTGAAATCTGGTCTCGTCTCGTGGCAACTCTTCTTTCCCGTAAATGGAACTGGCATCACGAGCAACGAAAAATATTAACCATTCGCTTATTCATGTACACTTTTACAAGTAGTTTGTGTGTCACGGAAATACTGTACGTGCGTCACTGTTAGGAGTATGTGTATGAGTGTTAGGAAAATGTAAGTAAAAATTAACACAATTGTACTTACTACTTAACAGTGTATTTTAAATAATAAAAATAATTACAATATCAGTTGTTATTGGTAGCTTACAGCATAATTTTCACACAAATAAAAAAATGTTTTTCTCGACAACTACGCATAAGAATGTACTCAGCGGTGTTCAGTTAGGCTAATTTTGTTCATCTCGATGTGATCTATCAATTTTGATATATGTCTCGTCTTTGGACAGTATTATATACAAAAATTTAAAAATTAATCATAATATTAGGCTAATCTCATTAACCTTACTTTCTTCTTGTTAATGTCATAATGGATAATTTGATAAGGGTATAATACTTCAACATCAATTTTGTCTTAATCGATGGCATGACTATCCTAGAGCACCAACTCTTAGATTTACAAAAGATTTCCTCGATTTTTATCGAAAACCACATATAAGGATTCATGCGCGCCGACTACGTGGGTGCTCCGGCTCAAGCACACCTACTCAAATAATCTTTTGTGTGCGTCGCACCCACAAAGATATTTAAGTTGATAGAAACAAAATATATATTTCTAAATTGCCATTATCAAAAAAATAATGAGCAATTAAAACATTTTGAGATGGAAGTTATAATTTCTAACCTCTGAAATATAATTGTTCGTTTGAAATGTGTTTGTGCAAAGACAACCAAGGAACACACTCCTCCCTTTCTTGACAGCATCTGGCCTAGTCAAAGGCAGTTCCCACCATAAAAAATGGAACTATGTTTTTGAAGATTTTAAGTAAAAGGAAATCAATCAAAATATATCGTCACTCCCTGCTATAACACATTCCACCATTGATATGCACGCACATAAGTTTGGGAAAGTTGGTGCCGTTGTAAGGATTAACCTCAGTCACATCGTTTTGGTGCAAGTAAAAACAATTCTAATCAGCGTGGTTTGGTATAAATTCAGTTTAATTGCTAATTTGGTTTCTCTAGAAATGAATCTTCGACTTTCTAAAGAGCCATAGAGGGGCAATTTTACAATGTATTCGAACAAAAAACGTTTTAATAAACTTGTGAACAGAGAGATAAAACTGTCGCATGCGTTACATCTGACATTTATATCTACCATTATCAGTCGTTAACGAAACACACAACTAAAATCTCTGTCTAGAAAGTTCGGTGAATATATTTCGAATGAATTGCTGTCTTACTTGAAGCAGCAATTACTGTCCTTCGAAGTATTGTCCCTGTTGATGGCAATCCACTTCTGGGAACGACTGTACACGTTCTCGAAACTTCTGGCGTAATGGTCTTTACGGGTGGTCTTTAGCTGGGTTGTAACATTACGTTGGATGTCCGAAATGTTCTGGCACTTCAGGGCTGATATCAATTTTGAGAACAAGAAAAAGTCCGGAGGAACAGGTCTGAGAAGCAGGGTCGGTGATTAAGTGACACAACTAACCTGTTGGCCAGTAACTACTGCACCAGAAAGGCAGTATGTGGCCGGGCATTGTAGTGGAGCAAAGTACTGATGGCTTTACTTGCTTCTCGTACTGGGGGCGTACTTGCTTGATCCGTTACTGCAGACGTTTCAGTATTTCCACGTATGTAGCGGCATTTCATGTGGTGCCCTTAGGGAGGAATTTTTTATGGATGAGACCCTCAGAGTCGAAGAGCACCACGAGCATTGTCTTGATGCCGGATCGATCTCTCACTTCGCACCTTCTTGCTTTTCGGCGACCCTGGACCCGACCACTCCATACTTTGACGCTTGCCTTCGGGGTCGTACGTCAGATGCCAGGACTCGTCGTCCGTGACGATAGCTTTAAGGAAATCTGGATCTCGATCCGCAATGTCTATGAGGTACCCACAGGCGTCAAGCCGAAGTTGCATTTGTTCCGGTGTCAAAGTGTGGGGCATAAGTCGGGAGCAAAACTTAAGGTTTACCCAAATCCTGGGTCACTATGATATGGGCCATCTCACGACCAATTCCCACTTCCCCCTCTATCATTCCAAATGTCGCACAACGATCCTGGGTCAAAAGTTCCTTCACTATCTACACGTTGTCTGGGGCGATGCAGTTGAAAGCCGACCAGTTCGTGATGCTTCTTCCACGGTGTCCCTCCTCTTCTCGGAAACGTTTAAACCACTCACAAACATACTTCAAAGTGACAACACGTTCTTCGTAAACTGTTGTCAGCAGTTCATGAGTCCCTTCCGCTGATTTTTTCCAAGTTTGAAACAGAACAGCATATTCGTTCGTTGTTTCATTTTGGTATCCATTTTTGATTTTGACTGCGCGCATTACACCTTCATTCTACAATGTATTCATTACACACGATAAGCACACTCGCAGCGCCGCCGCTCAGGAACTTGTTAGACATGTCTTGACCTGTCCGGCACGGGATGCGGTGGTGCCGCACTCTTACGACCGTGAGCAGTATGACATCATTCATCGAACTTTCTGGACAGATGTTGTATAATTTATTCTTTATTGAATTTTATAGAAGAATACCAACAAAACATACAACAGGATTGAAGTTACTATTTTAACCTTCCATTTATAATACATTTTTGGGTATTAATTTAATCTTAGGATTTCCATCGTATTTCAACAATCGAGGTGTAATTAAAGTGATAATGTGTTTAATTCTTTTTGATTCTTTCTGAACTTTCCCTTTGTCATTCTACAGTAAAGAAGGTCGCGAGCAGCCGAGCGGGGAGTGTATCCTCTTACTTAAAAAGAAAAAAAAAACTTCTACTTTATTTGAAGCGCTTCAAAGTTCCTTCACTTTTATGTAGTTGGTCAATAATATCTTCTTTGTTAGATATACCATTACAAAATAGTGTTTTCGATTTAAATGGATTATCAAAATAAATAATTTAATTTAATTTCTTTTACATTTCCACTTAATAAATTGTGCGGCCCCCTTCTCGCTGCTGCTATTATTGGCCAATTAAAGAAAGGTGGCGTCTGATACTTCGGCGAAACACATAATGTATTGTATTGCCAAAGGCTATGCAATAATGAAGACAACAGGTCTGACGACAAACTCAGAACGTTCTACAAGCCATAATTCTACAATCGTAATAAGATGATGGGATGATGTATGATTTGACAAATTACCGCCAACAGTGGGATCAGTGACCTTGGTTGCATAACAACACCGCGAAAGAACATTGCAGTGATTGGCGAACAAACCTCCTTTCGATTTGTTTACAACAGGTGCAGGTACCTGCTAGATGTAGATACCAGCTTTCCTTAACTGGATAATACATACAAATGAACCTCCCGAGTATTATTTATATACATTATACAAGCAATATAATGTAAAAATTGCTTTTATTTGTCATTGTATAGAAATTTTCTTGGTCCATGGTTAAGTCAAAACAGTTGGAAAGACAACGTGAATGTGAAAAGAAAATCCAAAAGAAAATGATTATTGAAAATACGATTATTACATCATGAAACATTTTATATATTTTCTCCATACGTGAATTCCAAGTCCACTTGTTGAGTACTTTGTGAAGTTTGCTTGAAAATGTATATGATTTGAGAGTGGTTTCTTTGTTTGTAATGTTGAGGATGGTTTGTAACCTTCCTTCCTTATGTCTGTAGAGTGCTTTGTCAACGTGTGGAAAGACAAGCA
Source organism: Thermobia domestica (assembly GCF_964235325.1). Classification (NCBI taxonomy): domain Eukaryota; kingdom Metazoa; phylum Arthropoda; class Insecta; order Zygentoma; family Lepismatidae; genus Thermobia; species Thermobia domestica. The sequence goes on from NC_137466.1 coordinate 85,108,718, forward strand.
ACCAAGGTATAATGTGATGATTTTGTGCACAATATCCAAACAAGGTAAGTTCCAAAAATTCTTCCGAAAAGCCTTCTCTAACTTTCCTCTCTGACAGCCATGTTTCTGCTCGACAGCAAACGTTCCTAACCTTTTTCATTCTTAGGCACACTAAACTTTTAATTTTGAAAGCCGTGTCACATTGAAGCCCTAGTTTGCTTTCTCATATTAATACATAAAAATAACTGCTTTCTTTTACGTAAAATTAAAGCTGATTATAATTTAGCTGTTTGTAGTTTAATATCCTCTTTCAGCAGTGACATTTGGATATGTACGTAGCTTAACATTGGGGTATAATCAGTGGTACTATTCAGTCGATTCACACTGGTTCGCTAGAACCGGTTGTTAAAATATTTCGAGTTCGCAGAACCATTTGAACCCAAACATAACAGTAAATTTTACCCAGTTATACCCAGGAGCAGTAAATTTTAGTTTACTAAATCTTTGGTTTTAAAAATTCTTATAGCTACAAGGTTAAACATATGATCTCATAGAACAAAATATAAATGTTTATTTCTTAATTTCAAATGCTCAGATATCAACAATGAGAATTAGGATCACATGACTGTCGTTGTGAAGATTATTTATATTTGAAACGCATACATACAATTGTCGATCAATTGCTGGATTAGGATCTTTCCAGTACTTTTTGACAATCATGTATCTTGGATAATTCGTTTCTAAGATATTCGCAGTGCTACCTAATTTCGTCACACCACTTTGTATTAGGATGCTGTGGAGGTCCCTATTTGTCGCTTGAAGTATCCAATAGAAAATGTATTTTGTCTACCTTGTATGGTTGGTTTCCTAAGAGAGTTATATCTATCTATTTGCATATCCATCTACTATCAGTCTATCTATCTGTATATACCGTACTTATATATATACAGAACCGGTTGTTAAAAATTAGAATAACACCACTGGGTATAATCTATATGCTTCTACTGGGAATCAATCCCGGATCTGCTGTACCAAGAACGCTAACTGTTTATAAAACGAAGGAAAGATTATACAAACAACCTGGTACGGATGGTTACCTTCCCACTATTATATCATTTAGGCTAAAAGAGACAAGTGATAAAAAGAAGTAAATAATAATATAAGAATTGGTGGAATAAGAATTTAAGAGGCTCAGAAGAACCTCCATAAAAGTCTACGTGGTCTGGGATCAAACTCGGGATCACTCACACCACAAATGAATGCTCTGCCATTAATCTACAATGTTCCCTGGAAATAATGAGCAAATAGGCCTCAGACAGAAATAAGTCTTATTATTTTATTGGATATTGTGTTGATCGTGTTCAACGAGTAAGTTTCGTTTGACAGTGTAAAATTACGAAACACTTCCAAACGATAGAAATTAAATGCTGAATTCGGAAATAGTAGATCCATAACTTCTGTTAGGGATGCGCGTGAGTAGAGTTTGTAAGTAGAGTCAATCTGTTAAAATACTAACGAACAACGGCTACCTTCTAATAAATATCTACTAACGTATCAGCTGTCTGTCCTGCAATATAAGACTACACAGTGTTGTAATTTAAATGAACCTTTCCGTAACTGTTAACTGCTGTCGAATTCATTTGCAAATAGATGTCTTTAAATGTTATATTCGATCCAATTTCCTTGCAATACAACAATGTACAAAATAGTTGTCAAATTTTTTCCAGTTAGATCATCTCTTCAGCTGTGGGCACAGTCTTGCGATGAGACATACAAAATTTTCCTCGCGAGAACTGCGCCAAGGTTTAACCCATGACAACGAATCGCCACCCTTGCGCATAATGGCTTTTGAAATCGATCAGACGAACAAAGGTTCTAGGTGACATGGCAGGTAATATTTTGGGGACTAACACAATCACAACGCAAAGTAGAAAGCAAATAAAACCTTGACGTAATATTTTAGCTGAATATCTGGACTTCGATTACTATCAACTGGAAATAAAACTTAAGAAAACGTAATTGCATTCAAATTTGTTTATCATCAAATAAGAAAATCTTTTTAATACAGGTAATTACTGCGGTACTTCCGCAGTAGTGATGATTTAGTATCATGACCATCGAAGAGATGCCGCGCCTTGATAAGAGATAGCGCATATCAACTGTTTAACTATGGATAAGGGCAGATAGTGAGTATCGAAGGAGATGATGAAATAGGGTCAGGTTTTTTTTTCCTGGAGATAGATGACGAAATAATGTTAGGAAAGGTTGAATGACCACTCCCTACCGCATGGTCCAGTGGATGAATGACCAGTGGATGCTCCCTACCGCATGGTCCCTGGTTCCCAGGACCACAATGGATGACCCCTGGAAATGACCCCCAGGACCCATGGCCCCTATGCAGGACCCATACGAACAGTATGTGAGCATATATAATTGATTACAAGCTACCTGTTAAAAAGATGTGAGCATATATAATTGATTACAAGCTACCTGTTAAAAAAGGTGGGAGTAGATAAAAGGAAATGGTCCCTGGTTACCAGGACCACAATGGATAGCCCCTGGAAATGAACCCCAGGACTCATGGCCCCTATGCATGACCCATACGAACAGTATGTGAACATATTTTAATGTTTTGTATAGCAAGCTATACTCATACACTATGTGTGTGAGCAAAAAAAGGAAATGGTTTCCAGGACCACAATGGATAACCCCTGGAAATGAACCCCAGGACCCATGGCCCCTATGCATGACCAACACGAACAGTATGTGAACATATTTTAATGTTTTGTATAGCAAGCTATACTCATACACTATGTGTGTGAGCAAATAAAAGGAAATGGTTCCCTTCCCTGCGTGCAGGGCCCCTGGAAATGACCCCCAGGACCCATGATCCCTATGCAGGACCCATACGAACAGTATGTGAGAACAATAGAAGCTACCTGTTAAAAAATAGGACCCATACGAACTGCATGTGAGCATCTCTCGACTCGAACAACGTGAGAAGTTAAAAATAAGCCCCTCCCCCTCCTACAAGTATACTATGAAAAGGGTAATATTTATTAAAAATCATTTTTCTTACTTGTGAGCTGAAGACTAAATGGCACAGACATCCTTCCTTGAGAGCCGATGAAATTGAAATGAACGAGCGAAAAGCCGTTTGGCTTGGCTTTAGTGACGTCAAGATTAACTTTGTACCGTATCGGAATGATAAAACTGATTGACCTATATGATTAAGCTGTACTTTACTTGTTTACAAGAAATACAGATTACTTGCAATCATCTACAAACATTTGTATGATTTGAACTTAATGAGAACTTTGAATAACAATCACGTGCGAGGTTAAAAACCTTTATTATCGACAAGCATGACTGATATCTAACAGAGTTAATCACAGATGGATCACGAGTTTATGTGTCCGAGTTTAATTGATATTGACGATAGAAAAAATAGATTAATCACGACAACTGATGGGTTATTGAACGCTTGTCCTATTACAAACTGAACTTGTATTTGTAAATATATATAATCAATTTGGAAACGATATTACTTAGAGATAACCAGAGAACGGCAAAAAACATTTATTTTGTTATTACAATCTAATACGAAAAAAATAAACTGCAACTTTAGAGATTAATGCCCCGAACTGCATAATTATTATTATTGTATGGATTTAATGTCCACGGTGAGAACATTGAGCATGCACCACCTATATGCAATAAAGCATATGGACTTATGGGAAAAAAATGGTTCCGCCTATACTAAATAAAGTACTTATATATAAATTCCTATGTTCCTTTTTTATATATTATAATTGTTGCTACTGAGAGTGCCTTTTATAGTAATTAATTGTGTGACTGCGTGTGTGTGTGTTTGCGATTTCTAAAAAAGTTTGGACGACCAGCGAAAATTGTAAGATATTATTGTAGTTGATGTATATATCCACACATATTCACTGACGCGCCTTTTGTACATTAATATTTAAACCTAGGGCTACCGAACAAATGTAAAATTGTAATTCACTTTAAAAGTATAACACATAATCGTTAACGTGCCACCACAGGCATTTACATTGAAACGTGAGAAAAAAGTGATTATTTGTAAAATATTTTGGCATTAATGCTACGCGTTTGTTTGAAATGCTATTAATGTTGCACGCTTATACAAAGATTTATTTTTAATTATAGCAAGCATTTACGGAAATAATTTTAAAATGCCATTGCGATGTAACACATGTTGGTTACGCCTTTGTTATAATTGCACGTACGCGAAAGCGAAATAAAAATTACTGTGCTCAACTAACACATGTTGGTTGTACTTTTTTAAAATTGCACGTACGCGAACATAAAATAAAAATTACTGTGTTCACCTAACACATGTTGGTTGTACTTTTTAAAATTGCACGTACGCGAACATAAAATAAAAATTACTGTGTTCTCCTAACACATATTGGTTGCACTTTTTAAAATTGCACATACGCGAAATCGAAATAAAAATTAATGTGTATACCTAGCACAAGCTGTTTGTACTTTTAAAATTGAACGTACGCTAATACGGATACTTAACCCACCAGCTTACATTTAAGAACGCTTTATAAAATAGTTCGTGTTATATAACTTCCGCGGACAAATTAGTTGCCTAGCACAAAAATTAAATTGCCTATCTATTATAATATTTATTCGAACAGTTTGTTATTACGCAAACCTAAGTTGGCTATACTTGCTAACGCGCCTTTACTTGAAAACCACATGGTTTTTACTAAGATAACCTAAGATGCACATAGTCGCTAACGCGCCTTTAATGGAAAATTACATGATTTTTACTAAGTTAAACTAAGATGCATATAGTCGCTAACGCGCCTTTACTGGGAAACCATATGGTTCCTTACTAAACTAACCTAAACTGGTTATACTTGCTAACGCTGGCCCTACTGTAACGTAACCATTGCTAACGCGCCTTTACCGTATAACCTAACTTAACGCAGCATTGTTTACCTTTTATTATTTTGTTTCAACGCGTTTGCTAATACTAAATAATTGCTTGGAAATGCACACCGGCTTTGCCCTGCCCTCCCCCACTTGTTTTCAAAGTTCAAAACATCTATAATGTTAAATTCAGTTTTATTTATCATTGGTAATCTTTCGCTTGTGTATTCATCGCTCTGCCAATCTTAATTAGTGACAAAGTTCTTTAATCATATAAGTTCAATACCCTATCTATCTTATTTCGTAGTACGTCAACAGTTTCTTTTATAATATCTTATCATAGCGTTCCCATCACATGTTCACAATATGTGAAATCATAATTACTTGTGGCAGTGTCATATAATGCTTATTCATGTGTTGCTGAGCATCCCATCACGTGTTCACATTATGCATAATCAAACGTGGATAATTATCAATCACATGTTACTTATTCATACGTTGTAGCTACAATTACTTGTCATACGTCAATGACCCCGATTACTTATCACATGATGTTTAATCATGTATCAAGGGTCAAAATTACTCATCGTCACATGGTGTTTAGTCATGTATCAATGTTCAAAATTACACATCGTCACATGATGTTTCGTCGTTCAACAAGTTTATCTAATCATACAAAGGTCAATTCATCCGGGTTTTCAAAGCGCACTAAACCTCAGTTCATGTCTTAAGTTCTTCGGTAATGGATGTACAAAAACAAGACTCCATCTTTAGTACTGTAATCAAATATGGCTAGACATACAAAATAATGCCAAATAAAATATTATGTTAATATATATATCATTATATTCAACAAGTTCACCCATGTTTTCACGCAGTCATATGTTAAGTATTGCCACTTAGTGGCCTTATTCAAAAGCATTCAGTATAGTATTAAGTCGTCTTCAAACGGGTTCATAAAACAATATGTCTCTGCCCATTTTTTCCAATTCCCATTCTATATGCATTTGCATTAACAGTACATATCTATGTAGCCTTATTCCAAAATTCTGAAATATCCTAAGACCCATTCTATACGTGTTTCCAATAACAGTACACATGTATGTAACCTTATTCCAATTCTAAAATGTCCTAAAGCCCATTTTATACATATTTGCGTTAACATTACACATCTATGTAGCCTTATTCCAATTCTAAAATATCCTAAAGCCCATTTTATACACATTTGCGTCAACAGTATACCTGTATGTTGCCTTATTCCAATTCTAAAATAAGCTAAGGAACATTCTGCCCCATCACAAAATTTATTCTCAATCTAAGTATAGCAAAAAAAAGGCCCTCATTCTGTACTGCGACCCACCACAAAATTTATTCTGTAACTATATATACCAAAAGAAAAAGCCCTCATTCTGTACTGCAGCCCAGCACAAAATTTATTCTCAAACTAAATATCCCAAAACAAAAGGCCCTCATTCTGTACTGCGCCCCACCGCAAAATTTATTCTCAAACTAAATATACCAAAACAAAAGGCCCTCATTCTGTACTGCGCCCCACCGTAATATTTATTCTCAAACTAAGTATCGCAAAAGAAAAGGCCCTCATTCTGTACTGCGCCCCACCGTAATATTTATTCTCAAACTAAGTATCGCAAAAGAAAAGGCCCTCATTCTGCACTCTATAATTAAGCTTCCCCCTTGAATATCCCCTAATAGTCCTTGAATATCCCCTAAATAGTCTTTGAATATCCTTAGTATGGGCTAACTACCCTTTAATTACCCCCTAATAGTCCTTGAATATCCTTAGTTTGGGCTAAATACCCTTTAATTATCCTCTAATAGTTCTTGAATATCCTTAGTTTGGGCTAACTACCCTTTAATTATCCCCTAATAGTCCTTGAATATCCTTAGTAAGGGCTAACTACCCTTTAATTACCCCCTAATAGTCCTTAACTATCCTTAGTAAGGGCTAACTAGTCTTTAATTATCCCTAATAGTCCTTGACTATCCTTAGTTTGGGCTAACTAGTCTTTAATTACCCCCTAATAGTCCTTGACTATTCTTAGTAAGGGCTAACTAGTCTTTAATTATCCCTAATAGTCCTTGACTATTCTTAGTTTAGGCTAACTAGTCCTTGAATATCCTTAGTATACCGCCTTGACTATCTTTAGTATACCCCCTTAACTATTCTTAGTTTACCCCCTTGACTATTCTTAGTTTGCCCCTTGAATATTCTCTAAATAGTCTTTCACTAACACAATGTTTCTTACTAAGTTGTCTGTTACTAACACAATGTGTCTTACATACTGTTTGAATAAATATTATAAGGATTGCAATACATTGTACATAAAATCATAAGTGGGGCATCATTCCATAAAATGGTAGACACACAGGCAAATGGTCCATAATAACAGCCGTGGACTTCTATTTTGTGTATAAAATAAGTATTGCAATAATCTATAAAGTTAACTCAAAGGGTCCATTCGCAATTTTAAACGCAATAATTATTCACAATGCAGTATTGCACTTTCCATGTTGGTTTGCGTTAACGCAATATGTTTAGTTATTTTTATTTTAAAAAACTAGGCAAGACATACTTTTTTCCTACATGTACTAAAACTATAATATAAAAATTACCATTTCTTAGTAAAAAACACAATTATTAATAAGTTATTTCAATTATTAATAAGTTATTTCAAATACTAAGGACACTTGCAAATCGCAAAAATTTAGATACGGTATCGCAACGCGTCATTAGTGGTGCCTCCTAGTGGGTGAAATCATAAGTATGCAACATCATGTGTGTGAATCATGCGAGCATGCGGCTTACATTTCCACGTCGTAAGAAGATTAAATAATTTGGTAAAGTTAATCTTTGTTTTATACATAAGAGTGTTTTATGAATGCTTAATTTATTATTATTATTAAAATATAAACTTAATCTTTATATACATTAATCAAATGATGCTACTCTACACTATTTAAAGGTATTTCAGCCATGTGAATGTTAGCCATATAGAGGTTGTTGTTTTCCTTGTTTTAATTTGTTATTGTATGTGCTTAAAATATAGCAGTGATTAATTTTAAAAGCGTGGCAAATGGTGTCCATGTGAAAAAACGTGCGTGCATTTACACGGAAGCATGCATACATTTATTAATTTCTAGCCGTAGCAGTGCAAGTCCATTCGTGAAAAAAAAACGTGCGTGTATTTATACGGAAGCATGTGTACAATAATTACAATAAATAGATTTAAAAACGTGGCAGTCGATGTCCATGTGCAAATTAAATTTAGGGCTCGGTGTATAAAAACTATACGTGCCATCATGTGGGCGGGGCCGTGCAAAGCAAGTATACATTTAAGTTATTTCTACAAATAAGATCAGGGTATACACATGAGTCAATCTATATAAAAAAGCATACGGACCCACATATAATCAGGGCAGGGCAGGGTAAAGCATACGCGCAAACAAGTGGGAAGGGCGGGGCACAGCCGGTATACATTTAAGTTATTTCCACAAATAAAATTAGGGTATATACATAGCAGTTGCTCTTAATTTATATAAAAAAAGCATACGCCCCAACATTTAAGCAGGTCAGGGCAGGGCAAAGCCACCGCGCAAACAAGTGGTTCAGGGCAGGGAAAAGCCACCGCGCAAACGGATATGCATCTTAGTTTAACTTAGTAAAAATCATGTAATTTTCCATTAAAGGCGCGTTAGCGACTATATGCATCTTAGGTTATCTTAGTAAAAACCATGTGGTTTTCAAGTAAAGGCGCGTTAGCAAGTATAGCCAACTTAGGTTTGCGTAATAACAAACTGTTCGAATAAATATTATAATAGATAGGCAATTTAATTTTTGTGCTAGGCAACTAATTTGTCCGCGGAAGTTATATAACACGAACTATTTTATAAAGCGTTCTTAAATGTAAGCTGGTGGGTTAAGTATCCGTATTAGCGTACGTTCAATTTTAAAAGTACAAACAGCTTGTGCTAGGTGTACACATTAATTTTTATTTCGATTTCGCGTATGTGCAATTTTAAAAAGTGCAACCAATATGTGTTAGGTGAACACAGTAATTTTTATTTTATGTTCGCGTACGTGCAATTTTAAAAAGTACAACCAACATGTGTTAGGTGAACACAGTAATTTTTATTTTATGTTCGCGTACGTGCAATTTTAAAAAAGAACAACCAACATGTGTTAGGTGAACACAGTAATTTTTATTTCGCTTTCGCGTACGTGCAATTATAACAAAGGCGTAACCAACATGTGTTACATCGCAATGGCATTTTAAAATTATTTCCGTAAATGCTTGCTATAATTAAAAATAAATCTTTGTATAAGCGTGCAACATTAATAGCATTTCAAACAAACGCGTAGCATTAATGCCAAAATATTTTACAAATAATCACTTTTTTCTCACGTTTCAATGTAAATGCCTGTGGTGGCACGTTAACGATTATGTGTTATACTTTTAAAGTGAATTACAATTTTACATTTGTTCGGTAGCCCTAGGTTTAAATATTAATGTACAAAAGGCGCGTCAGTGAATATGTGTGGATATATACATCAACTACAATAATATCTTACAATTTTCGCTGGTCGTCCAAACTTTTTTAGAAATCGCAAACACACACACACGCAGTCACACAATTAATTACTATAAAAGGCACTCTCAGTAGCAACAATTATAATATATAAAAAAGGAACATAGGAATTTATATATAAGTACTTTATTTAGTATAGGCGGAACCATTTTTTCCCATAAGTCCATATGCTTTATTGCATATAGGTGGTGCATGCTCAATGTTCTCACCGTGGACATTAAATCCATACAATAATAATAATTATGCAGTTCGGGGTATTAATCTCTAAAGTTGCAGTTTATTTTTTTTCGTATTAGATTGTAATAACAAAATAAATGTTTTTTGCCGTTCTCTGGTTATCTCTAAGTAATATCGTTTCCAAATTGATTATATATATTTACAAATACAAGTTCAGTTTGTAATAGGACAAGCGTTCAATAACCCATCAGTTGTCGTGATTAATCTATTTTTTCTATCGTCAATATCAATTAAACTCGGACACATAAACTCGTGATCCATCTGTGATTAACTCTGTTAGATATCAGTCATGCTTGTCGATAATAAAGGTTTTTAACCTCGCACGTGATTGTTATTCAAAGTTCTCATTAAGTTCAAATCATACAAATGTTTGTAGATGATTGCAAGTAATCTGTATTTCTTGTAAACAAGTAAAGTACAGCTTAATCATATAGGTCAATCAGTTTTATCATTCCGATACGGTACAAAGTTAATCTTGACGTCACTAAAGCCAAGCCAAACGGCTTTTCGCTCGTTCATTTCAATTTCATCGGCTCTCAAGGAAGGATGTCTGTGCCATTTAGTCTTCAGCTCACAAGTAAGAAAAATGATTTTTAATAAATATTACCCTTTTCATAGTATACTTGTAGGAGGGGGAGGGGCTTATTTTTAACTTCTCACGTTGTTCGAGTCGAGAGATGCTCACATGCAGTTCGTATGGGTCCTATTTTTTAACAGGTAGCTTCTATTGTTCTCACATACTGTTCGTATGGGTCCTGCATAGGGATAATGGGTCCTGGGGGGTCATTTCCAGGGGCAAGGCACGCAGGGAAGGGAACCATTTCCTTTTATTTGCTCACACACATAGTGTATGAGTATAGCTTGCTATACAAAACATTAAAATATGTTCACATACTGTTCGTGTTGGTCATGCATAGGGGCCATGGGTCCTGGGGTTCATTTCCAGGGGTTATCCATTGTGGTCCTGGAAACCATTTCCTTTTATTTGCTCACACACATAGTGTATGAGTATAGCTTGCTATACAAAACATTAAAATATGTTCACATACTGTTCGTATGGGTCATGCATAGGGGCCATGGGTCCTGGGGTTCATTTCCAGGGGCTATCCATTGTGGTCCTGGTAACCAGGGACCATTTCCTTTTATCTACTCCCACCTTTTTTAACAGGTAGCTTGTAATCAATTATATATGCTCACATCTTTTTAACAGGTAGCTTGTAATCAATTATATATGCTCACATACTGTTCGTATGGGTCCTGCATAGGGGCCATGGGTCCTGGGGGTCATTTCCAGGGGTCATCCATTGTGGTCCTGTACGGGAGCCATTTTCCAGGGACCATGTGGTAGGGAGCATCCACTGTGACCTTCGTAGTGGTCATTCAACCTTTCCTAACATTATTTCGTCATCTATCTCCAGGAAAAAAAAACTGACCCTATTTCATCATCTCCTTCGATACTCACTATCTGCCCTTATCCATAGTTAAACAGTTGATATGCGCTATCTCTTATCAAGGCGCGGCATCTCTTTGATGGTGATGATACTAAATCATCACTACTTTCCGCAACAATTTTTACAGAGTTTGTTGGTGAGTACTTCAAATTATATGCCTGTAGCCAAGCTCCATAAAAATTGTTGCGTGAGTACCTTAGGATTCTGAAACATGGATATTTGGATAGGGCACACACTAGTTCCTAAGTTAAGTCTTGTCCCGACTACGGTAGATCCCATAGTTTTGGAACTATGGACCTTTAAAGTTCTTTTTTTTTCATGTTTTTGGTAGCTTATAGCTCCGAAAGGAAGCATTTGTGCACCCAGGTTGGTCTATACTTTTTGTCTTATCTCGGTGTCAGGAATCACTTCCCAAACCTTGTCAGTGCTGTTTTCAAACATCCTGTATATTGTTATTATTTTATATAAAGATATATATACCGACGTACATATAACCTGATGCTTCCAATCACCCTGTTGGAATTGGTTGTTATCCGCTTTAAGTAAATTAATTCAGAAATTGTACAGTAATTGGTAAGTTTTAGATTTTGAAAATTCCATTTTATGTATGCAGTAATAAGCAGTCATATAACAATAAATAAGTGGTAGTTAGTGATCTACAGGGTGGTCCAAAAGTAGTATTAGTGATAAATTCTGAAGTGAATATGTTAATTTGAGGATTTTATTGTACATATAAAATTTTGAAGTAATTTTATCCTGTTTTTTTCTCTCAAAGTACATCATTTATGTGGTGGCAGATGGTTTAGAGAGAGGAAGTATGCCCCCGACTTAAACTTCGAATTATTGCTTAATGCCTTTTTTTATCAATTTATTTGCCACATATTAAACAATTACTTATTTCTGTTTGTTACCTGGTATTATTATTTTTCAAATTACATCCACAGGAAATTATTAAATTTGCATATTTATAAACACTTTATATTTTTAGTCGAATTCTTGAATCAATAAACTACTTTTCTTGTCTTGTCTTCATCACCATCAACGGTGTTTAATAATTGGTGCAGCAGTAGCTTAGGCTAAGTGTGCTAAACATGTAAAATTATTGAATTATTTGTATAAAAATACTTTTGTAGAAAATTGTATAAGAATTTTACAAATGGCGCAAGATACCATTTGCATTTATTGGCCGATATAAGAGTCGAAGTGTCTGAATTATTTATTTAAGGAATTGATAGTAGTTAAAAATAGAATTCTGTATAGTCATAGTTAGGTAAAGCACATATCGAAATCAATTAAATCAAAGAACTGTTAGAATAAGGGTAAATCAAGATCAAGATCAGGAAAGTGATCTAGTGGGATGAAGAGAGCCAGCTACACAGATGGTCAGGGAGTAAAAATTTAGAAAAGTGAAAATGAAATGAAATGAAAATGTGTAAGATATTTGTGGGTATATGTAGATGTATTTGTGATTAAATGTAAATGTGTGCAAGCAGTGTGAAAGGTGAAATTATCAATTAATCCTCTTCCTCTTCTGCACAGCACACCAGGGGATGTTGACAATACCACGATCCCCGCTGAACTCAATAAATTATTTGGTTTGTTTACTCATTTCGCTTCGAGAAATTTTCTTTTAGTTTCTAAATCATAGGGTGCGGATCAAAATATGTTTAAACAATATCGTGTAATGCGCTGTGATAGAGCTATAAAAAAGCGGCGCATTACCACTTTAACAATAATTATCTATAGCCCGCATCTCATAATCGAATTTCTTTAATTCTGCTCCTACAGCAGATATCTAGAAAAATTTTCACGATCGAGTTAGTTAAGTCAATCCGTTAATGCAGGGGTTTTCAAACTTTTTGCAGTTGAGGCTTCCCTCAACCACCAAAATTTGAACGCGCCTCCTCTGTCAAAAATGAAATGTGTCAACAACATAAACACATGCGTCCCTAAAAGAAAGATCATCACTATGATAAACTATGTTTCATTTGTGTTTAAGCCAAAGGTGAAATTATCATCCCTGATCGTATGTGGTTTCAGAGGTGATACAAATTCTTAGTCTACTATGTATTACTAAGGCAGAAGGGTGCAGACTTAAGTATGGCTTTCCATTATAAATATATTCGTTTGTAGGATCTTTTCTTAAAAGTTCTCGCGCCTCCCTGACAACGCCGCACATTTTGAAAATCCCTGCGTTATCGTCTTAATGGATAACGGCTACTTTAATGTTGGCTACCTCATATCCCATACATGTAAGCTTGTAAATTATTCATTGTAGCTTCGGAAAATTCAAGAGTGCTAATAAAACCCAAACTGACCAAAGCAGTATAGCCGTATAGCAGTATGTAACATAGCCGAAACTGTAACACAGATATATCAATCTATTAAAATGCTACAATAGCAATAAAACGGTTTTTTTTCAAGACTTTTCAATCCCATCAGGGGATGGGCGGGCCGTAAAACGCAACACCTTCCCTGTGGCCAGAGAATAAAAGCGTCTGAGATCCAACATCTAACTTTTGATTTCAAACCTTTGATTTACAGGTTTGTGATTTCACGTTTAACAAGGACAAATATTTTAAAGTATGTGTACTTTAAATAAATTATTTATTAAATAGATCTTTTTTTCATAAAGTTTATTTTCTAAAATGATTGTTCAAAGCCGTTGTATTTTAATAAGCCTTCTCCAAAATCAATGCAAATGAATTGTGCTGCCATCTTTGGAGTTCTTTTAAACTATACGTTTGTGGGCGTTTATATGTTTGTGGACAATCCTTTCGACAATGAGATCTCGAAAACTACAGGCTCTAGAAAAATGACGTTTTCACTGATCGATTGCAAATTTTGCGTAGAGTGTCCAGTTCTAATTGAATATTAGAAAACATCGCCATTATTTCTTTATTACATTTTTGCGGGTGCACTGGAAGTGTTGAAATTAAAAAAAACTAAAGCATCATATCCGACGCATTATAATTTCCAACACCACATAATTATATACAGGGGTTGTATATCTTTCAGGCGTTTGTTTCATGGACAAATGATAATGCAAAACGAAGGATAACCATTTCTTCAGTCTAAGAAGAATCTTTATTGTTTGGAGTGTTTTACCCAATGAACACCATATATCACTGACATTATAATTAATTGTGTATGTAATGTATTTGCTTATTACATACTACATGCAAGAAGAAAGAAAACACTGATCATACATGAGTTAAAAACTCCAACCGGAAGTAGACTCAAATCTTGCAAACGAAAAAGTAATCGAAAAAATATCCCCTTTACGGTATCTCTTCCCGATTTTTATCAAGACGTCTTTCACTTGTGTATGTAAAAGGATATGTACAGATATGAGAAATAACAAGGAGATTCATGCTCATCTGTGAATGATGCGCTGTGTGGAGAGCGCAGGTTCAGCTAATCTATATATTAAAATGCTAGGTTTATAGGTTTGTCCCCAATCTTTTAGTCAATGAGATCTCGAAAGCTACAAGTGCTAGATTCCAAATTTTGAGTAGATTGTCCAGTTCTCATTCAAAATTTTCAAAACCCGTGTCGTTATTGTTCTATTCAACATTTGAGGAGCCATTTTGAGTCCATAACATTAAAATATTGTTGCAGACCGAAACTACGGTGTTAGGCAACCAGTAGAGAAGTTGCGTATGGCGGGTTGGAGGACATTGCAGGCGTTTTGCTTAAACCTGAATGGGAAAATATATTGCATGCTGGCAACTTCAAAGGCCTCAAGAGACGCAATGAGGCGTACTCGGACGGCTATGGATTTATAAGAAAAAAATATTTCCACTTGATATTGTGTTACTTCAATAAATTTGCTACAAACTCACTCCAATATCTGTACAAAGCAATTCAATTCCCTTGTGGGTCTCCTATCCTTTACCTGTGTGAGTAAGGAGACATGCAGAGTGGGAAGGAGATTCATGGTCACAAGAGAAAACTAAGTAGACAGCGCAGGTTCAGTTAGTATACTATTAAAATATGTGAGCTTTTTTTTTTAATTCTAGTTTTTGCAACAGATAGCTAGGGCGATTATCTCTGTTGAAATTGTTAATGGAATCTATCACTTAACGTATTAGTAGATACCGACCAGTGGTGGATCTAGCCTGAAACCGGGGGGCCTTGCCCCCCTCTAGGTTTTTGCGTGACAAAGATAATTGAAGCTTTATTTATACATATTTTGCAAGTTTGAAAAAACTTATGATATACTTATCATAGTCTGGGTTCTGGTTGGACCACCCCGAGTTTTTACCTTCTAGATTTCGCCACTGATACCGACGTTTTATCTATAACTCATATCCTATTCATGTACACGAATATTTGAATCCTGCTTTTAGCAACTGAGAGGTTGAGCGATTATCCAGCCAAATTCATTAATGGAGTCAACCGTTTTGTATTTCAACGGGTAATAATGACTAAAGATGTCTATCCATATCCCATACATGGAAATATTTCGCGGAATTCTCTCTACAGTCTTTACTAGAGTTTATTATTTTTCACATTTTGTTGTAAGATGTTCTCACATTCAATCAGTTTTTTTTTTTTTTAATCTTTCGTAATTTCACAATCTGAAACGTAATTTATGAAGATATCCTGGAGTAATACTGTACATACCACCTCAAAAACCATTTTGGTTGCATAATGGAGTAAGATATATAGCTAGCAGGATATATATAGTTATTAGAGAGAAATATTAATAACTTAATTAACTAAGCAAATATGTAGAAATATGAAAAAGTAACAACAGAATATTGTATTGACACCCGACTTTACGCCCCTGTGCAAACTTTTTATCATTGTATGACGTCAAGAAAAGAGTTAAACTAAGATTAGAATATTTGGGGTCATGGTTGAGCCAGAGATGGCGTGGGTCAGTAGGTCGGTGGGTCAAGATTTTTGAGTGAGTCAGTTTGTCATGAGTCGGTAGGAGGTGACTCGCTGCGACGCACCACCCACCGTGACCCACTCTGACCCACCGACCCACCATGATCCACTCTGCTCAGTGCATTGTAGACAGCATCTCACGAACACTGGTGAATTTGTCTACGTTTCACTTTCAAGGCCTCAATTTTCTTCCTTTTTCATTTATTTCTGTTTACTTACCTGAGACAAGCATATCTAAATAAAAAAATAAAAAAATTGGATACTGATATTTGTAATTGTAATAAAGTAATAGGACTTACTATTTTTCTTTCGAGACACAGCCTGCGGTTTTTTGTATTTTAGAAGAGCTAACTACTTGATAAAATATATTTTTGAATCACCTGTAATGTATTAGTTATGATATAAAAATTGAATATAACTATGTGTGCATGATCATCAGACCAAATTGCAATGAAATGACTTTTGGTATACACTTAGATCCCAACTAGGATGCTATCATATCACTTTGTAATACATATCCTAAGTGGGGAGTGGGGGTCCGAATTTTTGCGAAAAATTGAGTATCTTACGAGCCGCTCAACTTACGGACCTCAAATTCAGTATATATTAACTGTTTATTAAAAATAAACAGAACGTGTCCTAGCATTTTTTTAAATTCTCTTTTATGAGAGGCACTTTCTATATGAAAATTTGGTAGTGGTTTATTTGAAAAAAAAATGATAGAAAATGATCGATATTAGTTGAGAAATAATTATTAATTGAGAAACAAAAACTACAGTGCTTCGCATTTTATATCCACTGCTTTCTACTATAATAAGCGCTGAAGTTTGTATTTATTACATGGAACGTTCAGACCATAAGGCAATTAAACTATAAAATTGTGAAAAAAGACATAAAATTTGAACTATAAGCTTAATTACATGGAAATTTTAAGTTTGGACTGTATGCTTAATTATATGGAAAATTTTACACTTTTTTCCTTTACGTTGGTCTTCTTACCTTGATTTGGGACTTTCAAATTTCATCCTCTTTTCCACTGTATAATTCAACAAGGAACTAATTATTGAAATTCATCATAATTTGTCCAATGACAAACACTTTACCATTTTATATCGTAAAGGTCAGATCCACTGGTATTATAGCCTAACAGAGCGGTGCTTGAGCGATTGATCGTAGAAATTCTAACTGATTAGTGATTTCACAGCCTTGTTTTATTACAAGTGTAATGTAAACACTTTAGTCAGTGAAGAGGAAGGCGTGGATCATGTGTTACAGTTAATGACAATGGGTTTTCATGGGTCATAGTGCGTAAGGGTTTTGATGGGTCAGAGTGGTTCGTGGTTAGCGGTGGGTCAGAGTGGAACACGATGGGTCGTGGGTCAAGTTTTCATTGACCCACGCCATCTCTGGGTTGAAATATTGTTAGTTTAAGAAAAAATATGTAATTACACATTTTCGATCGAACGAGACAAGATATTTCACGAGCTGTCGCGTCTCGAATCTCGTTAAAGAGAATATCAAATTCAGCTTTAGACTAATTTTACAAAAAGAAAGGAAGAATGTTGATTTGTTTTGTCTACCACAGAGAAAAAAATATATAGTGTGAATAGAATCCAGGGCTAATGCGTACAAAAGACATACAATAACCGGTAATGTACACAGACTCATCTACTGAAGTTTAAAACTTTGGGCACAATTTCTCATTTATCAATGAACAATGTTGATTCAATAAGCTACAGAGTCAATTAACGCCAAGTACTATGTTACAATAATAATAACAATAACAACAACAATAAAAACTGTCCTTCAGTTTCGCTTGTTCATTCTGTATTCTCTTATCATTCCTCGTGTGGAAGCGATTTTTCGGAGTAGTAGTCATTAAAGAGTATACTATGCCACGCTTACCTCATTCAATTGTGTCACTTAGGAGTGACTTATAGTGGGTATGGAATTTTATTTTTCTCCAGTTGTAAACACAGTCTTTAAAAAGAGTTATGTGGCAATGCAAATTATCCATATCTTGCAAATATACAACTGTTTGCCACAATAGTGGCTTCTAATTAGGGACGATTGTTGCTACGAACAATTGTCTAAGGCATGGAAGAAGGTAATAATAACAAACCTATAAAAAAAAAGAATTGATAACACCTCCCCTCTTTTCTTCTCCCACATAAGCATGCATAATAGATAGCGTCATCTAAATGCTTCAAAGTGCTCAGATAATCGAAAATAACAATGGCTTGACGAATGTACCGCAAAAAAAGGTGCAAAATGACACAACTGAACTGATTGTTCCTTCCTATTGTTTTTTGCTCAGACTCTGGAAAACAATACGAACGCATGCTTTAATGAATTTATATTTGGCCGGCCTATATTAGTGTTGGCTATTACAGATAAAGAAATAGTATCATCCCCCTCCCCGCCCTAAAATACGTATACTTTACTTGGTTCATTTGTTGATGTTAAATTAATAAACCTACGAAGATTCTAACCTCGGTAATCTGGACGACTAACAAACATAGACGTAACTAGAGAAGAGCCAGAAGAAACGAGTCTTGCGTAGAAGGCTGACGGCATTCATTCTTCAGTAAAGCTCGGAAATGCGTGTCTGTGGATTCTTTTCGATATTAATAGACGAAGATAAATGGTGTAAAATTGACTATTAGGTGTATCAAGAACTTCAACGGTTCCTTCGATACTTAAACTCCTTTTGATTCATCTATATATTTCTCCAGCGAGCGTAGGCTAGAATTAACCTTCTTGTTTCTTCCCGGATTCGAACATGATGCCAAGCCATCCTAGGGTATTTTTGTTCCCCTGTTTGAATGCCGGGATGGTATCCTTAAATTAAGATTCTCCTACACTCCCTTTAACAGGTCCGTTAGCTTGCAGTTTGGCAGAAACCAATTGAAACAAAACTTATACCAAAATTTTGTGCGTTACACCTCAAGTTTTGTGCACTTTAAGAAACCGAAAACGTTTCAAATTAATTTCTTTTTTAACTAGACGCCAGGCCTGAGGTCGTCAAACCTGAAGATCGGAAAAACATATAGCAATCTGTAGGGCAGGTTTTGTGCAGTTTTGTGCAGCACTTCCTTAGCTTTATGCACTTCAGATAAAATAGATATAACCCCTTGAAAATAGTATGTATGCCAGACACTGGAGTTCGCGTAACATCTTTTACGGAAATAATTACATCAATCGTTAGTATTCATTTTGTGCACTTCTGTACATCTCCTCTTCTACGTATTACATAAAGTATATTCGAAAATAAGAAATAATGGTTTCCTTAAAATGTTTAACGTAATAACGAAAGCTATAAGTTGTATACCCATTCTGCTTAATTCCACAAGCACTTTTTTCACTGTGTTATATTTCACTTAAGAAACAATGTACTAAGCAACAATTTCTGTGCTACGTGTTCTACGTTTTTCAATGATTGACATTATTTTAAGTTCGCTATATCCATCTTATAAGACAGTGGTCCCCAACCTTGTTTACCTCTTCATAAACCTTGCATACTTCACGCTATTCTTCCCCATTCCTTTTTACTCGTTGGTTATACATGGTTGACCCCTTCTGCAACTTCAGATATATCTTTGAATTCTGAAATCTTCCATAATAATAATAATAATAATAATAATAATAATAATAATAATAATAATAATAATAATAATAATAATAATAATAATAATAATAATAATATCCTACTCTCACAACTTTATATTTGTTTCCTGCAAGACTTCTGCACACTATTGTAGTGAATTACTATTATTATTATTATTATTATTATTATTATTATTATTATTATTATTATTATTATTATATTCTTCTTCTTCTTCTTCTTCTTCTTATTATTATTATTATTATTATTACTGACGAAGTGGAAAGGATATCCTAACTCCATTGCTAGTTAAAAAGCACTGCCGTCAGTGTTTGTAGGTTTCCTTAAGAAAATCTTCCTCTATTAACAAAAAAAAAAAAAAATCCCATTTCTTATCACATTTTTCTTAATTTCTTGAGTTCTCAACTCCTATGACAGAACATATAGAATATGGTAAGATTAACTTAGCTATGTTAAAGTTAGTGTAAAGGGACAAGTTTTGTCGATAGATGTCAATACAGTCTTCGTATCTCTCCCATGTATTTTTTTACCTTTCACGAAAATTTACAATTTCTTTTATAAATTTCAACCTAGAGACTTCAAATTTTTAGAGAAGGAACTTCATAACCTATTAAAGGGAACAATCCGTGCCGATTTTTTATTTACAATTTTCTTCATTGTTGAAACAGTTCCATTCTTAAAGGTTTGGATATCCATTACAACAATCAAGCCATTTCAACAATGAAGAAAATTCTAAATAAAAAAATCGGCACGGATTATTTCCTTCGATAGATTATGAAGTTCCTTTTCTAAAAATTTGAAATCTGTAGGTTGAAATTTGTAAAAGAAATCGTGAATTTTCGCGAAAGATAAAAAAAAAAAAAAAACATGGGAGAAATACGAAAACTGTAGTGCCATCTATCGGCAAAACTTGTCCCTTTAAACCAAGCCAACCACATCTGTTTTATTCATTTGCTTTTTTTTCTTTTTTTTTACTTTTTCCTTCACTTACATAAAATACACACAAATACAGTCAGCCAGCAATAGGTGCAAATTATCCTACTTTGAACACACACAAACTACAAGGAAAATTTAAGAATTTATATTGGTCAATCAGTCAATATGAGAATTTCCTTGGATTTTCACGTTTTATCTAAAAATTCCTTTTTTCTCTCTCTTTGCTAAATTTCCCTCAAACTATGAATACTGACTGCTGTAGTTTGGTATATTTCTTCCGGCAAAATGAGGAAGGAGAACGAAAACTATAAAAAACGATTTCAGCTTGTTGACAACGACTGGTAAGACTTACCATGACACTATTGCCAATCATAAAATATTACCTTTGTTTAATTTTTCTGTCAAAATATCGTAAGAATGAACGAAACGAGAACGAAAACGAGTTTCAAATGTTGGTAATGTCAAGTTCTAATTTTCAGTTCGCAACACTAACAAGCCATTGGTCTATGTATATACAAAAACATGTATGTTCTACTTTTGATTCCTTTATTCACTGCAGGAGTATCAAGAAAATCCGCATTGTGCATTGCTAATTATAACCTTCCTAAAAGGTGTCGTATTGCCCTATGTTAGCAGTTTATGGCATGTTTGTATCCTTCATCCCCTACATTGGCATATATATATATATATATATATATATATATATATATATATATATATATATATATATATATATATATATATATATATATATATATATATATATATATATATCGGGTGTTGCAAAATAAGTGTTACAACTCTTGGGAGGTGACTCCTACCACTGAGACAAGAAAAAAAGTTCTCTTGAACTTTCGGCTATCGGACATAGTTTCAGATCTACAAGGTGCCGAAAGCGTGGGAAAATGACTTTCGGACGCCAATAGTTTGGAAACTATCCAACGTAAAGAGGGCGGGTAAAAAATTCACTGAAGAAGTCATACCTGCTCTATTGATTTTTGCATGTTTCACAATCCTATCATGCACGCGCAAGGGATTCCCCAAAGGAACGTAGGGAGTCCCGGATAATCTGCCAAATGAAATTGGTCTAAATGGATATGAATTGATAGGGTTTCTACCAGGTAACAATCATTCGTTTGTATTAAGTCGATATCTGGAACAAATACAAAATGGCGGACACCTTAATTTCCGTTGTGTGTGGTTGCATAATCGCCAGGTACGGATGCTGGCCAACAGTGACGTTCTGAGTATTAAGTGTAGCGAATTTGTACTCAAATGATCTAGAAAGACATCTGGAGTGTCGGTACAGCACAACAGATGAAGCAGGGTGATTCACATGTGTGGAAACACTTAATGAAAAATGTCCAGAAATGCACTCATACTCAGTAAACGTGAGTTCAAAGTGTCGGAAATGTAATGGAATAGCATCAAGAACATGAAAGCCATTGCCAATTCACCAATAATATTCCATCAATCCGATGAAATATGATCTGCACGGTTGCATACCGATAAGGATGCAACAACTGAGGCCAAGTTGAAATTGTGCAAGGGGGCGTAAGTTAAATGAATGTCACTAGTGTGATTGCATGATCGATATTGAAATGTGGCCAATGTGTGTGTAGATAACATGTAGCTAATGGACAAATGTCAACATGTCCCACTACTGCTGGGACACCGTCCCACGTGCGAAAACTAGGAAAATAACGTTGTACATTCTGCTATTACATCTGGTGCACTTTTTGGTAGAACGTAACTAGAACACGATCGTATTAATGTCCCTCTTTGTTTGGGTCATTGTCCCACAGTCGACACATATGAAAAGAAATCTCTTAATCCATGGTTCAATTTTTGATAGAGCGTGAAAATAACAAACTTGTATCATGTCCCACGTCTTCTGGGACATACGACGTACTCGAAATATAGAGAAATACCTCCAGAAATGTATATCTTACACACAGTGCACATGCCAAGACAAAGACAAAAATGAACCAATTTGGCACATGTAACACTACTGCTGGAGTACCACTCATATGGAAAATAAAGCGACATGAGAAATAGGAAGAAACATCTTAAAGATCTGATTGTTTACAATTGTGCAGTAGGAATAACAAAGTGAAACACACAAGCATGTCGAGAGGCTGTACAAGAGGGCTTGCCAAACAAAGTGGGTACTCCTCAAAGAAATGAATACAGAGAAAGTGAGGCTCCCTCGAAGCCTCAGGGCTAGAGCGCTCGCGTGCTTGCAGTTTCCAATCTTGCTGGGAGACCACGTTCTTAGATCCAAGATCCGAGTAGTTATTTTCCTATTTTTCGCACGTGGGACCATGGGCGGCGATTAGGGGGTCAAGAGGGGGCAGTTGCCCTCCCCCACTTTTTTGAAGAGACGCCCTAATTTATATAATTTCATTTGGGAATGTAAACAGGGTGTCCACATTTGGAGAAAAGATCTCTGACTTTTCACTGACTTTCCATGACGAAAGTTCCAGATTTCCCTGACCCCTGAATAACTTTAAAATATAGAAAAAAGAAAGAAATTCCAGCCTCCACACTCCCCATAGTTGGCCTTGTTCTCTTCCGCTTCTGTTTCTTTCTTTTTTCAATTTTCTTTCCAAGGGAATGTAAATTTACAAACATATGCATTAGGCCGATATTGATTAGGCCTACATATTACAAAAAATGTAAAGTTACAAACGAAAGTGTGCAGTATACATAGTACTTAAGATATGAAAAAAAATCACATTGTATGCTTACACATTATAATACCAATTACACAGCATTATAATATTGCCTATAGTAATAAACAGTCATACATGATTTTACTGATTATTTAAAAAAATCACACAGACACACACTTTTGCTGGTGCAGTTGTTAAATGCAACACATTTAGAAATTTTTTCATCCTTTCTCGCATAGTTTTCTTCTCATTGATCTGAATATCCTTCTTGTTGTTTCCGCAGTTTAATTTTCTTTTCTTCTTCCTCCAGCTCCTTTAGTTGTTACAGAATCTTCCGTTTCTCTCTCCTCTTCTCGTCTCCAGCATTTATTTCTCTTTTTCTTTCCAGATACACATGGTATTGTCTCATTGAACTTCTCACTGAATTTATCATACCTCTTGTAATTATTAATCCTGATTATCCACATATTCTCATCACAGAATCATATATGATCCGTTGAGCCACCCGAGATTCTTCTTGTAAGTTGTCAACAATGAGAATTTTATTTATTGTGAAACCACTTTTAAAAAATGAGTTTTTGTGAAAGAAGATAAAACACAATTTCATAACTGACCATAAGTGAACGAAGTTCTTCCCATTTCCTAAGACTAAGTAAAAAACTCATCAAGTCCAATACCATCCCTATGATTGGCTATGAATTAATTTGAATGTTCTTTAAATTCTTCAGTCTGAGCTTTTACTGTGAGCTGGAGATAATATTTCTTCGCGTTCTCAAACACTTGTTCAGATATTCTCTTGGCACCATGCAATTCTTCTGAAACAGCGTCTACTCTTTTGAGCAAATATGCCAGGATGCAGTTAGATATGTGTTTTTCGCAAAAAATTAGTTTCAACAACTATACCAGAGAGCACTACATTTTGCATCCAGTAACAGTAAAGAAATCAACCCTATTTCACAAATTCAGTAATTGAACAATGGACCTAAATCGATTTTTCCCTGACTTTCCCTGACTAATCTGCCATTTCCCTGACTTCACCTGACACATTTTTACTTCCCTGACCTTTCCCTGACTTTCACTTATTTACAAGAATATGGACACCCTGGTAAAGGTTTTGTATGTATTACTGTTTCATAGGAAAAAATGGTGTCATATAATATTTGCCGTTGCGTGAGTACTTTTTGGATATTTGTCTTCCCGTGGAGTTAAGAAAGCTACAGGAATTGCGTTTTAATTGCAATTCAAAGCAATTAATAATGCAAATGCATATTTCCTTAAATGTCATAGCATATGCTTCAGTACTTACTGTATTTCATTTTCTAAGAGTAAAAACATTCATTTAATGAAATGTGTGGAGAATTCATTACTATGATTAATATTATCCTTTCTGTTTATTTGTTTTTCAAATTTGTTATTAAATAATCTGATCACAATTTTCCAGACAGAATTGTAATATATTCATGAGCAAGGAATCAAATCTCTTCTTACACTTTCGTTGTTTAAGAGTATAAAGGGCTAGGTACATACCTGTATTTCTCTTACGAATTTACTTAATAAAACAAAAATACGATATACGGTATTTTAAGTGAAAAAAGATAGTGTCCTATTAGTTATGCAACCTTTCATCAACCATTGTTAGAAACAACTAGGAAATCTAACATTGATATACAATTGTTAAGATCATGTCTTGCCCCCCCCCACTTTTAACGTCCAACCGCCGCCACTGCGTGGGACGATGTCCCAGCAGTAGTGGGATATGTTGACATTTGGTCATTAGCTACATGTCGATATCAACACACACATTCGCCACATTTCAATATCGATCATGCGATCCCACTAGTGACATTTATTTAGTTTATCCGGTTTCTTAGTGAGTCCCTTGCACAATTTCAACTTGGCCTCAGTTTGTGCATCCTTATCGGTATGCAACCGTGCAGATCATACTGCATCGGATTGATGGAATATTATTGATGAATTGGCAATGATTCTCATGTTCTTGACGCTAATCCTAACATTTCCAACGCTTTGAACTCACGTTTACTGAGTACGAGTAATTTTCGTTAAGATAATTTTCGTTAAGTGTTTCCACAAATGTGAATCACCCTGCTTCATCTGTTGTGCTGTACCGACACTCCAGATGTCTTTCTAGATCATTTGAGTACAAATTCGCTACACTTAATACTCAGAACGTCACTGTTGGCCAGCATCCGTACCTGGCGATTATGCAACCACACACAACGGAAATTAAGGTGTCCGCCATTTTGTATTTGTTCCAGATATCGACTTAATACAAACGAATGATTGTTACCTGGTAGAAACCCTATCAATTCATATCCATTTAGACCAATTTCATTTGGCAGATTATCCGGGACTCTCTACGTTCCTTTGGGGAATCCCTTGCGCGTGCATGATAGGATTGTGAAACATGCAAAAATCAATAGAGCAGGTATGACTTCTTCAGTGAATTTTTTACCCGCCCTCTTTACGTTGGATAGTTTTCGAACTATTGGCGTCCGAAAGTCATTTTCCCACGCTTTCGGCACCTTGTAGATCTGAAACTATGTCCGATAGCCGAAAGTTCAAGAGAACTTTTTTTCTTGTCTCAGTGGTAGGAGTCACCTCCCAAGAGTTGTAACACTTATTTTGCAACACCCGATATATATAACACGTATGACCTACTTATGATTCCTTTATTCACTGCAGGAGTTTGAAGCAAATTGGAGTGTGACACTTGGAAAACCTAGCTTGTAAGTTCTTTTAAGAATGTATTCTATATGGGCACTACCTAACTCTCTCTTGAGTCATTCAGTGGTGCTTATATCTGCATATTAAACGGATTCTCAAATAAATATTAATTTTTTATGGGTGGTGCTTATATTCTAGTAAATTCGGCATTTAAATATCATTATACTCACACGTGTCTTTGTTAGTGTTGCAATTTTCTGTAATTCTGCACACAACAGCGGTGTAATTCGTCTGTCAATACAACAATGGCTAAATGAATAAATGAAGACTGTTCAGTAAAATGAAAATGTTTAATACGATCACCATATGTAGCGTGAACGGAATATGATATTTTAGTGAAGTTAGAACTGTCTCATGTAAAGTTATAAAAGTTAATTGTCATGAAATTGTCTAATGCTTTAGTATCACTTTTTATATGGGACGATTCGATACAAGAAGTTCATCCGCCATATGTAGTATTGAGACACGCCCAGAGAATCAAATGCCTTCCGGTGATTTCCCACTTTAAATGTTGAAGAATTAACAACAGAATTTAAGAGGGAAGAAAAGCAAAAAGAATAATCAAACTATATTAAGACGATATGTATCCGTTTTCTTTCCTTTTTTGACAGTAAAAACACAATAGAAATGAAGACGATTGCATGCAAGAAATTATAATCGCAAGTCCACATTCGGGGTATTATAATTCAAAAGCGACCTCTATTGACAGAAGAAGACAAGCATTTTTGTTTCGAAAAACTATTGGGGGAAAAACAACTGAAGAATATTAAAAGTTAACAAAAAACAGCAACACACTTAACTTTACACACCCTACCCTGAAACAGAATGGAAAAATGAACAAAACTGGAGGGCCAATCAGGACTCAGAGACTCGCCACCTGCTATTTATATACACAGTAGTAGCTGTTTCAAACAAAATGGTTGACTGGTAATAAAACAATCAAACTTCCCTGGAAGGTGATAACTGAAAGGCACAAAAGTAAAAAGAAAAAAAACTTTAAAAAAATAGTAGTGGTGGTAAGAGTAATCTGTGATTACTTCAAAAACTATGACAGGTGTGGCACTGTAGACAAAAAAACATTCTGCAATGGTCACTCTGATCCATATATGTATTTATATACATCCTAACAGAAAGCCTAGGGCATCAACCAACCTACGGCACACACGTTTTGTTTTTTGAAGGACAAAAATTGCTACTGGACAACCGAAATTTTAAAAAAGAAATAAATATTTCTTTCACTTTTTAAATCTTTTTTTTTTGTTCCTAAAAGATCAAAAATTTACATATATGTATTGTAGAAAAACAGAACCAACGTTATTAATATTATTAGTAGTGGAAGAAAAAAAGCAACTTCTAACGTGTTGGTAAGTTACGATTATAATTGTATCAATAGAAGCTCTTTTCACGGTAATATTCTTTTTGGAAATTGTGGAAAAGTGTTCCAATATTAATCATCATGAATTCTCTATAAACAACTGACTTTTCAGGTTCGATAACAAAATCAATAGTTCATAATAAAGTGCATTTACATAGGTATGGTTGAAGTGAATTATTACATCATAAAGTATTTTGATCAAAATTCGTCTTCTAATACTTGATTTGTTGGAGTTGAACATTCAACAAATATTCATCTCAAGAGATATTTTTTAATTAGAAAATAATCGTTTTAAGAAATTCCGAAAACAATGCTTTTCTTTAAAATGCACTAACAAGCAAATTTTATTTATTTATTCACTTATTGCAGGCTAAAATGGAAGAAACATGTGTGACTAGACTCAACACTGGGCGTTCTTCCTAAAGTTGAAGGCAAAGGCGCCTATTTCTCTGTAACTTTGGGGAGGCCTCATTCAGATGTATGTTTGGTTGCAGATAAGGGGGTAACTGTAATAAGGCATATATGAGAAGTTTAAGACAAATTGAATTTAAATTATGCAAAATATTGTATATTCAGAAAAAATACATATAACAATAAAAATACATATAAAAATACACATTCATGAAAATACATGGGGGCCCACATAAGCATTGGTGCCCGGCCCCCCAGGGTCGGTGCCCTTGGTAGAGGGCTAAAGATTTTATGAGTATTAAGGAAGTGGTTCACTACAACCCGTTGTTAGTAGTAGGTCCCATGACTGATGCAATTTGCTAATCACATGCTCACAATTAGAGACTTATGATAATCTCTAATAAAAGTATGTCACATTATTAAATCTCGCCCAATACTTTTAGTCTTAGTCCTATTTTTTTCATTTTACCCCACCAGAAAAAGACCCTTTTTAGTGCATTTTATGAAAGCATTGCTATTTTTTTAAAGGTTATTATTTACTTTATGGTCTTTATTCAAGACTCTGCAATCGGTTATTTATGCCTATTTTCCTTAATTTGAAAATACCGTACTTAAAGGTTTCAATGTTTGAGCTTAGTATACATTTTTTTTCCTAAGAACATTTTACAACATTTACAACAGTTCATTCGATATGTAGTCCCGAAAACTCGGCCTAATGTAGACCGAAAAGTGGTTAAAATGCCGGGTTATAGGGAATGCGGTTAAAAAAGAGTAAGTACGAGTGTTTCCTCAGAAAATAAAGTATTGTACTTATCTATATCTATATCTATATCTATATCTATATCTATATCTATATCTATATCTATATCTATATCTATATCTATATCTATATCTATATCTATATCTATATATATCTATATATATATATATCTATATCTATCTATCTATCTATCTATCTATCTATAGCTGCTCGAGGTCTATTTCGGTCCCAATAATAGATATTGATTTTCTTTTCAGATATTCGACATTTAGCTGTAATTTTGAGTCTATCATAAGATTCTACTTATGATTAAAAGTAAAAATTAATAAAATAATATAATACTTTTCATATACGCTCTTTGTTAGAACATTTTGCTTCATGAAATATTTACAGAGTTTACGTATTTTCTGTAAAATGGCTCTTATTTCAAAGGGAGTGAGATTTGATTCCACCATTTTACATTAAAATAGTTATAAAAAGGTTTATCTACTATATTATCGATTCACAAATAAAGAATTTTGCGTTTTTTGAGCAATAAAGTCTCTTTGAATCAGTAAAACCCACCAAAGCTTCTTTCTGTGAAGTCAAAAAATCGAAGAACAAAAAAAGTTTTTGTTTTGGGTCAATTCCGGTTCAGAATAATAATATATTACAAGACGTCTTATCATAGAGAATTTCGTTAATTTATTATTTAAAAATGTTATATCTATACCATATCTATCGTTTTGGAAGGTTTATTACGGTCCTCATTTCCAGATAATTTTTGAAAAATATTTAATAATTGACAGGTTTTTGATCGAATTTAAGTAAAATTTTATCAATTTACGCTAACCGTTCATAGAAATGTTATTACAAAGTAACATAGTAAATAAACGAAAAATGAAGAATTAATACGCAATTAATTTTTTTGGTCATGAGGTCTAGTTTGAACTTTTTCTAGTTATTTCATAGTATTACAACTCATTAAATTTCATACTTAAGAACTTAACCAAAGCAAATCGTACCACTACCATATGAAGGTTGTCTCCGCTTAAACATTTCTTAAATATTGTAGTTGGAACATTGAAGTTTGTCATGGCTACCAACATTATGGATAACATTTCTACATAAAGAGACAATAGACAAACCACACGCTTCTTGTTGTAATCTTTTCGTCGGAGGAGCAGAGGAGAGGGGAGTATTTGTTGCCGTACGGAGAAGAGGGGGAGTATTAGTTTCTTTACGAACTGGCCAAACTGCCGCGTACCATTCATATCTCGGTTGAATGGTTGATTGACAGTTCAATACACAATGACAGAGAAAATGGTTTAGTGCTGTGATGATGTGCGTGTATTAGTAAACAAAATAACTGAGACTAGAGTTTAAAACATCACCTCGTGGGCGGTACAACGAGGAGTTAACCTTATAAACATATATTTTCTTGCACATTCTTTTTGTCGTAACTTCCTTAGTACCCAACCGAATTTCTTCAAATTTTCACCAAAGAAAGCTTACACTTTTTTCTTTTTATTTGTTAGTACAAGTAAAGTCAGGAATATACATTAACATTATTTTTTAACCGAAAATATAATTTCACTTCTGGCACTTCGAGCAATTAAAATAAAAAAGAAAGGTAGAAAGAAATCTCTCGGGGAAAGTGTATCTGGTAAGAATTTTAGGAATCGTTACAGCGGTTAAGGTCTATATTAGCGTTTGTATATCTATTACACTCAAACTATAAAAATACATTAAGCAAAATACTTTTAAGATATTTAATAATCTCGTGAAAATCATATTGCTGTTATACCTACAGAGTAATCATTTCCTACTCGCCTATATACAATAGGAGCAAGCTTTTACGATCAGAGCCAGGAGAGAGAGAGAGAATGAGAGCAAGTTTATAAAAAAATGAAATGAAATCTTTCAGTTTAACGTCTCATGATTATGCCCGTTAGGCCAAGGGAGACAATGACTAAGGCAAGTGAATGATGATGGAAGAATTGGTGAAATGAGATTTTGAAGGAAACGGGAGTATCCCGAGAAAACCCACAGACATGATGTTGTTCATCAAAATCTTACTTGGCCGGGGATCGAACCAAGGGCCTCTCGCACCAGAAGGAAGCGCTCTATTACTGGGCCACCATGTCCCCCTTAGAATAGGTTGAGAAGAGAAACGGAGGGAATGATGTGAGATTGAATAGAAAAAAAAAACTGGCAGTATTCGATTAATCACGAATATACGAACAGTGCATCTGCAAAACCATTGACTTCGTCTTGTTTGACTCTATTTTATCAACAGTATGTTTGCTGCTTTCTTGCTTTCTATCTGTAATTTGCTGGGAACACGAGCAACAAACTGTGACGTCGCAGAGCATCCAGTTGAAAGTGATTGCTATAGAAGGATAAATTCTATCACAATCCGAAACTGTCTGCATGAAAAATTCTTAATTTATATTTGATTGACACGAAATGCTCCACTCGGGACTATAGGCGTCAATACGTGGATGTTCCAGGACTCAGCGCCCATTTGAGATTCTTAATGGGTACTTAGAACAAATTGGATTTCTGCGTTGAAATTAATATCGAATGTTACATTTTTATACCAATAAAATAATTAGGTAATATAAAATGAGCTTCAGCAGTGAGTATAATTAATCTAATTACACGTTACAATTTTAAAAGTTAAGACAATGACCAATGCTGCTTACACATTTAATATGGGAAAATAAAATTTTAATGTTCAGTCCAAGTTCAATAAAAAATAAATAAATAAATAAAATAGGTAATGATGGTGTGAAAAAAAAATTGACGACTTTGCAGTTTGAAACTAATTTCACAGTTCATTTGATTTCAGAGGCCAGTGTCCCTCCGTTGATAGTCTTTCATGCATCTCAAAGGGGAACCTTAGATTGATAATCACTAATCTATTGAATCTGTTGAAAAAATTAGAATGAAAAACGTTGTAACTTTTCTTCAAAAACCGCAGATGAGCACTCACTGAAAACAATAATAAGTGAGTTTCGTTTCATAATGAGAAAGTACGGTAGACTTCCAAACTCTAGGAATTCAGTACTCAAACTTGAAGTAGTACATCTCTAACTATGGTCCTAATAGATTAATTAATACGATCACAGATAGAATATATACCTTGGACAATGAATCCATATCAAAAAGTCATTACTCGTTGTGCTTGGGGAATGGTTGAAACTGGAAATCGTTAATTTGAACCACTTTCGGATTGAGCAGCCGGTTATTAGAGAAGATAGAACATACTCTTAGGGAGTTGAATCTGTTGCAGAACTCTGCATCTAGATATATATCTCTTATCGTTTTTCCTCTACGGAAATCAGTATTGAAACGGGAAGTAGTAGTAAATTCCGGCTTTGGTAGAGTGTTGTGGGCTATGAAGATACGTTCTCTTGACGCCCTGAATCGTTTGCAGAAAACAGTTTGCCGCTACATAGACCTAGTACCACTTTTATTCTATGGCGATCAATGTTGAAACTAGAAGTGGTTAATTTGAATCACTTCCGGTTTCAATACATGGTTAATGAAGGAAATAGCACCTATTCTTGGGATGATGAATCAATTGCAACAAAGAACATCTTCATATCTCTTACAGTTTTTGTCCTATGAAAATCTGTACTCAAACCAGAAATAATAGTAAATTTGAACCACTTTCGGTTTTGGTAGTGTTGCGGGTTGCGAATATACGCTTTACTGAGACACTGAATCTATTGCAGAGCACCATATACCGTTATCTATTACCACTTTTGTTGTATGACTAAATTTTAAAACCGGAAATGATTATTTGAACCACTTCCGATTTGAGTAGAGTTTTAACGAAGAAGGTGAGACCTATTCTTTGTACAATAAATCGATTCAGAAAACCGCATCTCGATATCTCCTAACATGTTTTTCTCTGTGGAAATCAGTATTGAAATCGGAAGCAATAGTAACTTGGAACAACTTCTGGTTTGGGATAGTTATTGTTTATTGCCCGTTTTCGTTCTAAATAAACGTTGAAACATGGAATGATTAATTTGAACCAGTTGAATGGATAGTTAATGGAAGAGATAGTAGCTATTCTTGAGACACTGATTCGATTTCGAGAAAGCGCACCTCGATATCTCTTACATGACCTGATCCCTGTCGACAGACGGTCACGGAGAAAGTCGTTCTATAAGTCTTCTGACACTTACACTTAGCATAGTTTGAAAGTATAATAAAAATCGACGCTTATACTCAAGAAACAAATGTGATGACGAAAATCTTCATGTTAAATAAAAAAGTGTCAGTATCTCGAAATGTGTGGAAATGAATTTTGAAATTACATAGTAGAAACACCTTTAACTTCCGAGGTTGGATTAAAGTTTAGCGTCTAGTTTTAGCAACAAACGTGGATCCATAGCTTATTGTGGTATCCATACCACATGAGCTCTCACCATAAATCGAAACAGGACGTTCCGTGCCGAAAGCGTGTACGCTACCCATATGGCTAAAAAGGAAGAGCTCATGTGGAAGTAGTGTATTATTATTATTATTATTATTATTATTATTATTATTATTATTATTATTATTATTATTATTATTATTATTATTATTATTATTATTATTATTATTATTATTACCAGAACGTTATATTTGAACTAGAGAAAGATATAGGAAGCTATATAGATTAACACTTGACCCTTCTGCATTTTTTTCCTAGATCGATCCAGACGTGGTTGTTGCTACATGGTACTGCCCGCGAGAAGCGATTTGGGAGAGTCTTGAGTCGAAGTGGTGTCCTTAAAATGTTTTTGTCTCGAAAAATGTACCTTTGTCTATTGGAAGACCTTTCTCTCGCCTAATATGTCATCAAGAACATCGTGTATGTCTCGTCTCGTGGACAACACTACTCCTATATGTTACATGATTGTGCAACCACTTATTTTTAACCACAAACAGTGGCGGCGTAAGGGCGGGGCGAGCGGTGCCCCCGCCCCGGGCCCCACTTCGTGGAGGGTCCCGGACGGTAGGTAAAAAATAATTGCTAAAGAACTTTGTTAGTATGAGCCGTACAAAGGCCGTCAAAGTTTATAATCCACACCTTCCCTAAAAGTAAACGCAATTAATTGTCGATCGATATTACACCAAATAACTGATGAAACAACAGAAATATCTGTCTAATAAAACTAATCAGTGCCGAATTATGTGTAAGCTAAACAAGCTATAGCTTAGGTCCTCACTCTCTTGGGGACCTGGAAAGAAATTTAAAGAAAAAACTGAATGTAGATTAAAAATAAATAAAATAAACGTTCCACGCTCTTTAAGGTGGGGGGGGGGTAAGAAATTTAAAGGAAGAGGTTGAATGTAGATGAAAAGCCAACTTTTTTTTTTTTTTTAACTTTGCCAATTTTGTGCAAAGCTAGATGATGAGAGCGAGGAAAGACTAAAAGCATGTTACTCTGGTTTGGCTTTGTTCTACCCGAATGACCTGGACGGCGTAGAATTATTTCATAATTGTAAGCATATAATCCATTCTCTAAGGTGTGCTCAGATAGCTAAAGAACAACTTGACTTTTCTCCACAAGGCATACTGAAATATGTATCTTCAATGAGGATTGAAGCTACAAAAGTTTGGCAACCGCTCTTCAGAGTTTGATAACACTGCCCGTATCTGTCGCATCGTGTGAACGGTCTTTCACCAAATTAAGCTGTTAAAATCATACTTGCACTCCACAATTGGTCAAGAAAGACTCACGAATCTGGCCATTCTTTCTATTGAAAATGAAATAAAATCTAATATAGTTGAGATTTCCGCAGCAACCAAATCAAGAAAGGTAACATTCTGAATGCTGGTGGAGCACAGGCTACTAAGGTAGTGGAAATATCATTGGAAGTAGTTTCATGTTTGAACTTAAGACAATAAAAATATAAAAGTACCAAAAGAATAATAAAAAGCTGTCAAGATCTGTCAATTGACTGGTGATGGGTGGTACAACCCATAGTAGAATTCTGTGTTCACATATTTAATATATGATATATTCCCAATTATTCAATATATTCAGGATTTTTTGTTATAATATATTCTAATACTAAGGATGTTAGTAAATGGTAATAGAAAGTCATAAGTGACAGAATATAAATATGAGTGAATTATTAAACACAAAATGATGTAATCATAATACAAGTGTGAAATATTGAAACAATAGTAAAAAAGACAAGCAGGAGAGAAACATACAGTGCTTAACTATTCACTGATATTTCGGCAAAAGCAGTGGGACTAAATAGATCGTATATTATCACTGAAGAGAAACCTAGTAAAAGATAAATGATGACAGGCAGGAGAGAAATCTATTCTAGCCATTATTTAATGATACTTCGGTAGTAAAAAAATAAATAAATAAATAAAAATAAAAAATTTAAAAATTTAAGTATCGTGTGTGATCACTGGAGAGAAACCGAATGTTAAAGTGAATGGGGCTAATTGCAGGAATAAAATCTAATTAAATAAAACCCATGTAGTGTAAACTCAGACAGGTAAGAAACCATGAATAAACTTAGCCATATAAGAAATTGTACAGGAGGAACACCAAAGGCGAGAACCGAACAAGAAAATTCTAGAAAACTTGCTTACATTTGCAGCTTACATTTAAAAATCGCGTCGGTTATATTGTTATTTGCGATTTTTTCAACATCAGCTCATTGTTACATTTTGCACATAAATTTGTCTCTAAATGTATTATTAGGAGCATTACTCCTACTATTCTATCTAATTACAGTACACGTTTAAACTAGGATAACTATATGTAGGATAAATGTTGGATTCTTTGTAGCTTCCGTTAAACTTGTATCTCTAACCCTTTTTCTATCGTGTCCCTTGTTTAAAAATGAATAAAAAATATATGTAACGATAGCTCTGGTCCGGTTTTATTTTTAGATACCAGCCTGAAGGCGGTTCTTAGCGTTAATAAAATAGACAGGGATGCTGAATGCCACCCAAATTTATTTAATATATCCCAAATTAAGTGGTTTAAACACACACACCAATGGGAAAGGGGGGAGTAGTAAACAGAAAGAATGATTATGTAAATGAATGTCAAAAATAGAAGTTTATAAATCACGATTTCTCGAAAAGGGGCCCCGATCTACTTCACTGGCCCCGGGCCCCAGTTTGCCTTACGCCGCCACTGACCACAAACATGCTTTTAACGTGTTTGTGTAAATGATAAATATATGCTGTCGAGTGCAAATTTGTTTCAAATATTAATATAAATAAAACTGAACAAGAAAGTACAGTTTACGTTTTTGGAAGATGAGTGCAGCAATTGCATGCTGTAATATTGAGTATACGGCAGAGAGTTTCAATTTCTTAACATGGATAAGCCCATTTATTTTTGTGGCTCTTCTACTCCTCCCATTGTTTTCAAGTTGTTGCAGTCCACTTCACAATTACAAGCAGTATACTTCCATAATACTGTAGTTACAAACAGTGACGACGCATGCTTGCTCTTTATTTACATATTTCTTTTTTCTAGGGGGAGGGGTCAGTAAAACAAAGAAGTTTGAGGGTGTTAGTTACTTGTCTAAATACAAAAGAGGATATTGTATACTTCTAGACCTACATTACAATACATATCTGGGAAACCAAACGTGGGACAGCTACAAGGGGCGTGGTGCACTCGCCCTTCTTAACCCTTCTGGTGTTGTTAATGCTTACAAATATCTCCATTTAAAAGTGGGGGCCGCGGTGGCTCAGTGGTAGAGCGTTCACCTCTGGTGCACGGGGTCTCGGGTTCAAACCCTGCTCCCGCCAAGT
Source organism: Thermobia domestica (assembly GCF_964235325.1). Classification (NCBI taxonomy): domain Eukaryota; kingdom Metazoa; phylum Arthropoda; class Insecta; order Zygentoma; family Lepismatidae; genus Thermobia; species Thermobia domestica. The sequence goes on from NC_137466.1 coordinate 85,145,125, forward strand.
GAACTTTGTGGTGGATAAACACCGTGTGCGTGGGTTTTCTCGGGGTTCTCCCGTTTCCTCCCACTTTCTTCATTCCACCATTTCATTCATTACTCATCATCACCGTCTCCTTTAGCCTAACCGGCATAACCGTGGGACGTAAAACTCAAAGATTTCATTTCATTTTTTTCCATTTAAAAGTGTTTGACTCAAATATTTTTATCTCTCGTGAGTGACGGAAGAGTGAGAAGAAAGGGGAGAGTTAGAAGCTGACAGAAACGTTTTACAAAAATACACAAGTATGAGCATGATGGTGGTGTATAGGGGTGTCCACAAAGGGGGACTATGACGCAAAGTGCGTCATTGAAATATTTGGGGGAGGGTAAAAATCTGTATAAATATGTTTGAGGGAGTGTAAAAATTAATCGAAAAGAAGATTTTTTTCATGGAAGAACACCTACGGGTAGACAATTGGGGGGGGGGTGCGTCATGGACATAAGGGGGGTAGGCACCACTGTGTATACAATAGTATTCGAGTTATTTGCACGAGGACAGGGAGGATGCTGTTTAATATATTCGGAATTTGTTTCAATCAATACCATAAATTTATATCTTATTTTATTACTAGTATGCCAAGAGATTGTTGGAGTGTTTTCCAGTCCTTAAATACGATGAAGCACACGTAACAATACATTTTATGCCTTGCAGTATATGATATATCTCATTCAACTAGTGTATAATAAGGTCAAAGTAAAGCTTTTGCTTAAAAGAAACTTATGTTGAACAGTAATACTTCAATATAATGCGTTCAGTGCACGAGGAAATCAAATCTATTTCTAGTCATTTTGGACATATTTCGTATATAAGATATCTACTTGAAGCTCCTTTCAGAGCTTAAAGGAATCTTTTCTAAATGTATATATAGCTATAATAATAATAATAATAATAATAATAATAATAATAATAATAATAATAATAATATAAAAATATTGACCTTTCCATGTACTTACATATAGGGCTGTAGGCGGTATACGCTATACACATTCTGTTTAATCTTAGTCGTTAAAATATACTTTTTTGCATCAAGGCGTATAAAGCAGAACTTTTGTTTAGTTTAAACTTATTTATTTATTTATTTATTTATTTGGGTTGATTCCAATAAAAAATGTCTCTATCACCTTCTTTTCTATCCTATTCTTAGTTGCTGTTGAAATATACGGATCAGGCAAGAATATCAGCACGAAATCTTCGCTTATTTTTGATATTCATATTTCCACTCTACAATTTCCTTAATTCCTTTTAGCACATTCGCCAAGTGAACTTTGTGGTGGACAAACACCGTGTGCGTGAGTTTCCTCGGGGTTTTCCGTTTTCTCCCACTTTCTTCATTCCACCATTTCTTTCATATCTCATCATCACACCCGGCATAATCGTGGGACGTAAAACTCATTTCATTTCATTTTTCTTCGTTAGTAACATATTGGGTCATGTCCTCCTATAGAACAACTTGCTGTCTACATCCCTGAATGAATATGTGTTGGTCTCTGCATACGTCGTGTGTTGCTTTACATTGAATTAGTTCCAGAAGCGACAGTCCTATTAGCGACAGGAACTGTTATCTGTCCTATGAGCGACCGGTTCATTTACATTGATATGATGGAAGATGACATGATTCCATCTCGTAAAACATGTTTGCCTCTGGCGTTATTAGCACCCGAACAACCTTGGTATGAAATATGTACGTGCCAGTGATACTATTCGACAAATATATAACTAGACGAACTGTAAAATCCTGCGAGAGATTTGTAACTTGTGTAATAATTTCTTCGAATACACCGTGTTTTTAGATTTCTTTGATATCCTCAAATGGTGAACACTTTTTCCATGGGCACCCGATGGGAAGGCAGGGGTCGCCCCCCTGGCTCACAAAAATGTATACGTAATATAGCACCAGATATACCAGACGTGATACAGCAAGCATGGAGATGCCCCTCCCTAGAAAATTTCTTCGGACGCCCATACCTCTTTCTGATTTCTTTCTTATGCCATAAACATATTCAATCTAAACTTATGCTCCGTATCATTTTAACATGAAAATTTTAATTATATTAGAATCATAAACAAAGACGGAGCTACTCTAAATATTTAGTTAGTTTTCCTTTTGATAGAGTCAATGTATTCATATAAATAAATTCAAAAATATAAAATTAGGAAAAACGTATAAAAGATTGTTAATATAATGAGAGCATTCTCACGTAATAAATTCAGGTAGAGCGAAATTTTTCATATTACATTTTGTTAGGTTCTAAATCACACTAGCGTAAAACAAGTTAAAGAAGAGAGATCCTTATCTTCTTCCATTATCTTAGTATGAACGAATCGGTGACTCATAGGGCAGTTAATACCTCGAATCGGTCGCTCATAGGACAGTTAACAGTTCCCGTCTCTAATAGGACTGTCGCAAGTGGGAAGACACCCTTTACATTAGTAGTCTAGCAATGTATGTTGAATTTCTTCTTTTTTTCTTTTCTTATGCACATTGATTCTATTACAATATACTCCAAATGGAATCTAGAACGTTTTGGTGTGAGATTGTTTGGTTGTAAGGGATGTTTCGTTATAAAAGTTATTTGAGAGCATTAATTATATACTCGTAATGAGAAAAAGGGAGAATTAGTTCACATAGAAAATATAAAATAAAACTTGATTTTTTTTTTTAAAAAAAAAAAAAAGGATTTTGAATTTTGACTTTACACCAAACCAGCTTCACACCAGCTTCACGTCCTTATATCGAAATGTCTTACATCGAAACGCCCTACACTGATACAGCCGTGCCTCACTCCAAATTATTGAGTATGATTGACATGATTACGTGATGGATGACATACTTTCTTCAGAGTCTATTCCAGTATTAGAAATATATTCAATGTTTATCTTGATAATCAGTCTTAGTGTACGGTTGAGTGATTTACGCCCATGGAGAAAAAAAAACCCTGTTCAAGGGCTTCAGATGCGGCTATTGATAGTTGTGTCCAAAAGTTCTTTAGATAGACACGTTATTTGCGGCCGTGTGGAACTGTTAGGCTCGATTCGATTCCATTCGATTAATCCTGAATTACACAAGTTGAATGTACTTTGTTGTAATAAGGATGGTATTGTTGTGGAAGGTTATTTTTCAAGGAGTATTAAATATCGAACTTGAAGAAATGCGTTTGTTTCGAAGAAAACCACTCGCTAAACTATTAGTTGTAACGTTAGATTCCAAGTAAAAGCAATCCTAAGGAGTCGTACACTATGATGCAATACCTATAATGGGCTATACATATTTCCCTTACGTTACTAACACCAAGGACAGTAAATTATGTTTGAAATTCAGAGTAAATGGTGTACATGTCATAGTGGAAAGCCATTAGAGTTCTACGTAATTTATAGATCAGTTCTAATTTAAAATTTGGAGGAATATCTGGCCTATTGCATGCAAGAAATCGTTGACTTTCAGTTTACTCGCCGAAGTAGCTCTAAACAGCAACAAATACTTGCTTCTGATTGGCCGAAACTAGATATCAACTAATTCTTGAAAGTAATTGGCCAATCATTTTTCCATATTGTTTATTTCAAATAAGAGGCATTATAGGCCTTAGTTTCAGTTGTACTAGCTGCCAAACGCTACAAAAATTGAATTATTGATATTATATTATTTAATCGGAGCTATTTTATAAATAATAGGCCATTACTTTTTAAATAGCTTTCCATAATAAAGTACATGCAAATTTAGTTGCATATCAAATAGAATTTACCTTTTTGTTGATAGTCTTATATAAGAAAAATCTTTGTTATGCTATAGTTTTCTACTTAATGGTCATAAAATGAATAAAATGAGAGACATAAGCCATGAGAAAAATCTTACTGAATATGAGTTGTTATACGATAATATAGTGGAATTTGAAATAAAGCAAAGTCTAGAATTATTATCTTATACTCATAGCACACTATAGGTACTGCACCATACCATACGACTCATTAAGATTGTTTTTATTGCAAAATTTATGTTCAATAAACAGTATTGAGGGTGTTCTTCCACGGGAGGTTTATGTTAAAGATAGAGCTATGGGAAGTAAAGTTTTTGAACATGACTCCATGACTTGTTTTTTCGTAATGAATTACAGTATGTATATTCCCATTTCAGAAAATCTAATTTAAATTGTTCTGGAATGGCATTTGAAACTCCTTTAGGAGATCGAGCTAAATGTTAACTATGTTTACCATAATTGACTTAAAATTAGTATGGGTTCTTTCCGATCTTGTTTCCCCTTAAAAAGAAAATTTATTTGTTAATTTGTATTTCTCTGACTACTTCTAAATATTGACATAAAGAAGCAACTTACTTAGTGCAGGCTGAATTTTATATAAATTAGTTTTCAAAAATAAGTAAATTAAAATTTGTAACAATATTATAAAAGACAACTAAGTGACTTCAGATCTATGCACACAGATCCTACAAACCAGAGATACATATCTACAAGAGGGTTATGATGCAGGTGAGTCATAGAAATGAAATGACATCTTTCCGTTTAACGTAACACAATTATGTCCTTTAGGCTAAGGTAGACGACGATTAAGGCAAGTGAATGATGATGGAAGAACTGGTAGAATGAAATTGTAGAAGGAAACGGCAGTACCTGCAGAAATACTACGGACACGATATTGTGCACAGTGAATCTCGCTCACGAGAGGTAAGCGTTCTACCACTGAGCCACCCTGCCCTCCCTCCCCCCATGTAAGTCATTGGAATTTTATGCTAGAGGGAGGAGGAGAAAAATCATTGATAAAAACTTAAAAAAAGCAATATTAACCAACTTTAACAAAGCGCTAAAAAGAGATAATAATAATAATAATAATAATAATAATAATAATAATAATAATAATAATAATAATAAAGCACTTAACAGCAGAAAACAATTATTTATCTTTATGTATAAAAATTAAGTCTGTACTGTCCCAAGAAAATTAATACCTAATGAAAAATTTCCTATAATATAAATGCAAGAAAGATTAAAAAGAAAGATAAACGAAGAAGACAAAAAGAAAAGAGAAACTTACGAAAGAAATTTTCAGGGAAAAAAGAAAACTCTCATAGATATTAATTCACTACATCAGCTACTTCTAAGCTGCTTGGAGCGAAAATACTATATCTAAGGAAAAATGCCCCTGCCACATAAATTATTCCATAGTAGCTCGTTTCGGTCCGAAATCGGACTTCGAACTGACACGTTTGAGAAGAGAGAGAGTTATCTTGAAGTGCCATCTGAAGTTCGAAAATTCGGTTGGTACTTACACTAATTTTCCGAAAGCATAAGTTCTCACCGGGAATCGAAACTGAGTCTCCTATGCCAAACTCGCATACTCAACTCTCAAAAGTAACCTATTGTTGTGGTAGGTATACTTTGAATACAGTATAATAAACTATGGCTTCCTTTTAGTTTCCTTTGATTTTCTTTACCAGCAGCACAGAGTAGTCATCGTATTAAGGTATAACTGTTGGAATTAATATGCATATACTCGTCCCGGTTTCAGATTAAAAAAGCAGAGGTAGGATAAAAATAGAAGACTGTCCCGACAAAATCGGGACATTTGGTAGCCCTGAGGTTGGATTCTAGTTTAAACTGCGTTATGTGAACGTCTTATATGGCTTCAGTAACGATAGTAGACGTTAGGCCTGAATATTGAAAAGTTCGGCAACTATGAGCAATCTCAAACCAAGAGATGTGACCGTATTATCAACTGGGCAGTCGGATTAACCAAGGATTATATCGTATTACAAGAACAAAACTCTAACGAAGTAAGCGAAAGATTATCTATTATTATTATTATTATTATTATTATTATTATTATTATTATTATTATTATTATTATTATTATTATTATTATTATTATTATTATTATTATTATTATTCACTTATAATCAGTTTGTGAACTGGCGGAGGGATCTTAGGGACTTCCCACTTCACAAAAAATTGCATCCCCCTGGAGAACTAAATTTTAATCCTTGACAGGAATAACTTCTCCCCTTTCTAGATTTTTTTTGAATGATCATAAATATAGAAACAGGGAACAACTTTTATTTTGTCTAGCCAAACTGAAAAAAAAAAAAAAAAACTTTCATTTTAGCAGTTTGTGAAACATCTCACTTCTCAACATTCTTGTAATCATTAGAATCATGCATTTCTGTTTCTTGAAATATTTATCTCCTTACGAGGAAAATGCATTATTTTTACCATGAACAAGCTAAAAATACATTATTATTCACATTGCATTAGTGTGCGTGGTTAGTGTGCCACCGCATTCGTGGAAGCTTGAAAGGTCACCAATTGTTTAAATATGCAAAATAATAATAATAATATGTAGACACTATGGCTATTGTTTTTGTGTGTGATGGCTAGGTATGTATACAGGTCAAATTCATCCTTTCTGGAGAGAATTATTACCTCATACACTGCTTATAATGGCTGACAACATGAAAATAAATTATCAAAAAAGGAAAAATGTTTAAATTAAGGAATGTGGGAAGCATTCTTATAGTCAACTATAAGAAAAGCCTCGAAGAAGGTGGAAAGAAAAGAATAAATTGGAATATTTAAGTTTTACGTCCCACGATTATGATGAGTAACGAATGAAATGGTGCAATATCCCAAAACTCACTTGACGCTAGCTGGAATCGAATCAAGGACCGCTTGCACCACAGGTGAACGCTCTACCACTGAGCCACCGCATTCGTGGAAGCTTGAAAGGTCACCAATTGTTTAAATATGCAAAATAATAATAATAATATGTAGACACTATGGCTATTGTTTTTGTGTGTGATGGCTAGGTATGTATACAGGTCAAATTCATCCTTTCTGGAGAGAATTATTACCTCATACACTGCTTATAATGGCTGACAACATGAAAATAAATTATCAAAAAAGGAAAAATGTTTAAATTAAGGAATGTGGGAAGCATTCTTATAGTCAACTATAAGAAAAGATTCGTATTTTTAACCATAATAGACTTACGGATAATTAAAAAGGAACAATAACATTCGCAACGAAGTGGCTCATATAATGCCCTCTAGCCAAGTGGTTAGTGTGCGTGCGCATGGTTCTGGATTCGATTCTTGATTATATCCTCAGATTTTTCGGTTCAACCCTAGCATCATGAAACAATTGGATATGTATATACAGGGTGTTTCAAAACAACACCGACAACGTTTGCCAAAAAAATATAGACCAACCTGGGAGCACAAATGCTTCCTTTCGGAGTTATAGGCTGTCGAAAAAAATGAAAAATTGAATTTTAAAGGTCCATAGCTCCAATACTATGGGACCTACCGTAGTCGAGTAAAGACTTCACTTAGGAACTAATATGTACCCTATCCAAATATCCATACTTCAGAATCCTGCGGAAGTTCCCCAACAATTTTTATAGAGGTAGTTGGTGAGTACTTCAACTCATACGCCCGTAACCAAACTTCCTCTGCAAAAATTGTTACGTGAGTACCTAGGATTCTAAAACACGTATTTTTGGATAGTGTACATATTAGTTCCTAAGTGAAGTCTGGACCCGACTACCGTAGGTCAAATAGTTTTTGAGCTATGAACCTTTAAAGTTCAATTTTTCATGTTTTCGGCAGCTTATAACTCCGACAGGAAGCATTTGTGCACCCAGTTTTGTCTATACTTTATGTCTTATCTTGGTGTCAGGAATCATCTCCCAAACGTTGTCGGTGTTGTTTTGAAACACCCTGTATATTGCTTCCACACATCTATGCCAATATGGATGTATATTTCATTTTCAACTGTTCATTGCTTTAGTAAATCATAGGTCGCGAAATTTCAAGGCATTAATTGCTCCAATATTGTCATTCAAAAATACATTATTATTCACATTTCATTGTTGTTCAATTTTTCTTGTTTTACTTATTATTTACAGTCTTTCTTCAGGACCTGTTACGTATACTAAAAATACCAATTGGGTGTATAGCAGAATACCTGCACAACGAAGCCTTAGGTACTGATTAACAGCATACGTAGTATCGCTTATTATCCCTTTGGCTCCGTGTTATTCCCTCTTTGTGATTTTTTTAAAGAAGATTGTCGTCCTGACATTCGACCGAAGAGAAAAGGTTTTTCTCATTGATACAAAATCAACTATGAGTGAATGAAAATAGATATACTAGCATGACATGTCAGTCATTACTACACTACTGTTCCATATCTAATGTACTGTAAATACAAGTCCCTACTTAGGCACAACACAATTCGCCTAATGGTTATCGCACTCGACTTTGTTGAGCTTGGTTGTGGGTTCGATTTCCTGTGCCTGAACGTTGAACACATTACGGTGATTTGAATTTGACGGTAGAGCCACCTTAAACTTTAGGTTCACATCATACGGTATCTGCACTGAAGAGGGACGCTTCTTTTTTCAATACTAAACTAAACTTTCTCTTAGTCTTTACTAAGGCTTTCGGCAGTAAAGTTGCGCTCTCATTTCGTAACCTGGCAGAAGATAGTTTCATTTCATCCCCTGAACCTGTTTGAATACCTAGAGTATTTCATGCATTTTCTTATCACTATCCGTCGCAGACTATTAAATTCATTTTTAACCATGGCCACGCGTCACTGAGCACGTATTTATAATTAAGTTGTAAATAGTTTTCTGTAGCTATATTTGATTTACTGTGGGCCTATAAGTCTACATGCATTGCGTTGTGTGCTTATCACGATGCGCTTTGATAAGTATTTTTTGTTTAAAGAAAAGTGATTTATACTATGTGCATAAATGATTCATATAAATCTACATCTATGAATTACCAGCTAATAGAAGGATGCAATTTACAATAATATAGGCCATAGCTATTGGGACTGAATTCTAGGTTTCTGCTTCGATGGTAACTCGTAACTATGACTACAACAAACTTTTGAACACTGCAACAAACCCAATTATTTAAATAAAACTAGGTTTTATCGTATAAAATAAATAAAAGATAAATAAATACGTATGTACTTCTCCACACTATATGTTATACACTTAATATTAAACTAAATTAAAATGCAATGTTATTCCATATCCTTTGCTTCTTTTTGTCATTTTCATATAATAATTGACACTTCACCTTTGAAAGAAATAAAAAATCTTTATATTATTTTTATTATGTGAATAAAGATAGAGTTTAACTCAAAATATTGCTAGAAGCTAGATGAAAGTGCAAAGCTGAGTTAACTAATTTAGGTTTAACATCCCCCTTAATTCTGAAGCTGTATGCAACACGAAAGCATAACTTAACATAGGATGCTAGCTATATACTATGTGCTTCGGATGAGAATGGAGTTAAGAAGAATTACTATCTTTTTCTTTTTAGTTTAACGTCCCACGTTTATGCACCGAAGGCAAAGGAGACGGTGATCATAAGATCAATATTGATGATGGAAATAGGAGGAAACAGGATACCTCGAGAAAACCCACTCGCATGGTATTTGTTCACTACAAGGCCCACTTGGCTGAGTGTGAGCTCGGATCAAACCAGAGATCGCTCTACCAGTGAACCATCAGGGACCTGAGAACCATTTCTGTTGAGGGTTTTCCTGAGTATAAGAAGAATCATAGTCTGATCTCATTCTCATATATGAGCTCCCTCGTGGCTACATGGTTAACATACGCGTCTTCGGTGCTTGAGAACTGGGTTAGATTCCCAAAGGGAGTTCATGTAGTTCGGATCCCACGTTAAGCTGTAGGATAGGGTTGCCATATATATGTGAAGTCCCCCCCCCCCCCACTGTCAAATTTCGATTCGAAACCGAAGCCAATCGTTTCTTTTTGTTTGTTATTGATTGTTATGAAGAAAAATTCGTTTGTTCCGAAAAACGTACGGATATATTCACTTCATTAGTGTAGGAACTACAAGTAAAAAACCCTTTGCGCCTAGCGTGAACTTGCCCCCCTCCACACTTTGAGCACTAACGAAGAGATTAGTGCCATTCGATAGTGTATCGTTAGTGCTTTTAGCAAATACTAATAGGTTTGTTAGTTTCCACTATTAGTGTTGATATAGCCAATTATAAGTCACGAAACTCCCATAAGAAATGCATGAGTATTTTTCATTGCGTTAAATTCCCGTACGTAATAGTAGCCATTACACTAATATATGATTATTAGTGCTTTTAAATTTGGGTTAAGAATTTTACACAATGGAAAATGCTACGTGTCTAAATTTAGCCCCGTACGCATCTCAAATACTAAAAAAAAAAAAAAAAAAAACATTTCACATGGTTAGTGCTTCGTTAGTGCCCATTAGTGAATATCATTGAATTGATTTTTTTCTAATTTTACAATTATTGTTCTACAAAGGTGAGATAGACGTCAAAAGTTAGTGCATCGTTATTGCTTCCCGAAGCACGAAGCATTAGCGTTAATTTCTATTATAGTTTAAGAGTTATAAGTGAATAACTCATTCTGTGCTAAATTTAATTTTAGCGAATTTTACAATAATTGTCCCACAAAGGTTGAATAAACGTCAAAGATTAGTGCATCGTTAGTGCTCCGAAAGACACTAAGCATTAACTTTACTGCTATCGTAGTTTAGGAGTTAAAAATAATAACTCCGGGGGGGGGTTACTATAGATCTTTAAATTTTATACAATTTTACGCTAATTGTCTGACGGAAATTGGACAAAACCAGAGTTTAGTCGTCCGCTGACTAAGCACTAATATTAGTGTTATTTTAATTTAAGTGTTATTAACGAATAACACGCACGAGGCTAAATTTAAATTTATCGAATTTTATAATAATTGCCCATCAAAAGGTAGGATAATCGCTAAAAGTTCGTGCTTTTGTAGTGCTTCAAAAAATACTAAGCACTGATGATAGTGCTATCATAGTTTAAGAGTTATCAGTGAATAACTCGGGCGGAACTCAATAAAAATTTATCAAATTTTACACTAATTGTGTAAAAATTGAAAAACCTGAAGTTAGCCTCGCTCGAGTTATTTGTTAAAACTCCTAAACTGTGACGGCACTGAAGTTAAGTGTTTAGTGTTTCATGGAGCACTAACAGTGAACTAATCTTCGGTGGTTATCTTACCTTTGTGGGACAATTAGTGTGAAGTTCGATAAATTTAAATTCAATCCTATCCGGATTATTCATGAAAGCACTAACGACAATGCTTAGTGTTTTATAGAGCTCTAGCAATGCAGTAAACGCTTGTGTTTGTTCCACTTTTGTGGGACAATTAGTGTAAAATTGTTTAAGTTGAAAAATCTAAAGTTAGGCAGGGTTGAGTTATTCATTAATAAGTATTAAAATATGATAGCACTAACGTTAGTAATTATTATTTTTTTGAAGATTTAAGGATGCACTAAACTTTAGCGTTTGTCCTACCTTTGTGAGAAAATTAGTGTTAATTCGATAATTTTAAATTCAGTTTCGTCCGAGTTATTCATTAATAATTCCCAAACTACGATTTCACTAACGTTAGAGCTAAGGTAGCATTAACATTAGAGCTTTTAGGAATATTAACGCTGTACTAAACTTTGACGTTTATTAAACCTTTGTGAGACAATTATTTTAAACTTCGATATATTTAAATTTAACCCCAGTGTGTTATTTACTTATAACTCCTAAACTATAACAGCACTCAGTGTTTTATAGAGCTCTATTAATGCACTAACCACTGGTGTTAGTCCCACTTTTGTGGCACAATTACTAAAAAAATTGTGTAAAAGTAGAAAAATCTAAAGTTAGCCTCGCCCGAGTTATTCATTAATAACTTCTATAGTATGATAGTACTAACGTTAGAGTTTAGTGTGCTAATGTGCAACAACAAAGCACTAAATATGTAAATAGTTTTCGTAGCACTTGAGAAGCGTGCGAGGCTAAATTTAGACACATGCCGCCTTATGCAGAGTCGTTTTGAAGAATGATTAGCGTCATGCTAAAGGCCTGACTACTGCACGAAACATATGTTAGTCGAACTCTTTAGTATGATACTAATCACGCCTCAGAATGACTATGCATAAGGCCCTTGGCATTTTTCATTTTGTAAAATTCCCCCATATTTAAAAGCACTAATTACCACATATAGTGTAATAGTTACAGTATAGTGTAGCGTTAGTAGCTCTTATTGCAGAACTCCTAACCTTAGTGGCTCAACAGTACGGACGGTAGAAAATAAAACTTAGGGGAAGCTAATTATACGCTAGCCCATAAAAGCATTCACGATAGATACACTAACGAATGGCACTAATCTCTTCGTTAGTACTCAAAGTGGGGGAAAGTTCACGCTAGACCCAAAGGGTTTTTTACTTGTAGTTCCTACACTAATGAAGCACTAATGTTAGTGTTGATGCACTGAGAAGCACTAGCGATGCAAGAGATCATTAGTGCTTTTGAATTTGGCGGGAATTTAATGCAATGAAAAATTCCCCATGCATTTCTTATGGGAGTTTCGTGATTTACAATTGGCTAAATCTACACTAATAGTGAAGCACTAACAAAACTATTAGTATTTGCTAGAAGCACTAACGATACACTAACGAATGGCACTAATCTTTTCGTTAGTGCTCAAAGTGGGGGACCAAGTTCACGCTAGGCCCAAAGGGTTTTTTACTTGTAGTTCCTACACTAATGAAGCACTAATGTTAGTGTTGGTACACTAAGAAGCACTAGCGATGCACTAACGATTTCACTATAAGAGATCGTTAGTGCTTTTGAATTTAGCGGTAATTTAACGCAATGAAAAATTCCCCATGCATTTCTTATAAGAGTTTCGTGACTTATAATTGGCTATATCTACTCTAATAATGAAGCACTAACGAAACTATTAGTATTTTCTAGAAGCACTAACGATATACTAACGAAGGCACTATTTCTTTCCTTATTGCTTGAAGTGGGGGGCAGCGTGTACCATTGTTTTGACTGTAGTGCCTACACTAATGAAGTACTAACGTCAGAGGTTAGTGCACTAGGATGCACTAACGATGCACTAACGAATGGCACTAGGTATTTCGTTAGTGTTTGAAGTGGGGGGGCAGCTTGAACTCGGTCCCCCCAAAGTATTTTTACTTTTAGCTCTTAGACTAATGATGTACTAACGTCAGGGGTTAGTGCACTAAGAAGCACTAACGATGCACTAACGATTGACACTAATTTTATCGTTAGTGCGTCAAGTGGGGGGGGGCAAGTTCACGCACCTAAATAACACACTAATTAAAATTTTATTGTGGTTAACTAAGAAGAAATCTTGGCTTCAGTGATAACTCATAAGATTCATATTTCACGTCAATAAGTAGAATTATGTAATATACGGGGTGTTAGGTTAGACCCTGGATGAAACTTTCCATTGGTTTTAGTAGAGACTTATGGAGGGAGATAAAATGAATTCTTGAGACGCTTTATCGGTTGCAGGGAACTGTTTCTAGCCATCTACTCCTTTTTTTTTTTTTTTTTTTTTTTAGCCCTATAGTGATCAATGTTAAAATCGAAACTGACTAATTTCTATCATTTTCGGTTTAAACACCACCTCAACGAATTCGATTTCTAATTTTCGAACCTCTACATTCCGACCAAAGTTCGTGGTGATCCGTCAAGTAGCTAATGAGTTTTTATTTTTTATTCTTATTTTTATTCATTCTTTTCGCCTTCCGTACGGATGAACGCATAAACGAACAGGGCAATATACGTATGAAGGAGTTTTGGGAAACCAAATTTCTTAATAGAACAGTCTGTTCTAATTTTATAGACTCTTTTCATTAGAAAATATTGTGTTCACCAACTGCTCGGTAGTATGTATTCAACTTTGGATAATTCATTTCTGTTTCTTTCCTTGTTTCGTCTTCATTTGAATGAGAATACAGCCTATTAGAAAATAACATAGACTATCTACGATATTGGAAAGTAAATACTATGAAGAAAGTCTTTACTGAAGAGACAGTGTAACCGTTTCCAAAAGTTGAAGGGGAAATAAATGAAGAATCATCCAAAAAGTAGCTTTCATATGACGATTCATCAATTGCGCAGAAGCAACAATGAAAAATAATAAATGTATGCGCTTTTAATTACATGGTAACTGGCGAGTAGTGCCAGGTCTACCTGCATAATTATGATATCTAGCATATTGCAAAATCTCAATATTGCAAAAGAAAGCCATAATAGCTATGTACTACCGAAATAAAGGGTTAGTTTATGGAATCAAATATACTGCTATTTGAGTTGAGTTGAGTTGACTTTGAGTTAAACGTTCCTTTCAGCAGCGAAGCTATATGAGACGGGACCTACTGATTAACGTAGAATCCGAACCACATGGGCTACCGCAGGGAATCGAATCCGGGTCTTCCACGCCAAGGGCGCGTACGCTAACCGCTTAGGCACGAAGGAGCTCTACTGCTGTTTGAGTCACTAATAATAATTCATTCTTGTATGTATGTGCACAATGGACATACACGTAATATACATAGTAATTTACATCTGATAAATGGTAAAGATCTCCATAATTATAATACGGTAAAAAAGAAACTGAAATAAACAATGTTACTTCAACAACCTATTGTATAAATGGAGTTAAGTATAATATCACTCAAACTTATAATATACTGCCTTCACAGTTGAAGGTCACAAAGTTGATTTTTAGGATATCTCTTGAAAATTGGAAAAAGTTATTTTTGCCTTCTTAGCACTCGAACATCTATCAAAACTGTTCCGTAATGTTTTTTTTTTTTTTAATTTCCTTTTTGAAATGAAAAAAAAAAATTATTTATTTCGTGTCCCAGATGTTCGTAGATTCTGTCAATATCAGGACCTACCCAGAAAGATCCAAAGGTCCATGTCCCTTCCTCAGAATATTGTATAATTTAAAATTGTTTTATTCAATGTCCAAGAACACTCACTAACATAAATTAAAAAGAAGTTTTAATTAACATAAATTAAGAGCAAGAAGTATGCCCTCGGCGTTGATGAATAAGTGATAATCTTTTCAGAGACTAACTCTCAGATGATGCGAGGGCACCATGATCATTTTTGATGTACATGAAGGTTTGCAGATGTTAGATAGGCTTTACATTTGTCGTATTGCGGCCGCAGTGGCTTATTGGTAGAGCGCTCACCTTTGGTGCTTCTAGTCCGTGGTTTGATCCTAGCTCTTCCAAGTGGGCTTTCTGGTATACAAACACCTCGTGCGTGGTTCTTTAGGGTTTTCGTGTTTTTATTCAATTTCGTCATTCTATTATTATTTATTTATTTATACATATTCCCCACATCACCAGTATCTAAAGCCTTAAACCCATCACATGTGAGGATAACGTCCCTCGGCGAGCAAATTATCCGAAGAAATAAGGAAGGTAGGAAGGAAGCGGCCTGGGACTCGGAAGTTAGGTTCTATCCCGGTTTGGTGTGAATGAGGAAACACGAGGAAATACTTCTCTCAGGACTCGTCTAAAAAAGCTCTTACACCTTTTCGATCGAGTGTACCCGCAAGGCATCGAACTCGGGACCGCTGGCGACAAAGCCGAGGGTATTAGCAACTACGCTGTGGGGGACATCTCCACCATTATTATCTATCTCATCATCACCGTCTCCCTTAGATTCGGTGCATAAAATTGTGACATTGAAAAAGAAAAGTTGTATCCACATTTGCTCTAAAAACTTTATATCTTCTAATGAGGAAAATATATTCTAAAATTTGCTAACAACAATATATTAATACGCTAGAGTAATTTCTATTTTCCATAAAACATTGAAAAGTCAGGGAAAAAATGTCTATCCCGCTTTTGGTATATTCGCTCCTACTTACATTAGGTAAATAGATTGGAGCCTGCATTTGGGTTTTGGGTAGAACTTTCACGAAAGGCAACATGTAGAATCTCAATAGCTGTTGATAATCAAGCTCACTGTTAACAATTTGTACATTAATAGTAATAATATATGATAGATTGAGAAAAAATCTTATTTGTTATTATTTCGCTATATTTATCGGAATAGTTTATTTCATAAAAGAACAATAGTAATAAACTTCAGTTTACATTTCTAGGATCATCTCTAAAAAAAATTCGGACGATGATATTAATTATATTGGAATAAATATAAATTGTTTAGGTGAGTTTCGTTTCCCCCTTTCGTGACCTTGTTAAAAAAATATTGTCTACAAAAAAATTAAATTTAATTGCAAATCATTAACGCAGAATATCATTTGACCAATCTTTATCATTTGACAAATTCACAAGTTGAAAAAAAAGAAAACAAGAAAAAATTCCACGAAATGAAGAAAGAATCGAAGTCTTCCTTCCAGATAAAAATGTAGAGGCACAAAAAGAGGTACCGCTGATGAGTAAAGCTCTGAAAACTATTAGAATTGAATGCGTGTAAACGGGTACACGTATATCATCAGAAGCAACCTATCGGTTATAAGAAAATTGATGGTCTTGTAGGTACCATCAAAGGTGCATCAGAAGTTCAAACCTAAGGAGGAGAGAACGCGGTAGCTCAGTGGTAAAACTCTCACATCTGGTCCGAGAGGCCCTTCGATCCCAAATGGTATGAATTTCTGGTGGGCAACATCGTTTTCCCATGAGTTTTCTCAGGCCTTTCCCCGTTTCCTTCCAGCTTTCATAAAAATTCACTTTCAAATTATCGAATTTTAAACTGGAAATTTCATTTTATTCTATTTTTAAATATCTGTATTGTATTGTGTACATAAAAATCTGAAAACTATGTAAAGCTCAACAAATTGAATTAATGTAGATACTGTAATTTTTGTACACTTATGTAAAATTAAGCCCAACTTACTTATTAATGAAAAGCTAAAATATAATAATTATAATTAAGTTGTAATATTTTCTTGCCATGTTGAACCTGTATCCGCAAGATCTAGAATTCAAAACGCTTATAGCAGGGGCATCTGTCACTCTGTTAGGCCCATCATGACCCTCTGAATTCTCGCGTCATCCTACAAGAAAAAAAAACTCTAGCAATGACCTTCAATACTGATGAGATAGGAGGGAAACGAAGAGAATTTAGAGCTGTATCAAGAATCTAAATGGGAGGTGAACGTGTCTACTCCAAATTATATTGAATACTGTAATAAGTCTCACGAGTACATGTTCTACAAGCAAGAAAATATTACATCTCCACTTCTTTCTAGGTAAGACATAGATTGAAACATTTCACTTTTGTTTAATTTATGCATTTTTTAAATGTAAACTTCATCTGTTCGTTTTTTTTAATCATCTATGTTTCAGTACTACCTCCTAACCTTTCACTGCGTCTAATCAAATTTCGACCGCTTATCGGCATTCAACCTCCGGGTTTCATAGGCTATAGAGTTAGTTAGTAGTTTTCTTTCTTTTTTTCTTTTTTATCGTTGCGTCCTCGTACCCTACGCACAATATATAGATTATTCATTTTAAAGTGGTTAAGCTTGCTCATGCTCCAGTAACTACAGAATTTCTCATCATAGTACCCTTTCTTAGAGTTGCCAATTATTCAAATTAACACAATCATATTTTTTTTAAAAAAAGAAAACTACGTAATAACATGTAAGTTTACGAAATGTATAGTGGTGCATGTTTGAATATTATAATTTTATACATAGTAAATAAAGGGAAATCTAGGTTATTGAGTAATAAATCTTTAAAGATATGTTGATTATGCGTAACTTAATATTTGCATAGTCGTATAAACTGTTGACACCAAACTTCCGAAAACAAAGTACTCCTACATGGTAATGTCTTTTCGGCTTTATTAAGAAAATCACATAAGGATCCTCTTTCTTCCTGTTACTTTGTTTCCATAAAAATAAGAACCAACCAGAAAATAAGCCCTGGCATAACTTGTCAGATTGCTAGTAATATATGCCCTTCTCCAAGAATACGGCACACGGCAACAATAATATCGGTGGAAGCGCCGATAATGTCGGCGGTGAAATCGACTTCAATGTACTCAAATCGTAGCTTGCACACGCCACCGACATTATCGGCCGATCCTGCGACACGCAGATGCTGTCGGCCAAGCCCCCGACATTGTCGGCGGTATCGCCGACACCGATTTTATCGGGGGCAATGTTTTCTTATCATTGGATGCACATGCGGCCGATAATGTCGGCCGGCCAGTGGGTTAGATGAAGAGAGTGAGTGACAAGGCGCTGTGTATTCTTGTTTCGTTTCTTATCTTTGGAATTTTGTTGTTTCCATTTTTTCTATTACAATTGTATAATAATATTATTATTATCTTGTCCTATAAACAACTTTGGAACAGCTTATTATTTTTTTAGTCTCTATTTTGGAGTAGCTAATTCCCTTTATTAAATAAGTATAAAATGTGGGAAGTCTGAAGACTACTGGTTTCCCTCTAAATAGCTATTACCAAATAGAATATAGGAAATTTAGATGACCATTTCCTTGATTATTTTAAACTTTTTTTTTCTCTCTCTCTCTCTCTCTCACACACACACACACACACTCTTTGATATTTTTAAATCAATGCATTTAAATTTTAATACATTTTGGAAATTAATTTAAGCGTAATTTTCAAAGTTTGATACACAGTGAACCAGGCACGTAGCCAAGGGGGAGCCCGAGGGGTCCAGACCCCCCTTCGAGACTAGAAATGAAAAATTAAGGAAGGATGAAACAAAATGAAATGAAAAAAGAAGGATCAACGTTAAAAATAAATTAAGCTTTTGGTTAATCTTTCTTATGAGCATATTTGTGTTACTTGCAATACATGGTGGCGAGGTAAGCGAGATATCCTGGAAGAGTCAGGGAATTTGAAATTTCAAGAAAAGTTACGGAATTCTCAGATTCTGCTACTAGACAGGGAGATTTTAAGCTTCCAAAAGCATAGTGCCGTTGTGTAACAGTGTGGCCATTTTTTTTATCATAATTTTCGTCATCGCATCCTTGCAGTATCAAACATGTTATTTCAAGAACAATTTTCTACTGCTCCTTTAATAACCTGTCATTTGGAACCGACAGTAGTTGACGGAATAATAAAAGCAAAAAATTATGTGGAAAGAAATTTCTGTTAGAATTTAATTCAACGGAGAAAGGAATGCAGATATTGTAAAATAGTTTATAAGACATTGTTGAGTATGTACTTTTTATAATAGTAAATATCTACTTTCTATAATAGTTGAGGTAATAATCAAAGGAAAATTGTTATATTTGAATAAACAGAGGAAGGATATAAATATTGTAAAATCTTTTTCAATACGTTTTTTTATTATTCTTTTACTCGAGATTTCTTCATAGTTTGTTATTAAAATACTTACCAACATATCATCATTTTATTGTCCTAACAAACCAATACATGTTGATAATAAAGTAGTTTAGATTGATCGATCTTTTGGGCATTCAGAATTTCATATACCCCTCTGTTACGAAATCCTGGCTAAAAGAACCAATATATGTTCCAGAAAATAGTTTAGAATGATCAAACCCCTGGTGTGATGACCACAGTATTTTATGCCGCCGACCCTCCCTTCACGAAATCCTGGCTACGTGCCTGTGTGAACATAAGCATATGGAAAAAATCCTGATTATTATTACTTCCTTTTATTTTCAGAATTGTGTGCAGATCACTTTTTCCGGTCCCACTCAATAAGCCATAATTGAATAGAATATTTGTTGACAAGTCAAAGTAGAATTATTATTATTTTGTCACAATCAAACACTCTTTGCAAAGCTTCAAGGACAAGTGACTCATTTGGCATTTTCTCGATTGCGATCTCAACAACAGGGATGTGACTTCATGCTTCACTTGTTGCAGATTTTTTTCTCTCACTCCCAAAACTATCCCAAATCCCCCATTTTAAAAAAGAATTTGTGGAATGGCAATTGAAAACAAAGACCAAAACTATGTATCCACTCCCCTTTGTACCGGGATCGACCCCCTCATAGAGTCCTGCAGTTTAGCTACAGTGACTGGATGAAAAGGTTGTGTATTATTGCATTCTTACCTTTCTAGATTTGCCTAGATTTTTAGAGATGGCAAGAATTTTACCATTCCATATTTTAACCCACATTGAACTTGTGTAATGTTTACCTTGCATATGGAATAAGATAACAGACTCTTTCAAGGACAGAATTGAAAAGCAAAAAGCATGGCGAGAAGTTTATGCAAGCCTTGCCCAGGATTTTGAGTTCACGGACAAAAAGAAACGAGAAACGACAGGTATGTATGCAACAGCGCTAATCTGTCTTCAACATTGGGGAGGGGGACGGGTAAGATCAGTCGAGAAACAATGCTGTGGAGGATCAGGGGAGCAGAGTTGTCTTCAACATTGGGAGGCGGGCACTTTTGAGGCTTATTCTGAGTGGACATTAATTTAATCTCACTTTCTTTCTGGCGATCGGACACAAATAATCAAATTTCTACCCCAAAAAACACATTTCAAATCGGATTATTGGGGGGGGGCAATCTCCCCAGTTCCAAGATTGGAGGGGACACGTTCCCTTCATCCCCCTGGGATTTGCGCAAATGTATATATGGAGCAATATAAAACAGAATTACTAATTCGAATCTTATCATTTAATCTACTATGACATTAGTGTTAATTGTATGGAAAACAAAATAATATACATACAATATACCTATGTAACAGTGTTTCAACAAAAATTAAAAACTAATATAGTTTGCAATGTACCGCAGCATCAATTCTCATCGAAACAAAAATAGTATGTTTACGACATATATTTAAAACGGCATTGTTAAATCTAAACATGTTTAGGCATAGGTCTATTTTGTCTAAGTTTTGTACCGTACTCCACACCTCTTCAAAACAGTTTTTGTAATCCTTGTTTTAAAAAATAATTTTCCCGATTATTATTACTTTTATTTGTTTTCATATATGGAGGAGATTTTTAGAAACTGCAGAATATATTGTGTGTGTCGCTTACTTCGCTCATCACCGGCAACGATATTGTCGGGGCTTCCACCGATATTGTCGGCGACGTGTGCAAAGTACGCCGACACCGACACCGATATTCTCGGGGCTTTCTCCGATTTTGTCGGTATCGTGTGCAAACACGCTAAGCCATCTGGCCCTGTAGTTGCAGAACTCAAAATGATTGATTTACTCATAATACATGTAGAAAGATACTATATTTATATTTGTATAAATAGATAAAACCCGAATTTATCTTTTGGGTATATAAAAGCCTCGATATTTGTATAAATAGGTAAAAACCGGAATGCGTCCTTTGGTTACCTAAAAATAGGTTCGATCTTATTTTAGAGGAAACGCGATACTGCTATTATTGATTTGGTTTTGAGTTTAGTTTCTCTTTGAGTCTCGAGCCTACATAAAACGTGAACTTATTGTGGGATCCAAACCACATGAACTTCCACCGGGGATCGAACAAATGAAATCTTTGAGTTTTTCGTCCCACAGTTATGCCGGTTAGGCTAAAGGGGACGGAGATTGTGAGAAGTGAATGAAATGGTGGAATGAAGAAAGTGGGAGGAAACGGGTGAACCCCGAGAAACCCCATGCAAACGGTGTTTGTCCACCACAAAGTTCACTTAGCGGGAGCAGAATTTGAACCCGGGACCCCGTGCACCAGAGGTGAACTCTCTATCACTGAGCCATCGCAGCCCCCCACCGGAGATCGAACTCGAATCTCCCACGCCTATTGATTGATTGGAGATGCCATTAATTTATTTTCTCTGTTTGGGAGACTACTGTTTCGTCTTGTCTGGAATTTAAAAGATGCACGTCCTTGATTCAGATTGGCTAAAATCAACACATTAGAAAGAATATCAGAAACTAGTATCCCAGTATCGTTTTCGGGAACTGGATTATGACCTAAAGAATGAGCAATTTTAATAGAAAATAAAAGCATATGGCATAGTTGAATTGTAAGGTTAAGTTATAAGTAGTAATCCTATGTGTGTAAAAGAGTGTGTGTGTCACTTCGAAAAAGACAAAGATCTACAATTTGCTAGTTAACCGTGCATTAAACTACTCATACATTACGCAAACCAATAACTATCTCTTTCAGTAAAATTAAACACTGTCAGTTATTATTGGTTAAAGAACCGCATAGTTTCCATCTCTACAAAAGCATTTTTCTCGATTTTCTCGATACTACGCATAAGAATTTTCCTTCAAACATGTGGTTTTGTTCAGCTCAATGCATTATATTGATTCACACATATAACTTAGGTATATCTAATTTTTGTACATTGGTATACTAAAACGTATTTTTAAATATTAATAATCATTTTGGTATATATTTTGGAGAGAGAGAGAGAGAGAGAGAGAGAGAGAGAGTAGAAGGGGATAATTGGGTGGAAAACTTTTTAAAAAAATATATAAATATTTTGCATTGCAGTATATTTCTATGGAACTTAATGACACAAATTTTGGGTAGGTAGATGTTGATTAGGAAAAAAAAAAGCTTAGCTGAATTTTGAGAGGGTGTAATAATGACAAAAAACCAAAAACTGATTTGATTGAGAAATGACTTATTTGAAACTTAGTTTCAGGTGTGTATGTCTTTTGGTTTGAGTTACAATAAATCGCTCATCTATTAATGTTTTGAGACAAAATTCTTCCTGTTGCTTAAAAACATGCTAAGGATGGTGCCGTGAAGAGCAGCAATCTTGAATCCTCACTGTGAGGCAGTTAAAATTTTGTTAACATTTGTTCCTTCCAAATACCTTCACGGGGTAATTGGGCGCATGGTGTGGGGTAAATAGGTGGAATGCCTTAAGTGAACATTTTTTGGTTAGAATTCATTTAAATGCTGTGCTATCTTTGACTTTTATGGTGTACACTTTTGTTTCATAGTGAATTGTGTTTATTAAGCTATTTTGTTCAACTTAAGTCTCCAGTGGCCGTTGCGTATGCCAATAGTGCTGATGCTGTAAATAGGATCTGTTTATCTATCCAGAGTTCCAACACTTGTTTTATTGCAATAGTTTATAGTTATTTAGTGTTAGTCTTATTACCTTCTCCTATGTTTGTTTTGAATATCAGGGCCTAGCTTTTTTTTTTTTTTTTTTTTTTTTTTTTACATTTTCGGCTAAAGTTTTGACAGCTTATAGGTTTTTCGTATGTGATACATTTTGGATTAAATTCACAGGACAATCTGCTGTGCTATAGACAATAACTGGAAGGCTTGAAAAGACATTCAAATATCATTGAGATTTGGAAATAAGTTACTTCTTATTTTGCGTAAACAAAGGTATATTTTTTTCTAAGCCACATAAAACTATTAGTTTTTAAGTGGAATACAAGTTATTTACACCAAAGGAAAGCTTTAGTTTTCTTTATTTACACCCAATCACCCCCATGGTATATATTTACTGCTTACGGACCACCATACTCATGGGCGGCGATTAGGGGGGGGGCAAAGGGGGACAGTTGCCCCCCACTTTTTTGAAGTGACCCATTAATGTATATACTAAAGAGTTTCATTTGGAAATGTAAAGTTTTTGTGTGTATTACTGGTTCATAGAAAAAAAAATGTGCCATATAATATTTTTCGTTGCGTGAGTAGGCCTATGTATTGGTTGCCTTCCCGTGGAATTAAGAAACTACAGGAATTGCGTTTTAATTGTCACGGAAAATGGGAAGGCAACAATTCCAGGATACTTTTATTTCTTCTTACAAGGGTTCGATATCTTAATCAGCCGCTTTGAAACTAATTGAGAGAATATTTCGCCAAAAAAAAAAAAGTCTTTCACGAGTTATTCTTTAATTTCACAAAAATCGAAAGTTCCTAAAATGTCTTTCATCTTTGTAATAGTAAGGAATATTGATTAAAAAGAGAGTAATAAGAAACAACTTCTACCTTCTCCATTAAGTTGTTGATTTTGAGCTTAACGTGCTTGTCAGCAACGAGGCTATATGAGTCGGATTCCACGTTAATCACTAGGTTCCGTAACACATGAGCTCCGACCAGGAATCGAAGCCGGGTCTCGCATTCTCTTTCCATTGTTTTGCAGTGTAATATACGAGTGAAGTAGTGTGTTTAGGGGTGTACGAGTGTATATACAATTAAATTTAGTGAATTCGACATAACTCTAGGTTTTATAACTGGAGTGTGGAGTGATTCTAAGTATTGTTGTGTTTTGATATGTGTCCAAGAAAGTGAAAACTGTACCTAATGGCAACGAACATGTTTCGGGAAGCTGCAGAAGTATTTCCTTAAATGTCGTAGCATAGGCTTGTGGTAATTCCTGTCTTTTATTTTCTAAGAGTAATAACATACATTTAATAGCATGTGTGGAATTAAAAATATAAGTTATTCATTAATACCCAGTTTCAATATAACTTCTACAGAACAAGCTTCATTATTCATTACTATGATAAATATTATCCTATCTATTTATTTGTTTTGCAAATTTCTTATTAAATACTCTGAACAAACAATTTTCCAGACAGAATTTTAAGATGTTCATGAGCAAGGAATCAAATCTCTTCTTACACCTTCGTTGTTTAAAAGTACAAAGGGCTAGTCCCTACTTGCGTTGCTCTTGTCAATTTGCTTAATAAAATATGAAATACGTTATACGATATTTTAACTGAACAGATAGTATCCTATTAGTTATACAACCTTTCGTCAAATAGTGTTAGAAACAAACAAGGAAACTAACATTAATATGCAAATATTCAGGTCTTGTCCCCCCCGCCCCACTTTTAACGTTGAATCTCCGCCACTGACCATACTGAACTTTTTCGCTGATTTCTTAAACAAAAATATGTTATGCTACAGGTATTATTGAAACATTTGTGAAATATGAACATTTCTTTCTTTCCTTTTCTTTCTTTCTTTTTTTCTTCTTTTTTTTAATCAAAACTTTGTTCGAAGAAAACAGCCTCAAATCAGACTACCATATGTAGACTTTGTAATTACAAATGATTAGCAAGTAGTAGAATTATTTATGAAATTTGTTAATGTAATGTCAGTAAAATCGCATGAGTCATATTTGATGATATAGTAAATAATATTAACAATAAATAGGAACCCTTTTAAACATTTTCATAACGAGTGATTAGTACAACATTGTAGAGTTATAAATGACATATAAACAAAATCTTAGTCGTTTTACGATCACCAGACTTTCTTTTCTCCTATCGACACTTGTAAGTAAAAATAGAGAAATATCGAAGAAAAGGATAAGATCACTCTCATATAGTTATGCGATAGTAAACTGTCTGCATCCAGTTAGATAAAGGAGGGCAACAAAATTGATGAATAATCAGTATCAAAGACGTAGGCAGAGAGTTGATTCGGCCCAAATCCACTCCCATTTAGTACAGTGATACTGAAATAGATTCTGCTTTCATGTAGTGTGCTTCATTTGTGACTTTTATTTAGAATTGTTAAGACTCTTTTATGCTGATAATTTGTCATGAGAAACAAGCTCTACATGAGATGTTTAAAGAAAAATGTACTTCTCATGAACTATATTTTTAACCCTACATAAGATTTCAGTGTTATATATAACAGTCTTAATTTTTCAAAACAATTTTTCGTTACAATAGCCATCAAAATTTACCATCTGCAGATACGACTAGATACCACTTAAAAAGAAGGTGGGTGTTTATTTTTCTTTAAAAATAATATTATTATTTAGATCTAGTTTAACCTCATTGTTAGTGAATTAAGAGGTGGCGAACTGTGATCTAGAAAGCCACAAATAATGGCGCCTGGGAACCGATGCACTTTCACTCCTCACCCAGTTGAATGTGAGCCATGTGGCTAGTCATAGTCTTTCATGGCTGTAGCGTCATGAAGTTTACTTTATTATTTAAAAAAGTTCATCAGTATTTCAATACTGTGTAACTACAGAAAACTGGAAACAATTTAACTTCTTTCTTATCTGTCTCACCTGCAATTCGCCTCATCTCTATATAATGAAATACAATACTAAAATTCGTGTCACAAAAGCCCATGAAGCACTCTGGCTGATCATATGTCCCATATTTCAACCGATAACGTCACATAATGTTTACTGTATGTGTACGTGTACGTGTGTGTGTGTGTAAGCGTTTTTTTTTTTCGTTATGCAATAATTAGTACTTTCTTTGGTATAGTATGTTTATGGCTATGCCACTGATAAGTATTGTACTAATTATTGAATTTGGGAAATTCATAATTGTTATGAGTTGACGTTGTTTAGGTTTTTTCCTTCAGATCAATATTATTAAATACGATAGTATAAGTAATTCACTCGTAAACATAAAGGAATACTTATAGGTAAAAACAAAATTTGGACAGGTGACTCCGTCACGAATACAAATCATAAGAAGGCATTTTTAAAAATATGTATATAAGGGGTTCAAATCTTTTTCAAGGAATGAAGTATCTGATATTAGGAAAACAAAACCTGACATTTGAGCTCTCCATTAAAATTAGCTGAAGTTGAATTTTCGTGCTTTCAGAAAATTCCGCTCTGAAATAGCGAAAGTAAGGTAAATTCTATCTTACGAACTTCGACGTTTTATTGTGAAACTGCTAAATGTGAGATAGAAGAGAGGGATTCGATATTTAAACTTTTAATCAAAAATAGAAGAATACATGTTTCGAGGGTTCAGGTTACATTGGAGAAAGGGAATAATTTCTATAATATTCAAATTTCCATTTTTTTATTAATAAACCTTTATATGAGTATTTGTTAAGGTTAGAGGTAAGAAGTCTGGTACATAAGCTTTTAATTGAAATTAATCAAAAACGTATTTCAGCCTTTCCAAAACTTAGACACTTTCTATAAGTGGGGCAGTGTCTATAATATTCAAATTTCCACTTTTATGGTCGTTTAAACCTTATTCTTCCCATATGAAGAATGGGCACTTCTATTTGTTCTGTTATAAGCATTCATTTGCTTTAATAAAAATGTTGAAGTAAAGACCTAACAGTCGAACTTCATTTGGGGAACAGGAAGTCATGTGGGAGGTCGAGCCCCAATTTGTCCCCGTGGGTGTATCCCTGCCCTCAACTAAAGGTTTATGGGTAACCGAAAAATGTCAAATTTTAAGTCTCGTTCGTAAATAGATGTAGATAAATACCCACATGAGGTCTAGACGGGACGTTATAGGCCCGTTTAGACCTCTTCTCCAAGGTATTCAAATACCATGAGGTATATAGGGGACTGGAGGTATTTTTTACATTTATTTGTTAAAAAATAGCATAATTTGACTCAGCATCATGAAATTAGCTTTAAAAACATAATTAGAAATTTTTCCAAACGTGGGTATTTTACACTATTGACATGATCGTTATTTCTTTAATGCTCACTTTCTGGGGTGAACCATATTTGTCAATTTTTAATTGAACGCTTTCGGTCTACATGATAAATGGATTGTTTTCCTAGGTGTTTGAGAATGTACCTGCAGATATTACATTACCCTACTCGTAATACCAAGAGTTCTACATATTTTTTGGCTTCTTGGGCCTGAAAGCGTTAGTTTGATACCAGACTGCGCAATTACGTATATGGTTACAGTATATGTGCGTAAACTTCCTTAAAAAACTAACTCTTATTTACATTTTATAACTCACTTTTCTTTTCACTATCTTGTATAGCTTCCGCATAACATCAGGAGGTAAAAGTTTCTCTCTCGCTTCATGTACACACACTCACACACACACACACACCACACACACACACACACACACACACATATATATATATATATATATATATATATATATATATATATACATGTGTGTGTGTGTGTGTGTGTGTGTGTATGTATGTATATATGGGAGAAAAAGTTCATATGGATCTATTGCGAAAAGTGCATAGTTTTAGATCTAGGGCTGTCCAAAATCGCGAAAAGCTAAATTTCAACAGGCCCTATTTCGAATTCCAAAAACTGTGGATGGTGATCGTTATCAGCGTAAAGGAAGTCACGCACACACAATCCAAAAATACATATTACGTCAATTTTGAATGGGTTTGCAGTTTATTCTGTACAGGGTATAATTCTCAAATATGTTCTCAATAGAGTTTTCAGATATACTCTGATTTCAAGGAGGGTACAAAGTGGGCAGGAGATAAAACTTGACGAGAATCGACATCCAGTACTTCGGACGGAAGTTAGAAGTGTTAGGAATCGGCAGCTCCATGTTTTTTAATGTTCGTAATAACGTGTAATGCAATGTATTTCGTCACGGTTCTTCACTTATAAGCATGAAAAAAAAAAAAAAAAACACACACACACACATCGCAGCATGCTTTTTCTCGAGTACGAGAGTCCGTGTTGTTGACGATCCTTAACACTTCCGTATTGCACCAAAGGATTTCGTATTCACTGCTGTAAAGGCTGATCATTTGCCTACTTTGGACCAATCATAAATCAGATCATATTTGGTTGATGACATGTCTAGGAATTTCACCCTTTAGAGAATACTCTACACACCCATTGAATATTAATAAATTATGCATTTTGGATTGCGTATGCATGACTTCCTTTATGCTGATGAAGACCACCACTCCACGATTTCTCGAATTCGAAATAGAGCCTCTTGAAATTTGGCTTTTTCGCTATTTTGGACAGCTCTATCTCTGATATGCGCTTTTCCCACAGGTCCATAGGAACTTTTTGACTTTTTTGATCTGAGGAATCACCTCTTACAGTTTGTCGGTGTAGTTCATTAATACCCTGTATTCATATTGGGTGGTCCTTACTTTTCAACTTCCGAGGTTCTTTGAATTTCACCTCCTAAAATGGTTTCATATTATGTTATACCAAAGTAACTCATGAGGAAATTAAGCTCATTGAATAATATTAGGCCTAAATGGTGCCCAAATTGATCGCAAGTTTTCAATGATTTACAATATACAATGCGAGGCAAAAGTACCTTGTAAGTTTCTAACGGTTAGAAGAAGTGATATATCTTGAATAAGGATAATTAAGGTAGAATCGCATTTATTACTGTATAGTACCATCATGGTTGCCATCTCGAAGTCCTCCATTTTAGGTTCAAGTGCAAAATTTTAAATTTAAAATTGTCATATGATTTGTTTTGGGGTGCGTTTAACCAGAACACTCGTCTGATGTTATTTCCTTCTTATCTATAAACACTTAACACGTATTACTTTCATAATATATGGTTGTTAACTTACATTTGTCTTTCCAAATTTATAAGGTAGGCTACTTTTGCCTCATATTATGTGTTTTGGAACCATTTAACATTATTCAACTGAACTAATTTTTCTCATGAGTTGCTTTGGTCTGTTTTGGAACCATCCTAGGTGAGATTTTTTTTTTAAAAAAAAAAGAAAGAAAAAAACGGAAGTCGAAAAATAAAGAGTACCCTAACACTTACAACCAGGGTGCGAATTACTGGAGAACGAGAGAGATATTCCCCCTCAATCCCATTTGAATGATCTCCAAAGAAACTAATTAAAACATCCCTTGAGGATATATATATAATTTTAATCTGATAGTTGTATTTCAGAACGGAATATGTAAACTTTTGACTTTTAATTTTAACTCAAAACAAACTACAATTTATTATATTTTCTACTTTTTTTTTTATCGTTGCCCACTTGAAGTATTGTATAATCCCTATCGTTGTCACTTGTAACTGTGTTCTTAAATCCTTCAGTTTGTCATCGTAAGTGAATTTGTATGACGATGTTATATTAACTCTTTTAACGAAGTCGTTTATGGATTTGCAGATGTCTGACATTGTACATATCTTGTTAGACACATTCAATACTTTACTCGAACGTTCGGAAAGATTACTTGTAGGTATCTCACAAAATACGTCGTTAATTTAGTTGTTGTCAAAATTATTAATTTAAAAGTTTTATTTTCACGACTGTTACCAGAGCGGGAGAAATTAAGAAAACGATGTATCATTTTGAATTATTGCATCTTTAGAAGTCTGTGTCACGTTGAGTGTTATTTTACTTACCCGCAATGTCGATAAACGAATTCAAACATTGTATATAACCACGAACGAGCTCCCTTATGGTATATAGTTTGCATACGCGTCTTTGGGACGGAAAAGCCCCGGTGGGAGCTCTTGAGGTTCAGGGTCTACGTTAAACGGTAGGTCTCCGTCTCAAACAGGCTCTCTGTTGAATAGGGTGCTCAACTTCAATCGTTGAGCAAAAATAGTGATGTCTCCTAAGTATTATTATGATATACGTGTTGAATGCCGCAGCATCTTTGAAGTTCTTTTCCTTCTTTCTGGCTTGAACGTCCCAGACGAGTCTAAAGGAGACTGATGACGAGACGGAACAAACTTTTGAAATGAAGAAATTAGCAGAAAACGGAAGAACACCGAGAAAACTTATACACAAAACTTTCCCTCCACAATTCCCACTTGGGTAGGAGCTAGGATCGAACTTGGAATCTCATACACCGGAAGTGAGCGCTGTACCACCTACCATTGAGGGCCTCGTTACTAACTTTGGTTGAATATACAAAATTTTAGGTTTGTGCTAAAACACTCAATTATGTATGTGTTAACACCTTTTAACTTGTATATTCATGCAACTAGGGTTACTCACGAGACAGGACGATACAGAGTATTCGTGACGTGATACGAGACGAGACAACACTCCTCCAAATGGAAATAGTACATTTTCCGAAACAAGACATCTTTTCCACAACACCTTCTAGAGACGAGACAGCTTTAACTCTTATCACGCAGTCAACTCTAAAATAAAAACAAGTTACAGGGAAGGGTAAAAGGAAGATACATTACTTTTAAAAAAAATGCACGACTGTACAAGAATAGATAATATATTCTCCAAGTGTTGATTTCATCTGTCTTTTCCTACATTTCATTTTGTTCTTGAAGCCTATGCTACATGAAAATACAAGAAAGTTTTTGCAGTTTGTATTAAATGTGTTTGTTACTTGTAACTTTTTTTCTAACATCGATGTTTTGGAAGAACTGGATCGAATGCTGGTTTCAACCAATAATTGAAACGTTTATTTTGTTTACTACGTAGAAAATGAAGTCGATGGAAAATTACGAATTGCCGTATCGTTTCATTAATGCGTTAAAACTATTAAATGAAGTGAATTCATGTTCAAAGTATAGTATTGTACGATATTATATCAAACATATTTTATTTCTTAAAACCGCTTTGCAAAATACTACGTTCAATCATATATTCTTTTTAATGGATATAAATATCATAATGTAGTATAGAGCAATTTGATATCTCAAATTGTTCCGGAGATGTGATAAACAATGGAGATAAGCTTGCAGCAATGCTAAGAATTATGTAATTCCGAAAATTTTCTGTACTTCCTTTTAACCAATTCGTGTTATAATAATAATAATAATAATAATAATAATAATAATAATAATAATAATAATAATAATAATAATAATAATAATAATAATAATAATAATAATAATAGCCTAATAATAGTCGAAGCCTTATAGCCAAGTACACTTTATCACTAAGATTGTTATGAGTAATTGCTTATAATATAAGAGCTTCAATAGCTACAAAATAAACTGTTAACAAAATTGCCTGGACATGGATCCGAATAGCTTGGTCTTAAGTTTAAAATAAGAAATTGTGGTAAATACTTTGTCGATGACGCCAGATAAATTGAAATTTTTCTAAATAACATAAAGATCATACCAAAGTAAAAAAAAATCTAAAATTGAAATAATTAGAAACTATAATTTTTTTAAAAAAAACTATGAGTTTTTTAAGCTCGTGTACTAATCTGGCGACCATCATCTTCTTCCTCAATTTGTTATAAATACAATTTTCAAAAACAATCGATATAATGTCATGGAAGCAAAGGAAACCAACAGTGTTTTAAAAGGTTCCTACAGATACGTCATTTTATGCAATACAACAATCTTTAACAACGTTTTTTCATATGTAAGTACGGATTGATTTATCAAATTGTTGTAAACGGAATTGTAATCTTTGTGTCTATTGAAAACCATTATGCGGTTGGTTGTTATAGTTAGTACCTTTTTCAAAATAAAGAATTTGATGTATCATTGTTTCCATTTCTTCGAAATAAGTCGTATTGTCATCGTAGTATTCGACTCTAAGGTACTTCCAATATGCATTTTCCCTTGCAATTCATTTGACATATTATTGTAGTAGAGACCTTTGAAATTTGAATGTTTTCGATACTACAACGCCTTCGGTTTGCAGCATTAAACAATAAAGGCAGTAAGTTTTCGTTTAACATGCAAATTTGAAATATAGAAAAACATTGCTTAGTGTTATTTGAAAACTCTTGTAATTGGGATGGCAACACTATTAATTTTGTTGCACTGAATAATACATCAAACAATATATCCCTGTTAATATTTCCATGGTACGAAATTTCAGGGATTTTTGTTTTTGTAAAATGCAAAACAATTTAATATGTCATATTTCATTTTGATTCTTGAAGTTGTTTTAAAGTATGTTGGCAGCCCTGAAGTCACAGTTAGACCTCAAAGGACCCAGTTAGACCTCGCGAGGACCGCGTTAGACCTCACGAGGACCGAAATAGACCAGTGAAGTTCGGCATAGACCTCATAGGTATTTGAGTACTTGGAAAAACCGGTCTTAGCAGGACCTTTTTGGCATGAATAAACCTCATGCATCTATCTATCTATCTATCTATCTATCTATCTATCTATCTATCTATCTATCTATATCTATCTATCTATATATATATATATATATATATATATATATATATATATATATTGGTTGCTTGAGAATACTGCCCAATCACTCTTAAACAAAGGAAAAATATATACTTTATGAAGGTATAGAGCCTTTACTATATTTGAAAATGATAATTAATGAATACACATTGTACAGTAATTTACCTAATAAGACAGACCTCAGAAAAACTCGAGCCCAACAATGACCCTGAACGGCTCTGTGCGCGGTTTTTTTTATTTTCGCCTTGACAAGGTGTGCCGAGGTTATCGAGTGCCGAGTTTTAGGGACTCTACTATATATATATATATATATATATATATATATATATATATATATATATATATATATATATATATATATATATATATATATATACTGCCATCTACTAGACCTAAATGATGCTGAATTAACAGATGTTGCCTGCAAATATACACAATCTAAATAGTTTTAGTACATCTATAATAGCTCGCCTACTTTTACAGCAAAACGATAACGTACAGTGAAAATTTTGAGGAAATATTGTATTGTCATCGGATTTATATATCTAAAAATTTCAGAGCTCTAATTAGTATGGAAGTGCATGAATTTTAAGTTGAAAGATTTTACTGAAAAAAATAGATGTATTATGAATAGTATTTGCTATTCATAACAGTACATTTCTTAATAAGAAATTGGGAAAGCGGTCAGTTCGAAGATAAGTTGTCTCTTCACTTCTACCGTACCAAGATTATTTTGAGCACTTCCTTTAATTAACATTGTCAATAGACTGGTATTTTACCGGCAAGAGATAAAATAACGTTGCTATTTTGGGAAAAGCCAGTACATACTCCTTACCGGCCTTAAATATGATCTGTATTTTATTTTATATTTAGGTGGTACTATTAAACGTCACATGAGAACCAGAGGATCGTAACTCCAAAAATACTGTTTTCATTTTCTTCACGTTTCAACATAATTTTGAAAGCCCCACTTGACGTAAATGGAATGCAACGCCATCTGTTCTTCTTGTCGATAATCTGTTGTAATGCAGCTCAATTACCATCTTATTAAATAGACACCTTTCTATGAAAATAATATTTTTGTCCTCTCGCTTGTAAATCTACGAAAATGGAGTTACGTTCTTCTGGATCTCATGCGACGAAATATAACTTAAGTACAGGGTGTCCGAGAAGTCCTTCCTTGATTACAGAAATTGATAACTCACTAGAAATAAGATAGAAATATGAAACTGGTGTTGAATTGTTTACAAACTATAAAAGTTTTGGTCACATCAGTACACTTCCACATGGGCACCCTTGGTAGCACGTAGCACATTTAGGCGATATTCAATTTGCCTCCACCGTGTCTGCTGAGGTTCTTGGTCAACCAGACCTCGGAAGGTCAGCAACCGACCCTGTGTTCTTGAACTTCTCATACCAGGCTTTAATGCTCTTGACATCAGGTGGAGTCCTCCCAAATGTTGTCTGGAACTGTCTCTGCACCGTGGTTGGTGATCGTGTCTCATGGTACCACAGGACATACTGTGCCTTCTCCTGGTTGGTTGGCATGGCTTCTTCGGCTTCTTACTTACGTACTACAAACCTAAAACAAAAAAAAAATTGAGACTTGGTAAAACAGAACAAACCTAACACAGACAAAAACTTTTATAGTTTGTAAACAATTCAACACCAGTTTCATATTTCTATCTTATTTCTAGCCTGAGTTATCAATTTCTGTAATCAGGGAAGGACTTCTCGGACACCCTGTATTGATAGTAGGCCATCCAAGGGAAATTTACAATAGTTCAACAATCTGCCATTTATTTGTAAAGGCATTATTGGTAACTCTTGTTGCGTCATATGTTTGTACTTTTAGCGACCAATATTGAGCTGATGTTGATAAGAAGTGTTCGAATGTTATTTGTCCTAGTGCACATCCGTGGACGTCTGTTGAACATCTGTGAAAGCCAAACTATGTACAGAGAAAAATCTAAAAATTTGCTTGTATGAAATTTTATAGATTTGGTAAAGATGAAAATTTTCTCAGAATAATTACCTCAAGTTCAAAGTATAAATTTAAAAAGTAAGTTTCATCCCTGATAGCCGTAACTTTTTGTCAGGCTTAACTATATATATATTTCAAGGTTTAAAATAAAATTATTCTAAATTGGTTCTGAGGATTTTTTTTTTAAAAAAAAGGAGAATAACAAATAAATCGAGTTTAGTGAAAGTATAACATTTTGAATATTAAATACATAGTTTCTAATTCCTTTCTCTGTGTAATCACTTGTTGTCCTCATTATTGAACAATACCATTTCTTTTGTGCTTCAAACTTTGTGTACCTATAAATCTGAACTGAAGACTCTGTGTCAGAGAATATATTTGTCACATTATATAAAGTAAAGTTTATTCAAAGAATTCATTCACATTTATTGAATTCAGAAGTTTCAATAGAATATATGAAACCAGTTTTTCATTAATAGCACAAAATATTCAATTTCTTAAACAAATGTTACAAAACATATAATCATACTGATCGGTGTATAGCTTTGTTGGTATAAAATTTATTCAGTTTATTGCTTCTTTAGATGTTCTGCAAACTTTACCTTCTATAAGTGCTAAATTAAACTGAACAATTTTATTTGTAAACTCAATAGTACATAGAATTTTCTTATTATTTTATCTGGGTTTAAATGCAACATCAGTATCTAATTTACATATTCAGATTGTGGCGATCATGGTTCAGTTTACAATAACGTGTATAAAGACATTATAATGAACGATGTTCAGGAAAAAAAGCTTTTTCTCATTATTTAAATAAAATTTGATAATTTTGTCCACTTTTCGTGGAATGTTCCACTAGTTGTTTCTCCCGTGCCTTCGGCTTGCTGTACGTTATAAACTAAAAGCGTGTTTAATTAAAAATTGTAATTGGTTATATTAAAAAATATTTATTACGTATTTTGAGTTTGACCAAAAGTCACCCTTAACTCCATACTATATTTTTTAAGCTATTTAAGGACTTCGTTATACACAGCATTGTGTTGATGTAGCATAAATCATTTGATGGTCAATATATTTTTAAATTGTCTCGAGATAATTCAACATGTAAATAGATGATTAGGTGGCCAAACTTGCAGTTGCGCAAATGCTAATATTGAAATCTAAATAAAGATACAACTTTTGTCCTAGTTGAAATTAAAACAATATAGTTTTTAGTTGGAATTAAATCCTCACAATCCTAATATTTTTTAAAAAATGGAAAATAGCGTCGGACAAGTAGGCGATAGCGCAGCTAACAATATTTCTTAGCGTGGTTATTTATTATTAGGACTATTAATTAGGATTATTAGCATGACACACGGACTGAGACGTTTACCGTTTAATTTTAGGATTTGCAACATGGATTGTAAATGAAAAAGGTTTAATCACTTTCAGTAATCTGACACTTTCGCTAACTCGACACCAAGCTGTGAAAGAAATAGTGTGGTTATTAGCAGGGTTGTTTTAAACACTGCATTTTTTCAGACTTGTTTTAAACATTTTTTTTATTTTAATTTATTTTTGTAAAAAAAAAATGTCAGAGAAAGAAAACGGTCAAAAAGTGCTTCTCATTCAAAAGACTATTTTCTTCCCATGTGAATGTTTTGATTTCTCGTGGCTGCAGCAGGTCAATGTGGTGATCTACAATTTATTTTGTCTCTTTTTTTTTACCCTTGTTTTTAACGTTTATTGTACTCTTTAAATCAGTTAACTTGCGAGAAAGTGTCGGAGTCGAAGGTTGAACTTATAGAACTGATATTAAAAAATAAATAAAATAATTATCACGGAAACAAGTTTTTGTGTTGTATTCAGAAAACAAACAAAAGGGTTCTTTGCTAAATTGTACTTCTGAAATATTGCACGCGTTCGTTTATACAGTACATGTTGGTTCTCAGTCTTCATACATACATACTTTAGAGAAAGAAAGAATCCGAAATGAAAGAAAGAAAAACTATATGACAAGGTGCAATGTAGAGTTTTATATGATTGTCGCTAGAGAGGGGCGTCCGTTTAGAGGTCATCAGCCTCAATTTTAAATGTTGGGAGCAGTAATGCAGACTTAGAAACCCTTTGCTGAGCAAAGTCCACAGAAAAAATTTGAAGTCCTTATACCGAATAAATACCGACTTTTGTCACCATTTCTATTGACCGTAAGGAACTATAGACGTAAATTGCTCTCTTGTATATTTTTTGGCGTAGGATTTCAAAGGTGGATCTACTTTCGAGTTTCGGGTATGCTTAAAATTCTGGAAATTGGGCCTAAACAACGTTCCAGTTTTGATAATCTATATTTCCTCTGTATTTATTCGGTGTAAGGACCTCAAATTTGTTCTGTTGGACTTTGCTTATCAAAAGGTTTCTAAAACTGCCTTACTGTCCCCAAAATCTGAGATTCAGGGTGGGATTGGGACGGCTGCTCTCCTGTCCCACTGATGCCCCTGTCTAGCGGTTGTCATATGAAACTATCCTACGCCATTTCACGTGGTTTTAGTTACATTTATTTCGGACTCTTGACTGCGAAGATATTACGTTTTGAAATAGAATTCATTTCCTGAGCATAACTGAATCTTATTGAAAATGGACTTGGATCCATTGTGCTCTGAACGTACCAAACATTACTTTTCTTCAATAAATTATTGACTTGAAAAAAGCAACCAATTACATAGGCTTGCAGAAAATATTCTAAAGTTAACACAACGTGAAGTGTGCTTCAAATATTATTCATTGCAACTTTGGAAAATTCAAAATTGCTAATAAAAACTCCAACTGACCAAAGCAGTATATATATTTTAAGATTATATATTTGTGTTACAGTTTCGGCTATGTTACATAGCCTTCCTCAGACACATTATCTTAATTATTCGAAGTCCTATCGTCGTGGTATTCTTCTCTACACACTTCTTTAAGAACACTATCTGCTGTCTCTTGGATATGTCCTTCCTCCTTCTGTCCTTCCACTTGTCTATGCTTCTTTTCAGCATCGCAGGTACTTCAACTTGTAAATTATACATTGCAGCTTTGGAAAATTCATATCCAAGAGACAGCAGATAGTGTTCTTAAAGAAGTGTGTAGAGGAGAACACCACGCCGAAAGGACTTCGGATAATTAAGATAGTGTGTCTGAGGAAGGCTATGTTACATAGCCGAAACTGTAACACAAATATATAATCTTAAAATATATATAGGCTACTGCTTTCGTCAGTTGGAGTTTTATTAGCAATCTTCAAATATTACTTTTCGAAAATTTATTATTTTAAAATAATTTTATTAGCATCAGTATTTTGAAATAGTAATCAAATTTTGCAACTGAAATCTCACCCGCCTCCAGGAAACGTGAGTTTAGCCCCTAAGGGCATAACTAGAAAACGTTCACAAACAGTAACCCCAAAATGACTTCTCTTAGGGCTAAATAACCGTACAAGTGTATTTTTGGTAAAATTCTAGCTTTAAAACATGTAAAATGACTCCCTTTGCATTTGAAATTTCAAGTTGCAATCAAAGATGGCCGCAGTGATACTTGCCATCGCACTATCTGATGTATCAGACCACTTTCAAGTTTCATTATCCTGCCTCAATCCGTTCTCAACACACAAGGGGGGTGAGGACTTTTATTTCACCATGAATATTGATAGATTGTGTGAAATCTCCATAGTAGGTAGATTTTAAAATCTACCTAAAAAGCTTATTACAACCAAGAAAGTACTTATGAGAGTTACTGGCAAGAGGGTGTAATAAAAGGGGATCGTGATATGAAAAAACTTGAGAATTACTAATCTATACTGAAATGTTCTGTATCCAACACATTGTAGTCTTAACAGGGATAAAATAAATGAAAAGGTCGGTTACAAGCAGTGGTGCTATTCAGCCGGTTCCGACCGGTTCGCTAGAACCGGTTGTTAAATATTTTGAGTTATCAGAACCGTTTGTTATAACCAGACATAACAGTAAAATTTACCCAGTTGCACCCAGGAACAGTAAATTTTAGTTTAACTATCTTTGTTCTTAGAAATTCTCACAGCCAAAGGGCCGATCCATTGCTGGATTAAGGTCTTTCCAATACTTTTTGACAACCGTGTGTGTTGGGTAATTTGTTTCCTAGATATTTGCAGTAGTACCTAATTTCGTCACACCACCTTCTATTGGAATGCTGTGTAGGTCACTTCTTGTCACTTGGGGTATCCAGTAAAAAAATTGCTTTTGTCTACCTTGTACGGTTTGTTTCCTAAGAGAGTTATGCCTATTCATCTACTCTCTCTCTCTCTCTCTCTCTCTCTCTCTCTCTCTCTATATATATATATATATATATATATATATATATATATATATATATATATATATATATATATGTGTGTGTGTGTGTGTGTGTGTGTGTTTCAAAATACGTTTAAAACATTTTAAACACCTTTTGCATATTTTAAACACATGCTTTGTTCTTTTTTTTTTAAAAAAAACTGTATTTTTTCCAATCCTGGTTATTAGTTTAGTGTACTTTATAAGCATTACTTTTGATGCATGCGTTAAAAAAATGCTATAGCTTTAATCTTACAGCCACGAAAAGAATGGCCTATATTCAAATTTCAGTGTGAACTTTCATTTTACTTTCTATATTTTTTTCTAGAGCTCACTAACAAAAACTATTTAGTAAAATAGTGTGTAATCGAAATGGTCATCGTTGTCATAAGAAATGCATCTGCAAGTCAAGTATTGTCGTCGTAAACTTAGGCGGTCAAATATTTGTCAATGAACCACAACCACAACTCAGCAACACTGATCATCTTGTTGATCGATATTTTGTAGGTACTAGAAAACTACCCATAGAAATTGTAAAGTTATTTGTTAGTTTTTCCAATACTTTGAAAGCGTGAAAACATGGAGACCTGGTAAGGTTCTTATAATGTCTAAGTAAGTTTATCTGAAATTTGGTTCAAGCCAAGCCTCGTCTCCCTCTCCTTCTCCCTCTCTTTCTTTCGCCAAAAAATGACTTTTCAACAAATTTGAAGAAAATCTTTAGACCCGTTTTCAATTTACAACTTGCAAGACTGTTTTTAGGTTGAAATGCCAGCAAAATGAATTTTCCCACAGACACTTCTAAACGTGTATTTTTATGAAATCGAGATGTAACTAAATACCTTCCTTGTATCCCAAAATGAGTTATCCATCATCTGTTATTATTATTATTATTATTATTATTATTATTATTATTATTATTATTATTATTATTATTATTATTATTATTATTATTATTATTATTATTATTATCTAATCGGCTCGGGCGAACATAATGCTATCACATTTTCTAACCTTCGAGTAAACTGGAAAACAAGGTGACAATTTCCATGCAATTCAATGTAATGACACATACCGAACGAGCTTCCCCTACAATCTGCAGGTATTTTCGAAACTATTTTAAACTAAATACCTACATATACTTCTGTGATTCGATCCAGGATATTCCACCTCAACTTCACTGGAAATGACGTTGATCATTATTTTCGCCCGAACCGCTTATATAGTTGAGGCATCTCGGAAATACGCTTTATTATTTACCTAAAGATCCTAAGGGAATCTTTCCAAAGTTGCGACCCAGGGAAATCACTTTCTGATACCTGAAAACGAGTTTTCGTCATATCTCATGAAAATGCTTGAAGTCTTTTTGGTGTTATAATGAGAGTCGACTGGAAGGAATATTCTATCTACAAACACCAGTAAATAAATTTTCCCAAAGCGGGCACCTCACTAAATTGCTTTTTTGTACTACAACTGAAAATGAATTTTCGCTAAATTTAATGAAATCGTTAGAAGCTTTTCCATGATAAAATTCACAAACATTAATTAACTCAATTAAACATTGCATGCTTCAGATTATATGATTAAATTAATCTTTGCCATACCATTGAACATTATACATTATATCGTTAAAAGTTTGTAAGTTCTATCGAATCCACGAATTAAACGTCCAGTCAGAATTTGGTGAGTCTTCCTATCA
The DNA here is from genome assembly GCF_964235325.1 of Thermobia domestica. Lineage (NCBI taxonomy): Eukaryota > Metazoa > Arthropoda > Insecta > Zygentoma > Lepismatidae > Thermobia > Thermobia domestica. The sequence goes on from NC_137466.1 coordinate 85,185,753, forward strand.
GTATTTCTTCCAGACGTACAACAGAAGTTAGCCAACAACCTCCGGCCGGAGTTAACATGAATTAAATGAGCTAACATGAACTACTCTTGTGCAAAGTATGTCCTTTACCAAATAGTGTCCCATTTCAACCCATAACATTTTAATTTTGACCTCCCGAACAAACGTTTCTGGGAGAAAGCTTGTTTCCTATGTATTCCCTGATAAACTCTTTGGTAGCATTGGCATAGAATCAGACTCACCTGACCAGTAATAGAGGGAGACCGACCGATGTTACAAGAAAATTGTGAATATTTAGACTATGCTTTATATGTGAGATAGTGAGACACTTTCTTATTTAAAGAATGAAAGTCCACAAGGGTCATCTCTCTCCTTTTTTTTAAAACTCCTTTCAGGTGCGCCTACATTTTATGTTGAAAATAATTTCAAAGACTTCACGAAATTTTGTAAAACACTGTTGTCAAGAGCAATATACAAATCTACCAAGGTTTTGGTTATATGAAAGAATGTTTAGATATGTGTTCTATGAAAAAGAGAAACCAATTCTGACTTTTTTCTTAACCTCGCCGAACGAGGCTCTGTCTCCCAGGTATTGAATTTTCAATGTTATTGGCGTTTCAAAACGGTGTTCAAAGATGAAATAATACTTGTATATAGCAATCGGAAATTCCCATTGATCTGAATTAAATGGTATGAGTAAGTATAAATCCTCATGCGTAGTTCTGAAAGAAAATATTTTCTTTTTGTTAATCTAAAAGTTGATGTACGGGAACCACACCATATATTAAAATCAAATTGATTCTGAATCAACTTTTTATTATTATTATTATTATGTCACGACACAGGAAGGCAACAGTACACAGTGTGGTTAATGAGATAGGGGCCAAAATTATCATTAACTCATTAACTTTTGTTTAATTATCATATTGTCCAAAGATTGTCTCTCTCTCTCTCATATATATATATATATATATATATATATATATATATATATATATGCAATATCGAGCTAAATAAAATGCTTTAATGAGATGCTTTAAGAATCAATTCTTAGGCATAGTTGACGAAAACATCGAGGGAAGCAAATTTTTATAGCGCTAAAAGTATGTAGGTCGTTAGTAATAAAAATTGATAGTTTCCATTCTGCTGAAATATATTATTTATTTATTTATGTACCGTATATGTAAAATACATTGTTAATTAGAAGATTGTGACTATTTTTGATTATTTTCTTCTAATGGTGACGCTCACACTTCTAACAGTGATGCAAATAATACTTGTAAATAAATAAATAAATAAATAAATAAAGTTAAAATCATATTTACAAAATCTAAGTTGTTCTTAATAGCATACAACAAACAACAAGAACGTCAAATAAATTCTAATAACCATATATTTTAAGAATATAAATTTCAACAAAAAAAAAAAAGAAGAAAGAAAAAATCAATTACCTAATTAGGTTAATCTAAGGAAAAAATAAATAAAATAAGGGCCTTCAAATTAAATATTGGTCTTATTTTAGGATATGTAAGGAAAGACGTATTGTAAAGAAATTGCATGTATGAAAAATGCAATAAAGATGAAACGAATATCCGCTATTTCCACAATTATCCAAGTATCTGAAAATTTCCAGTTTTTAACCATTTCGTGATTGATGGTTGTATTGGTCAGAAAATTTAAAGTTCACATTTTTAATATACTTTGTAATTATTAGGACATTAATTGCTTTAATTTCGTAGGTTGAATTTATTGATCTCTGAATAGACAGAATATTTAACTACTCTGAATTTTTGTTACTTATTTTCCCCATCTTTTTAATTTAGTAGATGTACTGAAACGATATCGATTTTCTCCAGTTAGATGTATTATATGTAAATAAAAAGAAGTTGGTCTTCAAAAAAGAATATTTCTTTCTCTTATTTTTGTAATTACTTTAAACGAATAAAATTGGTTTATATACTGTATATCAATATCTTCATTCTAATAGCAATACCAAATATGAGAATTACGAGTACTTTTTTAATGTTCTATTTACTGTTCTAATACAACGAACCACATAAAAAATATGTTCGTATGTACTCTTTTTTTAAATAGTTGTTTTAAGTTTCCTAATAACACAGAACAAATTTCGTTGATTTTATATTTCCAATTCTCCAATAGATATTTTTCTCTAATATATATATATATATATATATATATATATATATATATATATATATATATATATATATATATATATTGCTTCAATGTACATTGATTTACAAACAAGTACTAAGTAAACACCTTTTTTTTTAGAATTTCTTAATCAGAAGTGATTCTGATAGCTCGAATGACGTATTAATTAAAAAAATGTATAACAAAGAATGTACGTTTACCCATATTATTTGCCGTGATGAACTAACATTGCAAATAAAGGAAAAGAATTTCTGTGGTTTCTATGTAATAATGAAATTACATAAACAAAAAATATCTATCATTGCAATAGACAACCATCAATGTATTGTGCTAATTTTTAAAATTCACCTAAAGCTTGCATTTGGAATTTTTTTTCTGTCTTCACATCTATATACGTGTTTCTTATAACTGCAATCGATGCAGATTTTATTTTTTAAAAAAATGTGAAGTAATTTGTTACTTAGTATTTCTTTCTGAGTTTCCTTATGAAGAACTAGGTGAAATACCCTGTTATTTACACGGGAAGAATTATTTGAACGATATATTTGGACTTCTTTCTTCCTCATCTTTTGATGCGGGTTTAAATCGAAACAAAATGATAAAAAGTCAGCTCCACCTATGCGCTAAATATGTTCAAAAATTCATTTCAAACGATGTAGTCGTTCTTTGCGAAAAGTTTACTCCTTCCCCCATCCCCCTTAGGACATGCATTTTAATCAAATGGAATGATAAAATTACAGGTTAACTCAATTCCTAACTATATTCAAACATTCATTTCAAACGGTTCAGCCGTTTTCTTATGATTAGGGTTGCCATTTGTCCCAGAAAATCCGGGACCGTCACGGAATCGAGATCTGGGTCCCGGCTTCCCGAAAATACTTCTCGGGATGCTTAAATGTATCTGATTTGAGCGAAGAAGAAAAGAAGGAAATATTACGGTTTGCTTTTTTTCTACAGGAAAATAATAATAATTTTTAATTAGGTATATAATAATTTTTAATTAGGTATATAATTATTTTCTTCAACTTCTGAGTATGGAAATTCAAAAGTTGAAAAGAAAAACTTGAATACATAAAACATGGATTTAATTGAGTTCACGATTTAACTACTTCCATATGAAAGAAGCATTCGTTTCATTGGGCCTGGGACAAAAGGTTTTAAAGCTCAATCTTATTGTTATCTTTAGTACTATATTCCAATCTGCATCTTGCTTCTGAAATATTTTAATCAACAATCCCTGACTGATATTTTTGGTAATTTTCCGCTGACCATTTAAGAAGAAAAATATACAAGACTAAAGCTTAATAACAGGTTTAATCAAGTATTATAAATCTTCTAATTTTCGTAAGTTTGATAAGTATGTAAATCATATCAAAGTCAATTTAGGGAAAGTCAATTTAAAAGAAAGTGTCATATATTTTTCTTACAAAAAAAGTACCTTAAAGTCTAAAATAATTTACACAAATTGTTTTTCCTAATTTTTCAACCTTTGGCGTCAGGTGTAATAATTAATAGCACAACAAAACTTAAGAAAAACTAAATGAAAAGTTAAATTCCACTATTACTTAAAATTAGCAACAAATTAAACAGTTTCAAACACATTTTTTTCAGCACCTCACAACAATTCCAAAATATACCGTTCCATGCTTTTTGTCTGCAAAATCACTGACAATTACATGTCAATGTCTTGAAGAATGTCGAACTCAATATCGGCATCATGGCGAGTCCCACGAGGTGTTCCTGGCACATGATAGATCTTAAATAATTTTTAATTAATTTTAATTTTGAGAAGCTGCTTTCACCTGAAACCACGCAGGCAGGAATAATGAGGGCAATTCTGAGTGCAATTGACACCTTAGGGAAATTTTCAGTCAGTTGGTTACACGTCAAGTTTTTAATACTTCAAGGGAGCTTTTAGCATTTTCATCTGGTAGTAGGGAGAATAACGCCCTTTGAAGTTGGAAACTCACAATATCACAATGCTCTCCATCTGTTAAAGCCACCTGAAGGTCAGCACATTTCTTCATCAGGGAATTCTTCTCTTCATTTTTGATTCTGTATAAAAACCTAAATAAGTCATGATGGTGGTTTAGTTGAGAAGATCGTTCTTCTAGTGAATTTAGGGCTTGATCCAAAACATGAAAATAAAAGCTACTTCTAAAAGAAATTTCGGGATCCGCAATGCACTCATCAAAGGCCTCATATTCAAACTGACGTTTGGTTTTCCGTGGTCATAACTGTAACTCAGCTGAAAATAGGGGGTCGATTCGAGAGTCTCTGCAATTACTCTTGCATCCACTAGTAGCTCTTCAAACCCTCTATCGGTTCGCATTGATCCAAAATGACTTTTCCAACTTTAAAAAAGTAACATATATAAAATCCAGTAACATTAATTGACTAGGAAAAGTTCACAAAGAACATGACGCATTATAAACAATACAAACTTCCCCTCCACTCCTACGGGGGCAACTTCTCGGAGGTGGTAGGGACTTCTCTTAGCATCAGGCAGGCATTGTAGGTAGTGACACCATTTAAACTTGAGTAACTACTATTAGGAATTAGTGTTGATAGCGGACTGACAAGTCCTGGTATTGTAAATACGATATTACAACTTGTAGCTACACTGTTACCAGTGTTTCCATTACTGACATACACAAATCGATTATTTTTACCACATGTTAAAATAAAACTATTATATTTTTTCCGGATAGATACGATTATGTTCTTATTTCAGTAGATTCCCAGTTGGTTAATCAATTACAAAATTCATATCCTAATAAAAATGTCGAAATCAGGATCTTCTAACTTGGAAGCAGAAGCGTTTAACACCTTAGCATACCAGTCTCGCCGTCTTCAGATGACGAAGTATACTTTATCAAAATACTATCCTGGTAGCCATTCCAGAATTGAAATCATGTGTGTTGAATCATACCATGAATTAAAGTTGCTTTGCTGGATTTCTGTTCTCAGTATATTATAATCATCACACTGTTATTTGATACATTATTTTAATGAAACAAATGTCTCATAATTTAAACGCCAAATACTGGTCAACCATAAAAATAAACTTGCAATATCTGAAATAGAGGAATAATGATTGCCATCATACGTACTTTATCTTCACATATACATAGCTATATATATATATATATATATATATATATATATATATATATATATATATATATATATATATATATATATATATATATATATATATATATATAAATTCGACAGGTGCATGAAGTCTGTCCTTTGTCTGGTACCACAGACGGAAATATCGACCCACCTTCCCCTGTTGCTATGGTGAAATTTTCATCTGATAACCTAGACAAAAAAAAAAATAATACATTCAAGCACATATACACATACGTATAGCTGTCCAAAGATATAGACAGATATATATTTATCTAGTAAGTGAAATTATAGAAAAAACTATATATAAAAAGAAAAGGAAAAAATTCTTTCTAGTAGAATATAAGTTACTTTTCGTTAAAGTGTTAATTGGCCACGAAGACATGTATATATATTCGTATTTGCACTTTTTTCTATAACATAAATCAGCATATAAGAGGTCTCTTGTGGTTTCAATCATGTTTTAAAAAAATGTGTGACGTATAAGGTACGAAATATTATTTTTCCCGCACTACAAAGTATTAATTCATCTGTAATTTCTTTGTTTTAAATTAATATTGGTATTCTTAAAGTGTATAGTACAGCCAAACTTGTTTTTATCAATAATTTTCATATTATTATAATGACCCCTTCAGGATTTGACTTAAAGGGGGGAGGGAAGCAGAAGACTGACACACAAGCGAAATCGCAAATACACAGACACCTTGATGCATACATCTATAGTCAGCGACAAAAGTTCTTTCCGTTTGATGAAATTAGTTTCGCAAATAACTTCAGAATGGAAGGACAATTTGAGTACAGTTTTTAGTAAATTTAAGAAAAAGAATGTAATTTTCTGTATATACCAGCCTTGAAACTCGGTGAAACTGTACGTTCCACCGTTTATTCCCAAAATAAATTTTACCAAACGGAAAGAACTTTTGTCGCTGATTGTACGTGATACTCTATGTAAAATAACAATTATTTGCGCGTATTGCACAAATTTGTTAACTGTAGCAAGTATACTATAGTGTGTGAGTACGCAAATTAATACGTTTTGACATGTATTTTGAGAAACTGAACACGCCTCGAAAATTCCCGGGGGAAAAATTACTTTCCTTTGCTCCACTCTGTTGGTGACCATGTTGTTACATATATGCATACTTACTGCAATATTTACATTCACATATGTAAAAACGTAAACCTAAATATTGAAGTAGACCTATTGCCACTATCTTATGATCTAGTTTTATATTGTAAAAGTTCCGGTACTCGATGCCTTCACCACATAAAATTATTTCCTTTAAAGGGTTAGGTAGAGCTAAGTTGAGTAAATCAGAATCCGGAATCGACTTCCACTACCGGTTTATTATAGAAATAACAAACGCATTTACAGAAATACTAAAATACAACTTTTCTCTAATATAAGGTAGAAAAGGGTAGCCCAAGACCTTGAGGCTTGAGGCAGGATCTCTACAGAGCTCCGAGCAAGCTAGGTAGAGTGGTGTAGGAAATCCCAATACTTCGACGCAAGCAGTGAGGGGGTTAAATAGCCACAGAGCCCCGAAGCAGGCTAAGAAACTGAGGTGGGATCCCGACAGAGCTCTGAGCAAGCTAGGCTAGGTGAAAAGGAAACCTAGAGTCCCGCAGCAGATTAGAGGTTGGGTATCTCCTACAACTCCAGGCAAGCTAGAGCAGGGGAGACCAATCGAAGACTGGTATTTGTCCGTTGAATTCTCTCCATTATATAGGCACTCGGGGCGGCAGTGGCGTTGCTGCTCCCATGTCGTCATGTATAACGACGAAATCTCAACAGTTCATATATATTTATAAAGCAACTACTAGGCTACTAATTCATAAAAAAAAAACATTTCGTACACTGCATCAATATATTACCTTTTATTATATCGCGTAACAAATTAAACATTTATACACCTTAGAAGTTGTGCATGTAGTTTACACAAGATGGTTCCGGAATTATATTATATTGATATTTTGTTGCTATGACAACGAATCTCTCTATATTAATACAAAAACAAGAACGTATATTAACAGCTAAGCAATTACATTTTTATATATCCTTTTTTTTCTCTATATATTTCTTCTTCCTTTTCTTTAATAGCTTATGCATCAACTGAAAGCACATTCTGCCCAAAGATGTTGAAATACAAGTTACAAGTATAAAATACAAGTAGAAAAATACACGTATCGTTATACATGTGGCTTGTAGGTGGTGGTGCTCTGTCGTCTGCTTCTTGTAGTACTCCAACGTAAATACATGTAGTTGGTGTTTACAAACAGAAGCACGTGGTATATTACAATATCAAAGCGAAGAACCTCGAAAGAAATATGAATAAAAAGTCCGGGTCATCATACTAAGCGTTCTCCCTCCAATTTCTTAAGCTAAATCATGTAATGCTGCAGTTATGACTGATATATTATTTTATGAAATACAAAGAAAATTATATTTTCGGGAAAATGCGTCCGAAGGAAACTCATCCCCAAAAGTAAACTACCCTTTGTGGACTTTTTCATGAGAAATTACTTACACCATATGTTAGGGTTATTAATAAACTGTTGGTTTAAAGATATCAACGAAATCGTATAAGTCATATTTAAGGAAGTTGCCATAAAGAAAAGAAACTATATTTCTTGTGCATATTTTCATCAGAAGTAATTTATGAAACATTTTAGTTTTTTTAATGAAATATGAACAAAATTAGATTTTTTTAAAAATCTTCAGAAAGAACCAACCAGTAAGAATAAATTGCCATTTCTAGATTTTTCCTAGAAAAACAACTTATACTAAACTATAAGACTGTTAATCAAATATAGACTTATGAAATATGAATTAACAAAATCGTAAGAGTCGTTTTCGAAAAAGTCGCAGATTTTGATTTTCACCTTTTACTAAATTATCCTCATTTTTGGGAATAGGAAGAAAGTTCGAAAACTACTCTTAGAGAATCTTATAAAAATCTTAAGTTTAAAATTTGGACTTGAATGGTATGAACTCTAAGCGAGTAAACATATTTATATCGGAACGAACGACAGATGGACGAACAGACAGACAAATATCCAAACATAACTTTTTTGACGTGTGGGTGCCAAGAAAATTTTAATCCATTGAAATCTCTGTCGATTTTTAATAAACATTGCTCCTGTCGATTCTCGGTCCAGCTCACACGTCCATTCAATCTAATGCAAAATAATTCAAAGAACTGAAAGGTATTCAACCTGGATCACCGGGAGAAATATTGGGTTGCCTACCTCACAGTATTATTTATAGCAAGTCACTTTCACACACTTAGGTTAGCAAGGGTCCCCTACGCTTGCGCAGCCTCCGGACAAGTGCCCATAGTGCACACGCGTTAAGACGGCCCTGTTCCGTAGGTAGTATTTCATGAGTCAATTCGTATTCTTTTTAGTTTAAAGTCCTACTTTTATACACCGAAGCTAAAGGAGATGGTGATGATGAGATTTATGATAATAATGGAATGAAGAAAGCGGGAGAGCCACGAGAAAACCCACACACTTGTTATTTGTTAATTACAAAATCTATTTTGTGGGCTGGGATCAAACTAAGAATACCCTGGACCTAAGGTGAGCGCTTTCCAGCAGAGCCACCGCGACTCCTAATTGTCTCTGCAATAAGACTATGTAAATATGGGTGTACCAAGGTGTATCAATGGGTGAATTTCACTTTGGGATTAATTTGATGGGGCACAGTTATAGGGCACTCTTGCTTAGTAATCATGAAGTCCCAGTTTGGGAGATTAGGGGCATTTGTCCATCGTAGCCGAGGTTTTCCAGCCTCTTTACCTAAGTTCTGTCAGACGAATGTCGGGATTATAGGCCTTGGCCGACACAATTCTCATTGTTGTTATTATTTGCTATTAATTTCCGTTGTAAAATGACCGAAATTCCACATTTCGAAGTTCATTAAATAAATAAATGAAAAACAAAATAAATTACACCAATTACAGGTGGGGCACGGTGGCTTGTTGGTTGAGCGCTAACCTCTTATGCATGGAGCCTCAGGTTCGATTCTAGTTACCGCCGAATGGACTTTGTAGTGAACAAATACCATATGCGTAGGTTTTCTCGGTGTTCTTCAATTTCCTTCCACTTTCTACATTCCACCTTTATCGTCCATTACATTATCCCCGTCTCCCTTAGCCTCAGAGAATAATCATTGGACGTTTACCTAAAAATGTAGAAAAAATGCAGTTGAATGAAAAATTTAGTACAGAAACACTTTTTTTTTTTTTTACATACAACTACAAGATGTAAATAAATAACTATCGTGCTTAATAAAATATGTGAAATTAATTCAAATGTAGACCTGGAAGCAATATGAAAAGCAGTCATGAATAATGTGTTGTAGATTACGCAAGAAACAAGAACGCAATTTCTACTGCAAATACGTAAAGAGATAATCAGTGGACGCCCTGATCTGTATGAAGAAGGATTGAACCCCGTTTCCCCTTCCAGCAAGAGAGCGACAATCAGGAAAAGAGGGAAATCCTGAGAACTCACTTTTTCTTAGATTTCTGTCTGTTCCCACGTTCTCAAGATGATCGTAACCTGGTTTTTAAAAAACTTTAAAAAAAGAAGAAATGATCAAAAAAAATGAAAGTGAGAGGAAGAGACTGCGAGTAAAAGTTAGAAACAGAAAGAAAGAAAGAGACAGAGAGGGGGAGGGCATGCAATATTGCGCGAATAATTCTAGTTGATGTGCGTGTCTCGAGTGCTTTGGCAACACAAACTCACAGTAAGTGCATGTAACGACACGAAGTAAATAGATCATCGTTCATACATGTGCAGTGGGGGAAAAAATACCATGCAGATGTCTGACATGTTAATATTTTTTAACCTTATTTTTCCTTGTTTCTGTTAAAAACAAAAGGGACAATGTGACATGCATGAAGTTAGTAAAACAATACAAGCAAGCCTATTGTACTCTTCACACATATAACCTAACCTTGGACTTTGAAGGAAGAAAGAAAAAAGTAAGAGATTAGTACAGTGTTGTTTCAAATTAGGTTATTTTTAAAAGATTTTTCAAGCACCATGTGCTTGAATTTTTTCGGGATTCTCTCGTTTTCTTCCACTTTCTTTATTCTGCCATTTTATTCATTATTACCATCACCGTCTCCTTTAGCCTAACCGACATAACCATTGGACGTAAAACTGAAAGATTTCATTTTATTTCGTTTAAAAATTGCTTTTCTAAACAAACAGCTTGCCTAGTAACCTCGAGATCCTGGGTTCGATTTCCGCGGCTGGCTATCTTTACTTAAGTTGAGCAAAGAACATCTGGTTGCAAATAATTATTCTATCAGGCCTTGTTTCCATTTTGTACTAATACACAATAACACACTGAGCAAGGTTATGTGATAATATGTAAAAAACAGTATCACGTAACAGTTTCAACACAATAACTATGTCTTCATCAGACTTCCACTCCTTCTCTAACTCCGGTTCCAGGATAGACGCCGTGTGCTACATTGGGGGCTTTTGCTGAAGGATGCGAGGACAGTGACGGTGTGTTTCCTCAACCGTAGACGTTTTCGGACGACCACTACGATGTTTGTCGTCCAGAGAACCCGTCTCCCGGGATCTGCTGATGAGTTTTGCACATCATTGTGGGATATGGGCTCCCTTTAGGGGTGTATCGCATTAAACTCTACAGCCACCACACGCAAGCTGCGATTTTCAAACACAAGGATGATCGCAATACGTTCGTGGGTCAACTCCATTGGTCAGTTACTGGAATCTGTGAAGATAAAACAGGCCATAATTCATCAACGGTTAGTGATATGACAAATGAACAGCAGCATTACATTCCTGATCAAAACAGTTTTAACATATGTGCCGCATGACTACTTTTCCATTTCAAAAAGTATTACAGATTTCAAAACGGCGGATTTCAAGATGACGGCAGAGGTTCGTGATTTAGTCTGCCCATTCTTCTTTTGGCAATATGTGAAACTCTCTTTGTTTGCATTGTCTACTTTTAACTATTTTTACGATTCAACAGTTTAGTTGATGTATTTCTATAACATAGCATAGCACTTCTCCTACCAACTTTGACCCCCTCCCCTTCCGTTTTTTATGGCGCTCAGCCGCTATAACTTTGCACATACACATATTGTCACATCCTTTATTAGGCGCAGTATGTCTCATCCTGCAACTTGATTCATCCATTTGGACTCTACTTGTTAGTTTTATACTGTGAAACGATACTCATGTGTTTCGCTTTGTTGTATAACTATGAAAACATTAACTGAAAGATATTTAAAATTATAGTTAAAGATTTAATTATACTTTTAGGTTATTATATCTCACTAAGAACAATATGTACTGTCATCTTGATAGTATCATAATAAAAGGCTTGGTGGGTGTATATTTTAGCATCAGTTTCATCTTAATATATGGAGTGTTTTTGCCCTGATTTTATTGGCCGCGAATGATTTATTTTTATAGGCGAGTCAGCAAGAGAAGGTCTCTGACAGCTCGCAGTGACGTTGCCACTACTCACGTGTCAAGGCTTTTTTTCGGTGCATCTATAATGACAATGTAATTAATGGTGAAAGACAGAGTGACCGTGATTGGTAATACTAGTACAAAAGTAGGGGCTGCATTGTCTCTCTGCGTGTGGTATGGTGAAACGTCAGAGACCATCTCTTGTTGGCCCTGCTATAGTGCCATAAATGTATTGCCGGTTTTCTCAGAAACTACACATGAAAACTTACCCTCGAGCGAGTTATTTGGTTCAATTTACTAAGATCCATTGATTGGTATTTGCAGGGACGTACGCAGGGGGTGGGTCCTGGGGGTCGGGACCACCCCCGAAATTCGAACTTTTGAGTAAATTTAGCCTAATTTTTGGAACAAGTTTAGGAATTTCAATATAAAATACACTGATATTGAGTTTGGCCCCTCCCGAAATAAATTCCTGCGTACGCTACTGGGTATTTGTATCATTTTTTGATAGTTTTTGCTTCAGCCGAAATGTTATGAACTCATCATGAATTTATTAATAATATCTTTTGATTATTTATTTCAGTACAAAGAATTAACATCATACTAAACCTCCTATTTATATTCCAGCGTGTAACTAGTATATAACACTAATTACGATAAAATCTATAATGCTGAAGAAACAAAAACGTAAGTAAATGTTCCGGAAAATATTTTGATTAAATCGAGAAATTTAGTACATTCTCAATATTTCTATTCTTCTTTCTATATCGATCCACCATAATCTTGTTTTAAATATTTATTAACATGGATTCTTAAACAAAGTTGCGAACATTATAATTAGACTAACCGCTATCTATATATTAAAATGCTAGGTTTATATGTTTGTCTCCAAAGAAAAGTTTGTATGTTTGTCTTCAATCTTTTCGACAATGAGATCTCGAAAACCGCAAGTGCTAGAAACATGCCGTTGTTACTGGTCGATTCCAAATTTTGTGTAGTGTCCAGTTCTAATTGAATATATATAAAAAACATGATTAATTGTGTGTATTATATTTGCTTATTATATACTGCATAAAAGAAAGAAAACACTGATCATACATGAATTAGAAACTCAACTGGAAGTAGGCTCAAATCTTGCAAACCCGATGCGAGATATGAAAAAATAATCGAAAAAATCTCTCTTTATGTCACCCCTTGCCGATTATTATCAAGACGTCTTTCTCTTGTGTCTGTAAAGGGACATGTACAGATGTGAGGAATGAAAGCATATTTGAAATGAAATGAAATGAAATTTTGAGTTTTACGTCCCACGGTTATGCCGGTTAGGCTAAAGGAGACGGTGATAATGAGTAATGAATGAAATGGTGGAATGAAGAAAGTGGGAGGAAACGGAAGAACTCCGAGAAAACCCACGCACACGGTGTTTGTCCACCACAAGGTTCACTTGGCGGGAGCAGGGTTTGAACCCGAGACCCCTAGCACCAGAGGTGAACGCTCTACCACTGAGCCACCGCGGCCCCTCCGAAAGCATATTTGAGTAAATGGTTAAGTGAATTATTGTATTTTATGCCACAGGAGCATGGAAACCAGGCAAAAATTATGTAAAACAACCAAGGCTTTCGAAATGTGACTGTGAGAAAGAATGGGGATCATTAGTTAATAAATTGCAAAAGTAATGAGGAAATATTGGAAAAAGCAGGACATAGAACAATATCCGAAATAAAAATGGGAGAGGAATTGGTTAGGATATTACTTGAGAAAAAATTGTATTCTGTGAGACATGCTAGAAGTATAATGGAAGGAGATTAGAGAAAGGAAGAAAAATATTGAAATTGCTGGACGATATTATAGATGACTATCCTTACCACAAAAGAAAGAAGTTCGAGACCCATGGTGCAATGGAAGGTTCCAATGGCCCGATGGCAATGGCAGAATACTTGTGAGTCAGGTAGTAATGATTATTATGCAATGCAAAACGTCTAAAAACATTTTGCATCAATTAGATTAGTAGATTCCAGCATAAAGCACTGATGTGTATACTGATATATCCAAATATAAAATCCTCTTTCATTTACAAAGAAAAAATATAGATGCAGTTTTTTTTAATGATTATACCAGAGGCAATTAGAGTAAATACAGTATGCGGTTATTGGATACAAAGATTACGCACGAGATGAAGTTTCCCACTCGACCAGTATGCCGCCAGATAGAATTGCACCCAACTAGAAATTATACAACTACTCTTTTTTTTATCTTGCATAACTTCCTCCTGCCCGCATATCTACCGATTCTTCTGTAACTAAACGCTCCCAGTTTTCTGGAGGCTATCCATTCCTCCAGCGTAAGTGCGGTAGCTTTTCACGTGTACAAAGTAGCCACCGACCTACGCTTTCATTTGCATAACCTGCCCCAGTAGAGCACATAAAACAGATGAAGATAGAAGAGATTTTATTGTTGTGTCTTTTATCTTTCTTTCTTTTTCTAAAAAAAAAAGAAAGAATCTTTTCTTTTATTCTTTGGCTACAAACCCTACGGTGTTATGGAAAAATTCTTGTTTCTGTCCGGGTACAGACCTAGTAGTTATTCTATCTGTATAGACAGTTATTAAGAGGACAATGGTCTATGACGCCTTTATGAGGTGTAATCGGTTGGCAATCATGCCATCCTGGAATCACAAGGTAATTGTTATTATGTGGTAGCGCATGACCTTACAAGTCAGATACCAAGGATAGTTGCACACCACTCCTCCTTATTACTTTCGAGTTATCTTAAAGAAGATTTTTTTTTTTTAACATGAAGTGAAGAGAATGTCTAGTGGTGAGAAATATATTGATGCGATCTTAAACAGATGTGCAAATGACTAACGTTGATACATGTTTCCATTTATAGCAGTTTTTAGCCCCTTTTTACGATAAGAGGAAGCAATGAAATGGGCCATTCCTGAAACATTTGGTAAAGCACTACAAATGTTTAGGTATTCAATGGAACAGTCACATTGTATAAAATTAGCATTAGTAAAGTAAAGTGCAAATGAACATACTAATAATAAAGGTAATACAGAAAGGTAAATTGAAACTCAATATTAAAACTATTTGTTTAGTAAGACCGTACTAATTTTAATTGTTATTCTCCAAGCTATCTTACACATACATACAAAGGTTTCTCTAATGGTAGCTACCATCAAAATGGGCGACTATATTGTATTTTAATACACTCAATATCTAAAGTCTTTCCATTATTATAACTTTATCATATCCTCCTACAACATCTACTTAACTACATTACTCTGTTTTCTTTAAATAAGAAGGAATTTTCTCGTGGCGCAGACATACTGTACATCTGAGTCGTCAAATATGCTGGATTTCTTTTTTTAAATAATAATTTTCATTTTCCGTGGTACTGTTTTTATATCTGAATCTTGGTATTTAGTCAATTATTTATTCGCATTTTTGGTCTATTTTTGTGTGATTCTTTCCTTGAAAATATTCTTATTCGCCGAAGAATTTTGCATTACACTACAATTTATTTATTTACTTTTTAAAAATGTCAATATACGAAGGACGTTATAAGTTTTGCACAGATAGATATAATATTTTTATTAGTTGCAATATGACATGAAATTATTTTAAGTGAACATACCTTGATCCTTTTGGCTTCAAAATAGTAATAATTGTTGTTTTCTATTGTTCACAGATAAATCACGTCGGACACTGACGTAGACATCAGGACCTGACAACGGTCGGTAATGAAATTCCTGTTCAAAACCGGTGATGAATCAACCACATCAGTTCAACATAGTATCCAAAGTTATTGCAGCGGTTTAAAAAAAAATCTAGACCTTCCAGATCAGGCCCGAAAATGATGACCTCCTTTTTCTGGGAGCAGCACGGTGTCATTTTCATAAATGTCTTGAAACATAGCTCCACAATTAACAAGAAGCGTTATTGTTTGTCACTGGATGTGCTCTCCAGATCAAGAAACTGGAGCTGCAAGGTAGTCATCAAACTCCATCATAACAATGACAGGCCTCACACAGCCATGATTACACAGTAGGAAATCATGAAAATGGGATGGGAAGTCGTCACTCAGTGTCCCTATAGTCCGGACTTGACTCCTTCGAATTTCTTCCTGTTTGGTGGTCTGAAGACCTACGAGGAAAATACATTTGACGTTGCTTCTGTCTTAGAAAGGAAGTGAAAAGATAGGAGTAGCAATTGTTATAATAAGATGGCCGTCTTTAAATCCATCACGTTAGTAAACATGCTAGGGATATGAAACTTACTACTATAAAAACTCCTATTAAAAACAAGCGGGTATATTCCACAGTGTTAGCGAAATTCCGCCACACCATTTCCGGAAATTCCGCTTTTAAAGTGAGAAGGTAGCAATTTATTATTATTATTTTCTATATATAGAAATGAATTCGAGATTGTCAGTCCCATCATCAGGAAAAATGTGATGGACTATTTAAAATAAAGTTTTGAACACAGCACTTCAGCCGGCATGGCTTCTTACCATTTCACTTTGAAATGCGTATTCTAAGGGAGGAAGAGGTTTAAATTTTTCGCAAAGAATAATGCTATAAACGTATTCCTGGCATGCGAAGAACGGAAGGAAAGGCTGAAATATGAGGTGCTAGTCTACTGACTGAGCAAATGTGAGGGGGAGGCGAAGTTCCCAGCTAGCCGAAGGTTAGTATTGTATGTGTCTTAGTGGATAGGTGCTGACTGCCACGGGTGCTGACTGCCACAGCCAATTATTGGTGCTGACTGCCACGACTGGCATTGATTGCAAATATCATGGTGCTGACTGCCACGACGGTGTGCTGACTGCCACGAGCCTGGAGAAAAGGGGGCAGTAGCTCCCCCCGCTTTAAGTTACAAAGTTCCTCACTAGGTGGAACGACATAAGCTTTGATGTTTATAAAGGGATTATTTTTTTCCGTTATACGTATAATTTGAATATTTCGTTGTTTATACTAATTGTTTCATTGTATTATTTAATGGATCAAGTACTGTAAAGAAAAAAAATGGTATGTATATATTCATTCTAATAATGTTTTTTAAACTCTTCCAAATCTTTTAATAATTTTTGTATTAAGAGAAACCAAAACTCGAGAATTGTGACGTCGATCACGAGTTCATCGAAACCCAGCTCGTCTTGCTCTTACCGTCAATGATGCTGCCATACAGCACTCAAAGACAGTGAAATACTTGGGTATAACATTTGATCATCATCTTACATGGCGTCCACACCTCGCTACCGTTGTAAGCAAAGCCAAAAATAGATTAAATTTACTTAAATGTCTCATAGGTACAACGTGGGGTCTCCATTCTTCTACGCTTATCAATACCTACAAGGTCTTCCTCCGTCCCGTTCTTACATATGGTTTTACCTCATGGATATCAGCAAGCGCAAAACATTACGAAAAGCTGTTAATAATGGAACGACATGCTCTCCGCCTAGCGTACCGCATTAAATTACCAAGTCCAACCCGTGAATTGTACGACCGCATCACATTTCCTCACCTTCTTTATCATATTGAAGCTCTTCGTATTAAATATATAACTCAACGCTATGACAGCGAACACGCTTTATTTTTTGAAACCGTTTACAGTGACGCTCCCTACACTCACAGCCATCACCACACGTCTACACCTCTCTCACTGCTTTTCGCATTATATAAATATACCGTACCTCCAAATCATCCGGACTATAACATCATCAGTATCCTCAGCACATCAGACGTACCGGCCCATATCTCACCTTCATATCATGCACATTAAACACGCTTGTTACTAAAAGGACCTCCTCAAGTATAACAATAAATAAATAAAACTTATGGAAGTTTAATAAAGTTAATAAATGTCTCTTTGCCCAACAGAAATTCATTTTTTTTTTCGTCAGGATAATGGTAAATCTCTTTCCCAAATAGAGGGTGTAGCCCTTGCAATGGGTGCTAGCTACACCATAGCTAGCGAACTAAAAAAAAAAGAGAATTGTGAAAAATGCTTCTTTAACAAAAATGCTTCTTTAACCACCCATAGCCCATTTATTGTTTCCATATATTGCAATAGTACATCTACCTCTCTTCCCCTACAGAGGGCGTAACCCTCTTCGGGTAGTTGCTAGCAATTGCTAGCAGGCAAAAAAAAAAGAGAGAGAGAGAATTGTGTTATATCATTTGAGTTTAAAATGGAGTTTACAACGTCACAGAGAGGAAAACCCGTTTTAATGCACCATGGGTTCCAGTATCATTTCCAAAGAGAGAATGAAGACGGTAGTGTATGGGTAAGGCAAATGATTTGACTTTTTGTTTTCGTTTTTATTCTCAATATTTATTTTTTTCTAATTTGTTTCAAACATGTTTGAGAATATTTAGAACAAAAACACTCTTGAAAAGCCTAACAGACCATTGGAATTGACCAAGGACTTGTCCTGGAAGACGGTAACAGTCCAATGGTATTGTGGATAGAGTGTGTTTTCAATATCTTTTAAACTTGTTTCATAACTTTTAGAACAGTTTAAGATAATTTCCATTCCAAGTATTAAGAAAAAAAACTTGGAAAACCTAACAGACCATTGGAATTGACCAAGGACTTGTCCTGGAAGAGGGTAACAGTCCAATGGTATTGTGGATAGAGTGTATTTTGAATATTTTTTTAAAACTTGTTTTAAACATGTTTTCGACATTTTAGTATTTTTGGTTCTTTTCAGCTATGTGTGAAAAGCAAGAAGATGGGATGTCCAGGTAAAGTTAAAACTGAAAACGACGTTGCACCAAGTCTGCTGAGTAATCACACTTGCACGCTAGATCTCGCAGCTTGCGAAGTAAGAAAACGACTTGCAAACTGTAAGAAAAGGGCCCGAGAGGATGTTCTAACACCTGTGTGTGAAATTTTTAGAGAAGAGATGTCTGTTCCTATAAACCAGGGACTGGATCTTGTTACTACAATTCCATTGTATAGTCAAAGGAAGGGTTATTTAAACAATGCTAGGAGGACGATGCTGGGTATAAAGCAAAACAATTCCACATCTAAAGAGCTAGATTTTCCGGAGGATCTTCTTCGCTTCGAAGATGGAACTTCCTTTCTGCAATATGATAAATTGCAACAGGATAAAAGAATTTTATGTTTTGGATATGATGGTCTGAGGCCAGCGCTGAGGGGCAGCCAGCAGTGGTTTTTGGATGGAACTTTCAAAAACTGCTCGAAACAATTTGCGCAGCTGTACACAGTTCATGCTGACATAGGGAGTTCAAATGATAATACATCAATCGTACCGGTTTTGTACGCACTGCTCTCTGACAAAACAGAAAATACATACAGAGACCTGTTTTCCTTTGTTAGAAGTTGGTCTGAACAACACGATCCTAGTGTGTTGAAAGTGGACTTCGAAAGTGCAGCTATCAATGCATTAAATTCTGTATTTCCAAATTCACAGGTATCTGGCTGCAACTTTCACTTTAACCAAAGCATTTGGCGGAAAGTACAGGATATAGGTTTGGTGAGCGACTACCTGCACAATGAAGAAGTGCGCCTCCACATCCGTATGTGTGCATCACTGGCACTTATACCTATTGAATTTGTTGATGATGGTTAGTTGCTTATCATGGAGCAGTGCCCACGTGGAGAAAAAGTTGAAGCCTTCAATGATTACTTCACGCAACAATGGCTAGAAAACCCTACCATTCCTGTCAAGACTTGGAACTGCAGCGGCCAGAGGCACCGCACGAACAATGGTGTTGAAGGATGGCACCATCGGCTAAACAATGCAATTTCCAAGAACTCCCCACATGTTTTCACACTGCTCAAGACCCTAAAGAAAGATGCAAAATCAAATTATTTTACTTACAACAAAGTTAAATTACAAGTTCCAGCGAAAAAGAGGAAGCTAGCCTACACAAAAGTTGACGACAGGATCCAAGTAATTCTACAAGATTTGCTAATCCATGGTAACTTGCGAAAATGTCTTAGAAGTTTGGGCTACATACATAAATTAGAGTAGTCGTCAGTATATATTAGTAATTTTTGTAATGATTTTTATATATCAGTATATATCAGTATAAGCCAGTATATATTAGAGGCATTTTTGTAATGATTTTTATTTTCTTTTTTACTTCACGACGTAGTATTGAACAAGTCTCCTGGACGACGTGCGTACTGAAGAAAGCAAGTGACAAGGTTCCTATCCAAGCCGCCTGAACGTATGGATTAAATGTGGTGTTAAAATTCATCGCGTTTCTTTCATGCTTCTTGGCGTCCGGTAACGTTACGTCTAGCAACTTTCTCTCAGGATCGTGGCAGTCAGCACGCCGTCGTAGCAGTCAGCACCTTGATATCGGTAATCAGCGCAAGTCGTGGCAGTCAGCACCAATAATTGGCTGTGGCAGTCAGCACCCCACCGTCTTAGTGATTAAATGATGTGCTTCCATTTTTTTTTTTTTTTTTTTTTTTTTACCCCTATGGTTTAGATTCTGTTCCACTTGATGATTTCCAGTGAAATTATTCAGTGACTGATCTGTTATGTAATTTACTGACTTTTCAATTGTATATTTTATTTTTAGATACAAGTTTGTTGAAAGGATTGCTATATTTGTTGGGAGCATCTAGACTAACAATATGTGATGCTGTACTGTTTCATTCGATCTTTTGCAATTGTGGGTCATCATATATATATATCACAAATTTGATTACATATTTTACTATATGTAAGTTACATATACTACTTTACTACTTAATATTTATACATATATTAGCTACTTTACTTTACTACATATAGTACTTTAGTACTTTATATTTTACTATATGTGTGTAAGACAGGGGCAGATCCGGGGGGGGGCGATCGCCCCCACCCGCAGAAGAGGAAACTTTCTTATTTTATATATATATATAAATAAAACCCATCCCAAAGTTTGGAGCCCTTAAAAGTAGCAGTATGACAACCCGCCGCCCCCCCCCAGAAGTCGGTGCTGGATCCGCCCCTGGTGTAAGATATATATTACAAATTTAATTACATATTTTACTTCATTCAATTGTACATTTATTATGTAATAATATTGTAGGCTCTTAATATTTATTATGTTCCATTTTTGTGCAGTTAATATTCATTAAATTGTAATATATTTAGTGCCTTTAAACATATACATGACTTTACTATTTCATTTGTATATAAGAATGCTTGTCTTATCGTAAATACTCCTGTTTCAAAGTTAGTTGATTATACGGATAATTTATATTTAAGTGTGATATAATATGTTGGTACAGATACTGATGCATCTACTGCTATGTTCATTTTTGAGCTACCTGTATAATAGTTACATTTTGTTTAGTACTTTTTATTTGACCAAACCATATAGCAGGAACTATGGTATTTGATAATTTCTTCATGTTAACTAGAGAATTTTTGAAAGTATATATAATAGTTGTTGACGTGAAATAAGATTAACAGAGTAGGATTGGACATTTTGATATCTTATTATACAGTCGTAGGAATGAGTATGATATAGACTAGTGGTTCTCAACCTAATTCCTACCACGGCCCCCATTTTATCATATCCTTTTAACCAGTGACTCCCTCATAATTTCTGGTTTGTTATAAGCTTGTGTGGAATTTTTAATATACCTATTGCGGAGATCTCACGATATTCGCCTGTTTCTATAATAGTAGAATCCATTTCTTGTATATAGTGGATATAGTAACTTCCTTAAAACCGAACGGATTAAAACCAAATTTGGTCAGTTCATTCATATTACAAATATCAAATCCCATCCGTCATTTTGTTTCAAAATGGAGGACGTTTGAAAATTTTAAAACTTCATAACTCCCCTAATTTTGGGTCAGATGATAAAAAAAATAGATTTCTAATTTTGATTTTAAAAAACTTGGATAGTTGTCTGAAAATTATTGAGTATTTTAAAAGACTTGATAATGGGCATCACGAAGATTGAATCGGACATCAGTGAAATCACACCATGCACAGATATCTCATTAGCTTTCAATTTTAATTGCATTTCAATTTGCAGGTTTCGTTACATTTGTATGTTTCTAGTATTTCAATATGGAAGTTCTTATTAATTTCATATCATACCTCTTTCATTTAAATTGATTTTTAAACTCTGCACCCGTTGAAAATGTTCAATAGACTTACTTTATGTTATTCTTAACTGTATGTATAACAATAAAAATGTGTCTATCAGAACAAAATTCAAAACAATATTTAAAAATATTTTCCGGTATTAGATTCTAATTATAATTATATCTTCCGCTTATCTTCGCCACCCCGATGAAACCCTCTCGCGATCACCAGGTTGAGAAGCCCTGCTATAGACTCAAGGAAGTTTATTGTTACATGTTAACTTTTTTTTTTTTAATTTTATACAAATAACTTTCGAGACATGTTAAGTGTAAGCAACTTTGATATTACTAGTCTGGATAGAATATATTTATATGATGATTGTGTGATTTGAATATCCAACGAAGTAGTTACTGTTTCTACTAGAAAAGCATTTTTTAAAGTCAGTAATTGGTAAGTTTAGTCCTAGATATTTGATTGTTTCGGATTGTCTGTTATCGTGATTATTAATTTGTATTATTTATTTCAGAGTTATGTTACATTCTTGAAAAGGACACTGAGTCGATAAAGTGTAAAAAGCTTTTTAGACCACTCATCCTGAGTGAGGTTTCCCTAGTTTTTTCCTCATTCACACCAGGCACATGCGGGCATGGTACCTAACATATAGATCCCAGACTGTTTCCTTCCTTCCCTTTCCTCAGATAGTGTGATCGCCGACGGACGTCATCCCTCATACATGACGGGCTAACATGGCCATAGATGCCGAAAGCCCAGAAATCTAATTCCTAAATCCTACGTTCCTTGGAAAAGTTTATGATTTTTCTTTTATCCCAAGTTGTATATAACGGTCTATATTGCTTCAATCTATTATTGTTTGTAACGCTTTTACTAATTTTTATTTTTCTTGTGTTATATCTTGTGTTTTGTGAAAATTATTGAGTCATGTGCATTTAGTTTCTTCATTAAATGTAACATATAGATTTAATGTGAGACTGAATTTGCTTCCTTAGGTTTCTCTTTTATATTTTTGACAAGATCACCTATTTTATTTCCTGTTTTCATAAATGTTTATATATTAATAAGAAGTTATTCTAATACATTTTTGAGATATATTAGTCTTGTGCAGATATTGGATGAAACTGATGGAAAACACTGTGTCATAGGTGCTTGAAAAGTTTTTGCTTATTAGTTATATAATTCGTTTGTTTGCAAAACAGTTCCAAATTTACATTATTAAATTTTAGAAAGAATTTAAAGTTCATTTTTGTGTGAGACTTGTTATATTATTACGGAATATACTGTGATAATCTGTAAACTCTATTAAATATTTAATATTGTTTGCTGGATTTTTTACAAAGCACAAAACTGAGCTACTGGATGGTATACATTATGGGCCATAAAGTAATAATATAGTATGTGTTATGGACAAGTATACATATTAACATATTTACAATATTTCTATGATATAGGCATTTGTGCAGTGTTCTGTATTTTATTGTTAGTGTTACACAATATAACTTATTCCTTATTTCGGTATTTTTTGTGTATATGTGTATATTTTATATCGTCTAATCCTGGAGTTGACTTTTTCTTCATAGTTTTCAGTACTTATTTGCAATTCATCAAAGGATAGAGATAATTCCAATTCTGTGCGTTTGTGACCAAATATATTTTTTTAATATTCTAGTATGAAGTTAGCTCTGGTATTGAGTTCTGGTATTCGTACTACTACGTAACGAAGCATTCACCTCATCTACAGTTCCATCCAAAGAAACCTGGTCCGCTAACACGTTTGTTGGACAATGCATCCCACACTGTGATGTCAGCTTGGTTCGGTTGAGAAAGGACGGTAATATAAGGATTGTCAAACAGTTTTTGTCTGTTTACATAATATAATATTAAGAGCTTTAATATCTGCGGGGCTCCCATCAGTGAGAGAACCGAATGGATGTAGCCGTTCAGACGGAAAAAGACCTGATGGTATGACATTAGTACCATGGAAGAAAGGAAAGACATTGATTTGGGATTTCACATGTTCAGATACTTATGCCTCCTCCAACCTTCAATATTCCTCAGTACAAGCTGGACTCTTAGCTGCTCGAAGAGCAAAAGAAAAGAGGAATAAATATAGTAATCTACTCGATAACTATTGCTTTGTTGCAATAGCAATTGAGTCTAGCGGTTCTTGGGAAGAAACCGGCCTCAAATTTATAAATGAAATCGGCCACCGTCTATCAATTAAATCAGGAGATACTCGAGCAAAATCTTTCCTAATACAACGAATTAGCATAGACATTCAACGTGGGAACGTGTCGGCTGTTATGGGAACGTTACCCATCGGTAAAGAACTAGAAGAGGTCTTTCTTCTGTGATTGTAGAGCAGGGAGGTTTTGAGTAAAAACAAATCATTGATGCAACAATTTATGTAACAACCGAGCAAGGAGTAGGGAGAGACAGCTCACAGTCCATAAGTTTATATGAAAAATTACGGCAGAATGCTGTACCGTACGTCAAGACAGTGACATAACATGACCTGTTGGAGCCATTGAAATCAGAAGGTTTAGTATTACCTGCCAAACGGTATGGGAACAAAGGTGTGTATGCGAGCTGTGGTTTCTTGGAAAATATCTCCGATCATGCTGCAATTTGAGGAGTCATGTATGTTAGGAAGCTCTCTGAGGCCAGCAAAGCGAAACAAGAGGCACGTAGAACAGGTGAATAAGAAAGTAAAGAGACAGAGAAGATTTTAAGCGTTCTTGATGTTAGTAAAATTGTAAATCATGAAAAACTACTAAAATTTCTCTTTAAAAAACTTGAAAATTTTCATCTGACCAGGTAATCTTATTAAGAAGGTCTGGTACTAAACCGATTTGATCATGCATCAGCTTGCACAGCTCCAATTGGTGATCGGGGTCATCCCTCCAAATTTAAGGATAGTAAGATACAGAATACTGGTTTGGATTTATTGTTATGAAAAAATATACCTAAACGTGAAATCAATAGTAAAACAACCTTTGGTTTTCCCAGTAAGTCTATGAACCCATTTTAAGGTTAAAAATTAAACAATTTCAGTTCATTATATTTTGTTGGTTTTACGTGTAAATCTTGCCTATGAAAAAAAAACAAAAGTTTCCAAAACATTGGAAAGTAAATGGAAAACGTAAGAGCAAAATGTTGTTAGTGAACAGTCAAAAGGAAATTTCAGAGATGAAACACATAAGGTGTATATCAAATAATAGATCTTATTCAGCTAAACAAAATGATATGCTTCAAGATAAATTCTCATGCATTGATTTTGAGAAAATCGAGAAAAGCTTTTTCTCAACACGAAAATTGATGCTATACAACAGTGATTCTCGAAGTGAGATCCGCGACGCCTAAAAATTGAAATGTGTTGTAATAAAATGAAACTCAGCTGTTATGCAAGAAGTATTTTTAAGATGGAGCTGTGGACAGTACGAGTGCAAAACAATAACTATTCATCATTTCCAGTGCTCAAGGATTTCATTAATTTTTCAGGTGAAAAACTCTTTACTGAAATGCACAAAACACTTGCAGGACACCTGAGATCATTAGCTATAAGTTTTCGAGAATATTTCCCTGTCCCATAACCTGATAATGGTTGAATTGAAAATCTTTCACTAACGTAAAAATCCATGACATACAAGGTATGGAGCTCTCTAACACAGAACAAGAACAGTTATTGGAACTATCCTGTTATAATTCATGGAAAAACGTTTTCAAAGAAATGAACTTTGTAGCTTTTGGTTGCGCGTGCTCTGTGACTTTGACGAGTTGTCTAAAAAGGCATTGCAACATTTGATGCTTTTCCCTACTACTTACTTATGTGATCAGACCTTTTCTGTTCTTTGCAGTATTAAAACTTTAAAGCGAAATCGTCTTAATGTGTAATCGGATCTAAGATTGATAGTGACAAAACTTATTCCAGATTTCAACGGAAAAACACAAAGAATTTCATTCCTCACATTAGTGACCCGACCTTTGAGAACATTGTTTATCAAGTGGATTTCCCTTATTAAAAAAACTCAATCTTGAAAGTTACTGTATTTTCAATTGAAACTTCGTTCATTAGGGAACAATCATGTATCTTTAAAATAAATTACGTATTGCATTATTTCTTTTATTTTTTTGTCAGTGATAATTCTAATTAGTATATTTTTTAATACCATGTGAAATTTCAGATGGCATTTCAGATGACTTCCCGAATGAACTGGAGGTCCGCAGATCACTTTCCGAATGAACCGAGGGTCCGCGTTATTGGAAAGTTTGAGAACCACTGCTATACAAGAACCACGCCACATATTATGGTTATATTGATAGTTAATATGTCCACATCAAACCTTTCATTATAACATTAGCAAGAGCCAAGAGGACAATACACACTGCTGTTAATGAGATAGTTAGTTATCATGAAATCTAAAACTTTTAATTTTTAAATTATATAATTTGTTAACAAAATAATATTATATACGTAAGGACAGATATTACATATGTGATTACTAATATTACAATTGTGTTCATTTACTACTTGTAAATAGTGAATTTTAAAAATCAAGGCAAGAAAATCATTTTTGAAATCTTTGCTTTTCTCTCGCAATACCATACCAAGCGTGTGAAAACACAGTTTTCCTTAGCATTGAATAAAAAATAATGGGTGTAAATTAAACAAAAGTATTTACTCTAATTAATATATATTAATTAGAGTCATTAATAAATTATATATTTATATTAATTAGAGTAAATACTTTTGTTTAATTTACACCCATTATTTTTTAATTCAATGCTAAGGAAAAATGTGTTTTCACACGGTTGGTATGATATTGTGAGAGAAAAGCAAAAATTTAAAAAATGATTTTCTTGCCTTGAGTTTTAAAATTCACTATTTACAAGTAGTAAATGAACACGGTTGTAATGTATGTGTTTTTTCTGCACATAAGTCTAAACATAATTATGAAAATCATTGACCATAAATTACAGTTCACAATTTACCAAAGAAATTACAATTACACAATTGACAATAAGTTTTTTTTTTCGTTTAACTTCGTAGATTTAAATCAACAACAGTATAAATTCATTTAAAGGCATACTGAAAAAAAAATATTTACAAGAAAATTGTTACACTTTTTTTGTTGTTGTTGTTTTAAAAAAACAATGTTTCAGTTGAATGAAACATAGGAATTATTTTTATGTGCAATTAGAATGTAATGGGTTCTTGATTGGCCAACACACGAAAAGAAAGAAAAAAAGCATAACACGAGCTAGTGCTTTGTTTTTTCATGATACGAAAAACAAAAACACAAACACAAACATAGTGGCGGTAAACGATTGTTCACAAGCGAAGATGGGAGAAAGGATGGGAGGAGGAGGAGGAGGAATAAAACAAAATATAATTGATTCGCTTTAAACATTGATGACATATGACAAGCAAGAAGATGCAGATATAATTTTCACTGAAAGAAGAAATGGATGCAGCAGCATGATTAGCGGTAAAAAAAAAGAAAGTAACAAATCTATCTGTACGGTTTGGGAGGCAAGAAATGGAATACTTTTTTTTTTATCTCAATATGAAAATAATGAGTTTTTCATACTTGTATGGAAACAACAGATTCAGATCGGCCACAAACGAATGTCACATTCATGTTATAACTGTTACATTTGACCGAGACATGATAATTCAACCTTACACAAGAAGTTGTTGGATTTTTTTTTCAATTGCTCTCCATTACATAAAATAGATGCCATAATGGAAAATCTCTCACGTGTATAAAGGAAAACTGGTAAATAGGAGGAAAAAATGTATAATGTAAAACATGCCAACATTTTGAAATGTTGATGCTTCAGATACAAGATGAGTAATTTTGTTGTACAAACATTTTTTTTTTAATAAGGTAGGTTTCGTCTTCTTTTACAATATGTTCGACGAAATGTGACCAATAATAGGGCTTCTACAGAAAGAAAAACAAGTAAATATTTTTCTTCTTAAATTCTTCGTTAATTTCACAGTAGCAGTATTTTGTATTATCTCAATGTATCCCAAAGAGGTTGATTCACTTATATTTGAGCCGAATATGAATGTGCCACTTATTTAGGAAATGCCGTGTTTGCACCACCAGTTGAGTTCGATCTGCAGGCCACCTGCACTGACTATTGCGCGGGTTCGGAGTTTCCATTGCTTGGCAGCTCAATCATGTGTAATGCGTCCCATTTCTCTTTACAGGCTTTCCACATGCCTTATTCTGGTGCAGTTAAATCTGGTTCATGTCTTATTTGTACAATGCTGGGATTTCATACTGGTATATTTCAGTCAGGACATGAATGTGGTAGTACGCAGCATTCACGTTTCGCCCCACCTTTCGAAGGCACAATTTATCTCTGTACGAGAAACCGACCACAATCATGAACACTTCTGGGAAATGTTTCTAGTTGCTCGCGTCCGTATGGTGTGCCTAAAACTCTATGCCGCATATTTCCATATAATACGATTCACAGTGGCACAACCTACACGAAAATTACGCACTTAAAACATTTTTACGATGCGTGATGCCGTGAAATTAGTGTCGGAAAGGGTTACAACGAACCCCTTTTTATAATCTGTTCAGTTTCGGTGGCATCAGACGACATTCGACCACTTTGCTCTACTACGTAACTAAGGAGATAGTATTGCTTGCCTCGTGGCAATCTCACAGCGATAGGTTGCGATGAGTGGTACAGTTGTAAATTGACTTCGGCTCAATATAACGAATCAACCTCTGTATAGGTATTCAATCTGCCATTCAAAGCGAACGTTAAGTTATTTTCCAATATTCCATATGTTTTTTTTTTTCTAAGAGAGTATGTTGTCTCCTATTTACAAAAAGCTAATTCCAACTGTACACCTAAATAGCTAATGTATTGCTGCTGAATTATGTGCATGTATCTTCTGGGAGGCTCATGAAGTATCATGTATCTTCTGAGGTATCATGTAACCAGTTCCGTTTATCATCCATCCAAGCATAATCTTTTCTACAATAGATTACACATACAATACCTTACATAGTCTTTTTATTTTTGTGCACTGCAATAAATGAAATGGATCTTTCACAAGGGCAACCAACTCTTGAAATCACCAGTGAATCGTTACTTTCACAACAATATTGTATGAATATCTGATGAAAAGAACATGGCAATTTCTTCTGCCATATTGCTGAATATTAATACACTGTTTAATCCACACTAAACGTAAAGATTCTGAAGCTTCCAGATTTCCTCGAAGCTTATTTCATTTCCTGATGAGATTTCACTTTTATATATTTTCGTTACAATTGTAAAATTAATCATTGTCTTTTTCTTCTATCTTCTTGTCTCTGCTTCCAGAAATTTCTTGATATGTGTCTAGCTACCATTGTATTTTTTTTCTAATATTTAATTATTCTTTAATATGTTTTTTTTCGGTTCTTAGTTCGTTTTTCATTCTTGTTACTTTATTGTTTGTGATATAATTTATTTTCAAGTGCTACTTCCAAATGGTCCATGTCCCGATATGGATTCTATAACTTATTTTAATTGTCTTGTGCACGATGTTTCTTGTATTTTCTCCTTTTCGTGAAATTGTCCATTCATTCTTCCATTTTATTTTTATAATTCTGTCAATGTTGGCATCAATATACAAAACTTCACCTGTTGTTTCCAAGGTTGTGACTCTTTCATTGTTCTAAATTTATGTTTTAACGCATAATCTTAATATTTGGAGACTAATTTGTCCTTCATTTGCTAACATTTGTATGGTTTCTGCGGGTTATTGTTAAATTATAAGTTCTAAGTAAAATTAAACTTTGCACTGTTGATAGCCCATCTTTTAATATTACGTTCTTAAAGATTTTATAGCACCAAATACCAGAACAATAACGTAATATATTGCAAGTAGTGTTATAACTTTTTTTTTTTTTTTTTTGCGGCAATTGTTACCAATTTTTTCTCTTATCTGCGTTATGTGCTTTTGAAAGTTCAGTATTTTTCCAATTCATACTACTAAATATTTCTATTCATCCACTACCTCAATTTTTGTATCCATAATTTTCATCATAGTTTTTTTTAAACAATTGACCAAAGACAATGATTTTGGCTGTACTTGCAGAAAAGCTGACTTCATAAATGATAGCGAATTCAAGCCCTTACCGACTGCAAACTCATTGAGAATAGAAAATCTAAACCCTTATTAAATTCGAGTTTTATCGAGGCTAGTGAGCACAAGTCCATAACGAATATAAACCTCATTGTGGGTAATGAGCCAAGCCCTTTGCGAGTGCGAGCCACATTGAAGATTATAAGCTCAAGCCCTTAGCGAGTGCGAGTTTCATGGAGGATTATAAGCCTAAGCTGCTAGCGACTCCGTGCCTGATTGAGGATAGCAAGCCCAAGCCTTTAGCGAGTGTGAGCTTCAATAACGATAGAAATTCCAAAGCCATTAGTGACCGCAACTCTCATTGAGAAAAGCGAACCCCAAGCTCTTAGGAATTGTAAGTCTTATTTACGATAGCGAGATGAAGCTCTTAGAAACTGTGAGGCTCATTGAGGATTACGAGCCCAATCCCTTAGTGAGGCGAGTCTCGTTGAGGATAACGAGCCCAAGCCCTCAGCGAGTGTGAAGCTATTCAGAAAAGCATGCCCATACCCTTAGCGACTATAAGCCTTATTAGGAATAAAGAGCCAAGGCCTTTAGTGACTGCGATCATCATTGAAGAAAGCGAACTCCGGCTCTTAGCGAGTGTGAGTCTCATTGAGGATAGCAAGGCTATTAGCGACTGCGAGCCTCAATAAATATTAGGACCTTAGTGAGCGTGAGCCTCATTGAGGATAGCGAACCCAAGTCGTTACCGAATATGAGCATCACTTACAACGATATTGTATATCTATTCTGTGAATTACTTCCATTTTTGTCTTGTAGTTATTTTGGGCAACGGTGCTTAAAAGTGTACAATCTGTTGTGAAGAAGAGGAAGAAGAAGAAGAAGAAGAAGAAGAAAAGATATGATATGTGGTTGATTTTAAATGTAGAATGAAAGATTCATCTCAATGCCCTAGAATATATGTTGATTTTATATAGTTAATCTGTAATTGTGGGGACCGTAACCACAGACAGTTTATTGTTTAGAGTTGCTATGGCAGCCAAACAAAAATAAATGGAGATTTTGAAGAATAAACGGTAGTTATGAGTTATATGTGATGTGTCTAATTTTCTGGTTATAAAATCATTAATTATTGCGAATTTTTGTATTAATTTAGTGTACTTAAACGTGTTGACATATCCAAATATTCGAACTGTGGGCAATAAATGTAACGAAAGAGAAATACGTAAAATAACGTTACATTTATAGATGGTGTTTACCGACCGGGATCCTTGAGATTGATTTGAAGTTGAGTAAGCAATCTCATAACTTTCAACACGGAGTTTACTATACTAAGGAGTAAAAAGAAAATTTATAGAAACATTAAAATGCATGTTTCCAGAAGTGAAAATATAAATGAGAATGTTGGTGATATTGCAATATCAGGTACTTACACATCAACGAACGTGGCTGATCTTATAAGACAGCTTGGTCAGCAAATGTCACAGCAACAGAAGCAGACGTCACAACAAATGACAGAACTATCACAGCAGATGGATGCTAAGTTTCAACAAATAGATGCCAAGTTTGAGCAAATAACTCAACAAATGGACATTAAAATGGATAATAAATTAGAGCAAATAACTCAACAAATACACTATAAACTAGAACGAACTGATGGTAAGATGGAACAGATTTTGCACCGATTCACGGATGTACAAATTTCTGTAGAAGTGGTTGAAACTTTAGTGAATGAACATACCAGTCAAATTAAGGAATTACAAGAAGAAATAAATACCATCAAAGAAAAGTTTAGTATTACAAATGGTGATCCAGTTCCAGCTGTCAACACAGAACATGTGACATATCAACCCGGAGTAGCTGTAGAAGATAGTGATTCACATGAAGGATATTCAGAGAAGGATGATAGTGAAGCTAGTATCGTGAGAGATGAGAGAAGAAATCATTCATCTCACCACAGGAAAAACATTCATATAAATTCCAAACATTGTAAGCATACTAGTAAAAGTAATCATTTTCGTTTTAGTGAAATTAGATCTCTAACAAAATTTAGTGGAAGATCAGAAGACATCCCGGCCAGCACATTCTTAGAAAAGTTCGAGGAAGAATGTGATTTAATTGGAGTAGACAAATCTAAATTTTTGAAAATTCTGCCGCATGTTTTACTACCACCATGTTCCGTATGGTTCAAAGCGATCAGAAGTAATTTACGTAATTATTTAGATTTTAAAAATATCTTACTTTCTAATTTTGAAAACGATTTCATGTTGGCCAATAGAGACGCCTTAGTTCGAAATAGACATTATAACCCAAAATTGGATAAGAGTCTCACTGATTTTGTGATATCCGTATATAATGAATTGAAGTTAATTAATCCATACCAACAGGAATCAAGAGTAATAGCATCAATCCGAATCTTGTTACCTTTTAAGTTGCAACAAATGTTGATTTCTGCACAATGCGTTAATTTCAATCACCTTATTATGATAGTGCAAAATTTTGAAAGTCAATCTATGTTGCAGGCTAATAATAATCGGAATCAAGCCAATACTAATCGTAATCAAGTTAGTTATGTACCTGTTCGCAACATTAGTGTCAGGGAAAAAGATAATCTTAATGCGAGAAGTAATAATAGATTCCATTATAACGATAATAGAACTGAACCCAATTTTACCGGTAATAGAACCAAGTCCAATTTTAGGAGAAACAGGAACAATAATCGTAATACATTTATTAATCAAGCGAACAATAAGTTTAACTTTCCACGAAATGGATTTCATAATAGATCCATAGAAAGCAGAAATTCTCAAATTAGAAACCAAGCTACCGTGGAAGCAAATAATAGACAGAACCGTATACAAGATTGTGGCGTGCAATGTAACTTAACCGAATTCTTTGGTAATATAACTTAAGCTAATGTTGCGGCGTCCGAGAAAATATATTCAATTAATTTTTGTTTTATTTCACTTTAAATACCGTAATGATTTCATTTGTTATTCGTACTTTGTTTGAATTCTATACAGATCATAATTCTTTGCGTCATCTTAAGAAAGTACGGGGATACAATTAATTAAAACGTTAGTTCCTTCAGAAGTTTTATCCAAGATTAAGATAGATAACATCGAGTTTTCAGATTGATTCTTAATATGATAATTTCTTTATTTGTATTATTCCTGAATATGATATTGATCAATTCTTGTTTTGTCTCACTTTGAGTACTGCTATGATTTCTTTGTAATTCGCTTCTTATCAGTATTGTGCTTTCATAATCTTTTATAATCATCTTAAGTATGCCCAAACGGAAGAAATAAGTTATGTAGTATTTCAATATACTTTGATTTAATTTGTCAATGAGCTCCAATGATATTGATTAAAGAATCTATTTTAGGACCTAAATAATTAGCAAAAAGGGTCGCATCTTTGAATAAGTCCTCTTCGTCGATAATTTTGTAGAATTAATTTGGAACTGATTTTTAAATGAATATAAGAATGAGATAAAATGAAATATATATATATATATATATATATATATATATATATATATATATATATATATATATATATTATAATTTTTAGGGCTATTCGGAAAGTAATGTAACCCAGTATGTAATATATGTAACGGTCCGGGACTCTTTGTTCAATTGTAACCAATTAAAGAAGTCCTCGTCGGGAGCCATTTATACGACGATATTGTATATCTATTCTGTGAATTACTTCCATTTATGTCTTGTAGCTATTTTGGGCAACGGTGCTTAAAAGTGCACAATCTGTTGTGAAGAAGAAGAAGAAAAAAATAATATGTTGTTGATTTTAAATGTAGAATGAAAGATTAATATCAGTGGCCTAGAATATATGTTGATTTTATATAGTTAATCTGTAATTGTGGGGACCGTAACCACAGATAGTTTTTTGTTTAGAGTTGCCATGACAACCAAACAAGAATAAATTGAGATTTTGAAGAATAAAAGGTAGTTGGGAGTTATATGTGATGTGTCTAATTTTCTGGTTATGCAATTATCAATCATTGCGAATTTTTGTATTAATTAGGTGTACTTGAACGTGTTGACATATCCAAATATTCGAACTGCGGGGAATAAGTGTAACGAAAGAGAAATACGTAAAATAACGTTACACATTGACGATAAAAAGGCTAAAGCTCTTAGCAACTGCGAATCTCGTTGAATATCACGACACCAAGCTCCTAGCGACTGCGTGTCTTATTGAGAATAGCAAGCTCAAGCTTTAGTGAGTGCGAACCTTCTTGAGGACAAGAAGGCCAAAACCTATAGCGACTACAACTCTCATTGAGGAAAGCGAGCCCCAGCTATCAGCGAGTGTGAGCTCCATTAAGGACTCCTTAGCGACTGCGAACATAATTGAAGATAGAAATCCCAAGCCCTTAGCGAGTGCAAACCTCATTGACGAGTACGAGTCTGGAGCTTCTGTCGACTGTGAGCCTCATTGAGGATAGTGAGAACAAGCTCTTAGCGAGTGTGAGTCTCACTGAGGATAGAAAGGCCAGAATCCTCAGTGACTACGACCCTTACTGAGGAAAGCAAACACCCTACTCTGGAATTGTGAGCCTTATTGATGATAGCGAGACTAAGCCCTTATCGACGGCGAGCCTCATTGAGGATTGCGAGCCCAAGTTTTTAGCCAGTGTGAACCTCATTGATGATGATGAGCAAAAACCCTTAGTGAGGGTGAGCAAGCTCTTAGCAAGTGCCATTTTCATTGAGTATAGGGAACCAAAGCTCTTGCGAGCTCTCAAGATAGTGAGCCCAACCTTGAGCGAATGTGGTCCTTATTGAGAATAGCGAGCCCAAACCCTTAGTGACTGCGAGCTATTATTGAGGATGGAAATCCCAAATCCCTTAGTGACTGTGAACCTCATTGAGGAAAGCGAACACTAGCTCATAGATATTGTGAATCTGATTGAGGATAACGAGCCCAAGTCCTAAGCGATATGCAGGGGCGGATCCGGGATATGATCAAGGAAAGGACTAAACCATATTTTGCCGTTTTATCCAGTGCAAAGCAGGATTCAAGCCCATTTTATCCAGTGCATACCTGAGCGTCAAGGGGGGGGGCTATAGCCCCTATAGCCCTCCCCTTGGATCCGCCACTGGCGATATGAACCTCATTGAGGATAGCGAGCACAAGTCCCTAGCAACTGCGAGTTTCATTTAGAATAGCGAGCCCAGTGCATTGAATAAATAGCTCCCCAGTGGATGTAGGTATGTGAAAGAAGGACTGAAACATTCCCTTTTCTCGTGTATTTTGTATATGTTATGTTCACATATACCTGACACAGACAGAAACGATGCTAGACTTTAACCTCCAACTCAATAGAAACGTATACTGCACAATAAGGGCAGTTCGCATTACATTTAACCCAGTTGTGCTCAAAGATCCGCCAGAGTTATGTTGAATATCGAGTAATATATGTGTATGGTAGAATGGAGTAACAAATGTTTTTTGGTTGAACACGTGTTTCGTGCAGGTGGCTGGTATGGGGAACATGTGGAACATTATTAATTGATAAGTGGTTCAACAGTACTCGTCGAACACTAAGAATATGGATCTAAAACTATTAAAGCACTGAGATAAAGTGCATACAATTTATCTATCGCAAACCACTTCAAGAGTATATAGAAATGACCTGTGTGTTCAAGCTAAGATAAACCAATTTCAACATTTACTGTAGTGGAGTGTTTCTGTATATCTCTTTGCCATAATCCATTGTGGAACGAGTTTTTGAACGCACTGTATATTGTGTATCTAATTTGTTTCAATTTATTAACCTGCGAAAACCTTGAGATAATAATAATGATTATTGATATTACATATGAATTATAATAATAAAGCAGAGTGACGATCATGTACACGAAATTCATATTTGTGTCACACACATACACTTTTCTCTAAAAACGTAGAAGAAAGAAACAAAAAACGTGAGAAAATCACGAAACATTGCTTACTTTTAAGAGACAAGTTTTTAAATAAGAATGTGAGGAGTTTTGTTTTCCAAATAGTGGCAAGAAATTATGTATTTTTTTATATTTTGTAAAACGAAAAACATCGTATATCTGTTCTATATAACTGGCAGTTTTGTTCTTTTTCGGGTAAAATGTGTATTTTATTTTTTCCTTTTGTTTTCTGACAACGTTGTATCATTTGACCAGCGGGTTAAAAAAAATCACGGCACGCAGACCCTCTTATTTAGTAGGTGTTTCTATACAGCACGAAATACATATTGCAGCCCGAGGGTGGGCGGGGCTCTTCTTAGAAGCTTTCTTGCGATTGGTTTTTCTAGAACACTAAAAAATAAATAAATATAATAATAATAATAATAAGAAGAAATAATAACTGCTTTTTGATTAAAATTACGAATAAAGCGAAATCGTGATATTTTGATTAAAGTTATGGGTGAACATAAATCTCAAAACAAAAGGCTCAAAAAACAATCGTAAAAACATAACGAGAGTTAGGTAGTTAGTAAGAAATCCTTTACAATATATAATAAGTTCTTTCACAGTTTCTGAAATTATTATTCGAAATCTTTATGTAGCCACACTTTTTGTTTATTTTTTTACCTTTATGTTCCAATTATGCTTCGAGGGGTAAGGGAGGCGATGATGACGATAATGATTAAAGTGATGAAATGAAAAAACGGGAGAGAATGGCAAAATCCTAGCAAAACCTACGCGCATGCTATTTATCAACTGGAAAGCCCACTGAGTGGAAACTGAGATGGAAGCAGAGACCCAATACACCATAGGTGAGCGCTCTACTTGTGAGCCTCGGCTGTCCCACGATCCTAATGAAAAGCATAAATAACCAGAGATCGAGATGCAATTGTTACATGACTCAAAGCGGGACTACTTAGCGAAAAGACTAACTATGGTACTTTATTTTATTGCATCAAAAGATCCAATATATTTCAGGCAAAATTTTCTTGCAGGCCTTATATCTGAAGAACTATGTATAGTATGGCCAAACCCAAACTATCACTTTAACTCAGAATCATGTGTTAATCATGTGTTAGAAAATACGAAAGCTCAATTTAGGGTGTGTTCAAAACTTTTGTGGCCCCTGACCCAAAAACTAATTGTTGGCCAAGATCACAATATTTTTATGTAGTTTTTGATCATTCCTAAAATTGTTGGCCAAGATCGCAATCTTTTCATCCATTTTTTGGATAATTCCTAAATTTCTTGTTTATTTTGTTTCTTAGTTCAAACTGATTGATCTGCATACATATTAACTATACATACCTTAATTCCTGATTTGATTATGATTATTTCACTTATAATTCCAAATCTCTTAAGGAAATAATTCTAGAGAGCTTCGAGAGTTAAATGCCATAGGAAACAACCAAACTGAGTAAATGATGAATTCCGATTGATTGTAAGATGTGGGATTAATAATTTACCTAATGATTTACAAAAATCGGTAAGAATATTAATATGAGACTCACAAACATCATCTACAAATAAGAAAGATCTATCGTCATGATAATCATCATTGTCGTAAGCAAAAGTCATCATTGGTTAACGGTCTTCGGCTAACTTATTGGTCTTAACGTCAAAATTATCGATTTAATATCGTTCTCCAGTTGTAATTGTCTCCTAGCTCTCCGTAATTTTCCTTCCATTATATATATTCTACAACTCCTACGTAATACATTTCTCAAACACTGTTCTAATTAGCTCATTTTTCATTTTTAAAAAGTTGCCTTCATTAGTTCTTGTTTCCTACTATTTCCAACAATTTTTTTTTTCACGCAGTTTCTATTCTACTCCAATCCAATCCTTCGTACTGTACAATTCTTCAACCAAAACACTTAATAAAGTGTTTCGTTTCATCCTAATTTTTTGAGCACTTGAATCAAAACTTCATAGTTTAGAAGATCAAACGCATTATTTAAATAAGTAAAACTACAGGAACTTTCTTTCCATTTTCTAAAAGATTCTTCTTCTTTTTTTCATGATTACCTGAATTTATAATTTCCATGTTTCAAATCAGTCATCAACATCAACATATCTGCTAAAAAAAAAAAAACAATTTATGTCCACCTATCTTCTGTGAGGAGGTTTCGGTTCATTGTAATTCTTTGTAAACAGTGTGTAAGACAGCACAAGGAAGATGTACGGTTAGGAACAGAAAGAATACCATTTTCAAAAATGTAAGGGACACGGAGCATAACAAATTGGTATGA
This sequence comes from Thermobia domestica, assembly GCF_964235325.1. Lineage (NCBI taxonomy): Eukaryota > Metazoa > Arthropoda > Insecta > Zygentoma > Lepismatidae > Thermobia > Thermobia domestica. Next base: position 85,223,949 of record NC_137466.1, read on the forward strand.
AGTCAAAGTGTTAGGCAGTGAACAAAGAATGTTAATAATGAAACCGATAAAAAAAAAAAAGATGTAATAAGTTGGAATGTGGGTCTCAAAATTTATAAGCAGTGAGGCAAAATAATAATAATAATAATAATAATAATAATAATAATAATAATAATAATAATATAATTACAACTTGAAATTGTAATTCATAAGTTGTTTCGTTGTTGTGTACCACGATTTTTTTTAAGGATAAGGGAAGGAAGTGGATTGATGAGATTTTGTTTCTCTTTTGTATTTCAATGATGATATACTGTAGGGAGCCAATCACCATTCAGAACCATCTTGGGGTATTTGTATATAATGATATGAAACTCTCTAAGCCGAAGATTTAGTTAGTTGGTAAAACTGTTACACATCGATATTCTAACAAAAACACTGAGCTTTTGTATTATTTCTATTTAACAGTTACAGATATCGGAAAATTCATAACTCTAAAATTTATAAAGAATTACAATCAACCTAAGGACAACACATGAAACGGACTGGTAAAACATTTATGTTAAATTACAACCGTATAAAGTTAAAATATGATGATATTAAGGCAATGATTCTAATTCTAAAAGGAAAACATGTCAGTTTGTGGGTCACGCTATCCTTGAATGTTAGGCCTATACAACTTTGCTTAAGAGATTTATAATATTGGTAGAAAGACGTGGGATACAATGAGAATTTCTTAGAATGAACAGAGAACGTTTCAGTGAGTAATGATAATTCCTCATAGTAAGTAGTCACGATAATATATGTCCCTATTAGCCTTAACAATTGCCTCCAGACCAATAGATGTCGCTACTAGCGGAGTTTTTATGTAGAGCGAAGTTCTTGAAGAATTGCATTAAAATACCCCTAGTAGCAGAGACAACTAGCAAACTGATTGCTATAAGCTTGAATTGCAAGTCGGCCAAACTTGCATCCAGCGTGTTTGGAAAACGTGCAAGCTTTCTTGCTTCTAGGGTCAGTTTGGAGTTTTTTTTTTCGGGATTTTTTAAAAGTTAGATGTAAACAATTAGAGCTCTCAATTATCCATGGTTTTAACTTATATTACATTGTATAGAGGGTGAAGGCTTCGGTGCAACAAGTAATAGTTAATAAGAAAGATCAAAGTGTTTTAATATCAACCGTATTCCTCAAGTTACACAGGATTGTAATTTAACAATGAAATTATCGCTAGTATATCTGCCAGTAGCTCACTATAATTTTACTGAATATCTTTAGTGTGTACAAACTTTCTGCTCACAATAATCGTTTCCAACTAGCTTGATGCCTCAGAACTATTAATCTCATTCCGAGATATTTACCACAATTCCAAACATTTTGCTGTTCTTATCGAGTTGGGCAGCAATGATAGCGTAGAATTAATTTCGCAGAGGAATTAAAGTACGATGTATAATCAGTTTTTTTTTTTTTTTTTTTTTTTGTAAATAAGTTTAAAGATAAAAAAAAAATGTATGACTAACGTTCAATGGTCACGCCTACTTTTCCTGTTTCTCTTCTCTATAGAAAGCGTTAAGTTGGTTTTGCCCTTCCGTCGTGGATTTTCTTTCCCTCAATGACTAGCCTATTTCCCCAAAGTCATGTTTCAGATTCTAAAGGTGAAGAACTTCTAGGGTTCTATCACAGTGGCTCCCAACTACAAGGGCACGCCACCTGGGAATGGGGCGGAAAACGAGCAAGGGAGCTGTAACTACTGACAGAAATAAACCACATTCTTGACTGCAAACAAATATTAGAAATATTGTAACAAAGAGGCGTTACTAAATACCTTACAAGCATAAAATCCTACACTATTTTTAGCGTTTAACGAAAAGAAGAAAAAAAATCGTCCCAAGATGAGACATAGCATCGGTAGACCTTTATGAAAACCCATGCCAGTTATTAAGATAAAACTTAGGCTGAAATTTACTCCCATTAAGCTTTTCATTATCACATTACAAGGCAACAAATAAACAGTACGGTTAACGAGATATAGCCTAAAATTGTAGTTGTCTTAAATTTAAATTTTTGTTTCACTAAAACATTGTCCAATATAAGACACATATTAGTCGATAGATTACATCAAACTGATCAAAATAACATGCTTGGGGCTAAATTCTCATGAGTAGTTTTCGAGTCCGAACGAAAGAAGCGAACTTCTATGGCGCTAGAAACTATGTGATTTGTTGCCCAATAATAATTGACAATTTTTATTTTGCTGAAAGAAATCGTCATTTACGTACTGCGTTTGTTGCAAAATACATTGTTAAAATAGAAGATTGTTGTCTGTTGAGAAACCTACCCTTCATACACATAAGTCTATACTAGTCGTAACTATTGAGTTAGAACTGTGCTTCCATAGGAAGAAAGCTGGTCAAAAAGAATACAACGGTCTGCAGAAATTTTGCTCCAAATAAATATACATTATTGTGAGAATAATAAGAATATTTTGATTTTAATGTTCCACGATTAGACACTCAGGCTAAGGAAGACGGTGATGGCGGGAGCTAGGCTGGGATCGAACAAGGGTTTTCACGTGATGGTGGTACCACTGAGTCACCGCCGTCCATTATTATTATTATTATTATTATTATTATTATTATTATTATTATTATTATTATTATTATTATTATTATTATTATTATTATTATTATTATTATTATTGAATATTTGAAAATTCAATGCTGCATCTGAAATCGCACAAGGTGTCAGACAACTGGCGGCAAGGAAAGGGAAGCATGAAGTATCTATGGTTTATGAAGGGACACCGGTAAATAAGGTTGGGAACCACTGTTCTGTCTGGATCCGCGACAAAAACAAGAAAACCGAAAAAGACAAACAATCTAGAAAAGGTTTTTGAAAGTGCTTTATTCTCAATCTTGAATTGAAAGAAATGTTATTCTATAATTAAAAAAAAAAAAAAAAAAGTGGACCTAAATGCTACATTTTAGATTATCTTTGTATGAGAACTTCCATTTTTGCTATTGGAAAGCTGTTAAGAAAAATCAAATTTAAAAAAAAAAAAAATGTTTCAAAGTTCCCATTACACATCGTAGACAGCCATTTGATTAATTAGATACAGTGTAACCTCGTTAATCCGAATATTTGTTTGCTTGAACTGTTAGGATTATCAAAATGTTCGGATTACTGAGGAATGCTAAAAGAAATTAAAAAAAAAAAAAACATCCGCAACAGCTTAAAATACGTACATAAATTTACTGACAATAGTTATCACTGACCACCATTCCTCTGTAAAAAAAAAAGAAAAAAGAAAAAAAGAAAAGGAAAGAAAAAGAAAGAAAAAGAAAGAAAGAAAAGAAAAAAGTCTTCTGTATGATAATGTCACCACTTAGCATATTGTTTTTGGCTTTCTGCTGCACTATCCATGTGTGAGGTGCTTGTTCAACATTCTCAGTTTGTCGCTTCTCGGGCTACATTCCGTACGAGAACAGTGAAAGATTATCTTAACGATCTTCCTTTATTGTCAAACACTGTCGATTTTACAACACCGTACTCTGAAACAAGTTTTATTAAACTTTCTGCATTGTCCAGTCGCTTGATAATCTTGCACTTGACTTCTGAAATTAGAGTAACATGCTTCCTTTTCGACATCATCTTGGCAACGCACGCCTGACTGCACGCAACTACTGTACTACGTACTGTACATCAGGCCCGAAACCAGCCATAGAGGTTTGACGGTGCCATGAATATGTTAGGGGGAGGGGGGGCAAATCATTAAAAAATTCTCTTAGAAATGTCTAAACTGTGTTTTTTGTGTTAGTAATAGCATTTTGTGTTGCGGTTTGGAGGGGCCACGAAAAGTTTGGGGGGGCAGGCCCCTTCTAGCCCCCTCTATTTGCGGGCCTGCTATACACCCCTAAAAATGGACTGACCTGGCTAATCCCGACAAATTTGTTTGCATTTAGTTACAGTTGCATTGTTGTGACATTGAAAATCTAGAAAATACAGTACGTATGTACAGACGACGACTGAAGACTGTTCGAAGTAGCGCGGCGTTCGGGGAACCATGCGTGCGAATTAACGAGTTTTTGCTGTATATAAGCATTTGCTGACATTTTGAGGTTTAGGATAAAACAAACAGAAGTATTGTATTTGTTGATATCTTTCAACTATGTCCTCTTCCATACATTTTAGTAACTACTAATTTTTAGTATCTATTTATAACTAGCAGAAGTAACCGGCTTCACACGGGAAGAATAATATTAATGCACAATAATTAAAAATAAAGAACAGAGTAGAATAAATAACGACGAACATTCCTTGAGCGTTGCCCTTGTCAATTACCGGGTCTGCTGACATAAATTATGGCTTAAATGCTATCGAAACTGTCACCAATCAGCTTACTGGCCCCAAATAGTACGTCTTCGACTCTAATTTTGGTGATTTTGGAAATTGTATTTTTCACCTTTTCTCACCTCTCATGGTGACGGGGGACTGAACTTGAACAAAGACGGCATGGGAAGTATCACTATTCACCTCAGCGAACCCGAAAATTATGGATTTAATACTAATATTGGTCGTTTTCGATTATTTTTACCTCACCCACTTCCCTAGCAGTATCTTACACCCATTTTTTTTTTCAGATTGTAAGTCGTATGTATATACCACTAGTTTTTAAAAACAAGTAGCAAATGTCACGTGTATACCATGTAAAAGAGTTTGGTTTTCATGGTGTGATAATTTCTGAATTATTATTGAAACCAGAAATGATAGCATATTTATTTAGTAAGGAGATTAGAGTCGAAATAAAATATATTGTTGGAACGCTTAATCTGTTGCAGAAAACAGCATCTCTCTACCTACTATCATTTTAAATCTATAACGATCAAGATTAAAATCGGATTCTTATCGTTTTTTCTCTATGTAGAGCAATATTGAAACAAGAGGTCGAAATAGATTTCTCCCATCCCGGTTTTAATAGAGACTTAAGGATAAAAAATGAAATGTATTCATGGGACATAGGGACTCTTAATTGATTACAGAAAAGTACTTCTCGCTAGCCATTATGGTTTTGATTCTATGGAGATGAACGTTAAAACCGGAAGAGTTTGACTTCTGCCATTTTCAGTTTTAATACAAAGATCATTACAGTAGAGATTGAATACATTCTTGAGATAATTAATTGCAGATAATAGCTTCTCACTATCTGTTACTCTTTTCACTCTATAACGATCAATGCTTAAACCTAAATTGCTTGATTTTGGCCATTTTCGGTTTTAGTAGACAGATTAAAATGGAGATAGAATATATATTTTTTATTTTTAATTGATTGCTGAAAACCGCAACTTGTGCTCTATTATGGTTTCTGTTTTATGGCAATCAATGTTAAAACCGGAAATGATTAATTTCTACCACTTCCGGTTTCAGTATCGAGTCCAAACATGAACTCAAATTTTTAACTTCTGAGCCTCTACTTTCTGATCGGTTATGGTTGATCCAGTAGTTCTCGAGAGCTTTTGTCAGCCGAATGAACGGACATGATAAATACATAAAGAAGCTTTGGTAAACCAAACTCCCTCATAAGTTTACTTACCGAGTTTCATTTTCGTAACATGAGTAGTGAACCCCTTTCAATCCTACTCTTACTTTCTTATGATATGTATGAAAAATTTCTAATAGCTTAGTGTGTTTTCCAGATTTCGGCCTCTTCAATACAGTTACTTAGAAGTTTACAAAGTCAGCTGTGTGGATTTGTATACCGGACAAACATACAAACAAACAAATAATTTTTGTGTATAAGACACAAAATCATCTCAATCTGTGCGTAACGTTAATACTTTGCTGCTCCGCCTCGTTCACCTGCTTTTATTTGAAAATGCGTAGTGTTGCTTTCATGCTTTTTAAGACAAGGGTCTATTAAATGTAAATGAAATTGTAGTTACTTGTATAAAATATAGTCAAACACAATATAACTTAGTAACTAAACAGTATATAAACAACAGGTAATTTTTACTTTTTTTACACTATTTAACAAGCTTTATTGCCAACCCACATAACTCATACTATTATTACTGCTCATATCATACTATCCTCAGTGGCGTCATTTCAGATGTTGCTTGGGGGGGGGGGGAGCAACAGCACCATTGACATAAGACTTTCACGTTTTGTACTAGTATGTTAGTAGACAATCTATTAAAGTATATGTATTCCTCAAACTCTTGAGGGGGGGGAATTGCCCCATCCTGCCCTCCCTAAATGACGCCCCTGACTATCCTACAGTCATCACTCACATCTATACAATACCACACTCCACACGTATGCTTCCATCAACCTTTTCTTCAATTCTATGTTGATGGTTCCGGTTACAAGCTTCTGTTTTTTTTTTTTTTTAAATGCCTTCTTTCCTGAGATGGTGTTGATTTTACATCTTATATGCATTTATTATCACTCGTTATTTCGGGAGTCATATATATATAGCTCTCAACAGTTTTCGACAAACCTTTCTTCCTGTGAGAAGAATCATCATTTCAGCTACAGCGCTATAGCAACAATTATTTGCCAAAGGTAACAACTATAGATTCGGACTTTCATAAAAGTGCCAAATACCCATTCTCTAAACGAAAACTACAAGTCAACAGCTGCAATCGTTTAGAAATCGTTTTCCAGAAATAAGTTCAAATTTACTTTCAGATTGATTTCATGTGGCTAAATGGTTGGCAGGTTGTCTTTGGTGCGCGTGATCAATGGTTAGAGTTGTGGCTAGGTTACTTTTTAGATAAGTACAATACGTAGGACTTTGAATTAAGTGGAAGCAAACTCTGGCCTCACGTACAGTCAGGATCAGCGAAATGGTGGGTAGTGTTTCTTTCAGAAAAAATGTTCCGGAGGGCGGCACATTTAGTATTCGGAAGGGCACATATTATTTTCACACTTTACTATTTTATTTATTATTATATTATAGTCGTATTATTTTGATTTCCTCCGGGGGGCACTTCCAGGAGGGCAGTGTTCCCCCAAAAACATGTCTGGAAGAAATACTGATGGTGGGATCAAACAATCTGACCGGACGAAGCCCTTTAAGAATCGTAACGTCTAGAAATTAGTTAAATAATTTTAAAGGATTACTTAGCTCTTTTTGGATTTTATTATTTTTTTTAAATGTTGCAACATTACCTTGTTTAGTAGTATTTTATAATTATAGTACAAAAAAAAAGAGTGGTTTCATTTACAGAACTCGACTCTTCATTCAATGTGCTATCGCGCAATATATGTGGACTATATTCCTGAATGATTCATCGTCAATTCATGTTATCTGCATAAAACAAATGGTGTATGAAGATAAAACGCACATAAATGCGTACTATAATAACTGAAAAATTGAAATAAAAGATTTTTATATCGTACGAGCTAGTGAATGGCTTTAAATATACACTTCTATCTTGTAATTTCTGTTAATAGTTTTAAAATAAGGTTGTTCTCATGCCAACGTTGATGTCTCAGCCCTTTTTTATGAACGTTTATTTGAGAATAAAATGACCAATAACAAACAATATATAACAGACTAAAAGCGCTCTCTCCTTGCTCATAATTTCTACAATAAATCAAGTTATAGACTCACGTTTCTCAACAACCAACCTTCATGCTTAAGGCTAGCTTTGTCTTTTATGTGTAATATAATGTGTGCCTGAGTTGAATAGGCTCTTCATTAGTATTCTTTGTATAGAAGCTATCGTTATGCACAAATAAGTTGTTGCAACTGATCTACTAAGTTGTAAGCGAGTGGTACAACTTTTCAAGCGATCCATCACGCGTCACAGACTCAGAGACTCCAAATATATATACGATGTGTGTAGTTTTTACTTCACTTCATTATTTTTTTCCCTTCCTTCCCAAAGTTTATTTCTTCTTAACGCTTCAACATCAGCATTATCATACTGGGAGCTTGCACTTGCACATTTCGTGTTGCCAACTCTCAAAATAAAAACATTGCATTCAAAACAGAAAAACTTACTTTAAAAAAAATGAACACAAGCATATAATAATCTTGAAACATGTTAGAAACAGGTTCTATAAACTTACGTTCGTGACTTCTGAGTAGATCACAAATTGAAACATTGTTGAAAAATTCCTTTGCATGTGAATGCACTGTGAATTATTTCCTTCACTGAATTACTTTCTCTCTTTTTGCTTTGGAGATGAATAATAAATATTATCTTTAACATTATTCTCATAATCAACCATAGATTCATTTCTCGGGGAGAGTCAAATTAACATTTAAAAGGTACGATAATATATTCTGTATAATCTACATTACATACTTAAAAGGCTTAATTAAATACGTTACATATTCATGATCCTAAATATTACGGAAGGAAAGATTTATATTGAATGAAAATAAAATTTTATTTTTATTTGGATTCTAATAGTGTAAATAGTAAGCTCATGAGAAATGTGTTACTAATTAATCTAAGTAAACCTCAAATGTCAGAGATGGGAAATATTACTAAATAGGCCTATCTGGTGTTAAAAATGGAAAATTGGAAAGACTGTTAAATGCTATCTGTTTAATTAAAATACATGCCGAAAATTTCCATGGTAAATGAATAAACCTCAAGCTAGGTATCCATAATACCTAAAATATTCTTACAAAATTTGTTGTGCAGATACAGACGAATGTGAAGCATAGTTATTTAGATAGAATCTGTTAGTATAGTTTATGAAACCAATATTTCAATTTAAACAATATATTCGGTACCTGAAACAAAACAAACCAAACTCACAATCACGTACAGATCGCATCATGGCATTGATTGATTCTCTTGCAAATCTAGTTTCTAAGACATTTTCTCACAAGACTGAATCGTGTCTCCAGGGAACTCAGCCCCTTGGACATTCCCTAACTAGGATTACTCTTAGAACGTCTGTGACGTAGTAGAGTGAGATGAAATTGGTTTGATATTCTTAAATGAACCCCCCCCCCCAAAAAAAAAATCTATGTAATGTGCGTCCGGGAATTAATTCATGATGTGAATATCCTTGCAGCGGTTGCTGCACACATTGAAAGTCAAGCCGTATCGTCCACAGCACTTACGCGGAGGAAGACCTAAAATGTTGATTGCAATTTTGTGAATCAATGCATAGCGAAATTAGTAAAGAATCACATTTTCTAGATAAAACCATTGTCAGATGAACCCTATTTAGAGTTGTCAATAAACAAGCATAATTATGTGCAGCAAACAATTGAAAATCCTTTTACACATCACATCTTAATGGCTTCAGTGGCACGCACTTTCCAGCAGATTTTCTTCCATAGAACTGTGTGCACTCATAATTATATAGGCACATTGCGCAACGTGCTGGTGTTACAACTCAGAACCAGGGCTAAAATTCAGCGATCTGATCTTCCAACAAGATGGGAATCCCAATATGTCGCTTTTTATGTAAAGAGATTTCTTCACAACATCTGCGCATAGCATTAGTTCGGACGACAGGATAGCCTTGATTACCTACTCCGTCCACCGAATCTCACAGCTAATGGCATTATTTTGGGAAAACAGTGAAGGGTGATGTTTTTGAGAAGAAAGTTCCAAACAGTCTACTTGTTAAGAGTGCCTTCTCTGCATTTCAAGATATTGACGGTAACTAAAATTTGTAACGTACTGTGTGGCTGTGATGAGATCTGAAAGCAGTCAGACTTGTCACTGAAGGGAGTCAAACCTATAACTTGTTATGACCCAGATAGATCCGTGACTTGACGACAAAACATCGTCAAATACATGGAGAGTATGCATGAGGCTATTAATGTAATTCTAACAAAGACGATTTTCGCGTCTTTCTCTCTCTTCCTCTTCTACTAAATCGATACTTTTTTCTTTATTTCTTGTGTTTTTGTCTGTCTGTGTCAAAGCATTGCACTGTAGATTTATTCAGAGTATAAACACGTAAGAATCACAAAAATGAAAAGCTATATGTTTTATTTTTATCCTTCTTTCTTATATGAGGGCCCGTCAAAATTAAATCGAGCAAGCCTGCAAAATTTGCCGTAGAATATAAGAGATACTACTGAGTCCAAACAATGTTATGCTCAGTTATATTGTGTAGTCCGTGTTCAAAACCATGGCATTACTTTTCAATATGGGCAGATGAATAAACCTAAAATTATATTTAAACTAATCAAGACATAATATCTTGATTAAGACACGTCACGCTGAGAATAAAACATGTGAATATTGAAGCTCGAATATAATACGTGATAAATCTATGCAACTTTTTAAATAATAATAATAATAATAATAATAATAATAATAATAATAATAATAATAATAATAATAATAATAATAATAATAATAATAATAATAATAATAATAATAATAATAATAATCACCATCATCATCATCATAAATAGGTAAAAGGGCGGAAAAAACGGAAAGAAGTTGCAAAGAGCATAGAACACTGAAAGTAGGTTATCAATGTTCAAGGGCTTTTTCCTCTGATCTAAATAGTAGCGAACAATGCGGCTATGAAGTTTTCTTTCCTTAAATGTAAAATGAGGGATAAAATAAGAAAGGTGAAAAGGCAAAGCGAAAAGGTAGGAAGTTTTGACATATGGAACAATATTCAATGAAACAACTCAGAAGTGATTCCAAGGCGTACCCCCCTCCCTTTTACCTGGGATTTTGGCAGAAAAAGTGCGTCTTAGATTCGAGTATATACGGTAACGTCTTTGTCTTCATAGATTACATTCATATCGACCTGTAGGCATATTTTTCTATATAATTTCCTCATTTTAGAACAATTTGCAATGTCAATTTATTAGACCCCTATGCTTCATAGCAATATGTATTATTCAAATTGACTTCCATTTTTATTTACTGTAGGTTCTAACTCAACTATCGTCCCTGGTAATCTGCTAAGGAAGGGATCTACTTCTTAATTTGTGACCATACACTTACACTACGTTTAATGAGTCCCCGGGATTCGAGTGCGAAAGCGCGCGCTACAAAGGAGAGATCCTAGCCATTCAGTTTTCAGATAGTCCAAAAATGTTCAAGTGCAATATTAATACAAATGTATCAATTACAGTAAATTATCATCTTGTTCTAAGTTTAAATTGTGAAAAAAAGAGTTTGACAATTAATCTGTTGATGAATTGCTTAGTTGAGACGTTGAGACTAAACTGTATAATATGCTAGGGAAAGGCGATGTCATGGAGCAAGCCAACATTCGATTATTTCTTAGGCTGTAGATCTTTGGATCTAATCCCAAATTGTGGGTATTCAAGGGCAGACATTCGGGAATAGGCGTAAAGTATCATAACACTAGCGCTTGAATGTATTGATAGCATCTCTCTAGCATTAATGATTAAGGTAAATTTGCCAGACAAAATATTTATTCTAGAAATAGGCACTTTCATCTTTAACATGTTGGCCCATTGGACACCGCTGGGGCACCCAATAACTGCCAGGTGGCCGGGTGGGCCAATTCGTCCCTACATACAGTACACTTGCTTCCAGTTTCACCACCAATCTTTATAATAATCATCATGTTTTTAATGTTTTATTAAGGGACTTCACCGTTTCACGAACATCTATGATCGCTAAATTATAAGAAGATCATTCATCTAGCGTAAGAGTTCTCATAATTTTATAGAAGTTTTAGTTAAACAATCGTTAAGTTGTTTAATCCATGTTGACGATATCTGCTGGCACTCTGTTGTATTTAAACATTAAGAAGCAAAACATTTGAAATTTAGCTTTTAATATTATTTTGGTCTTTTTTTTTTTTTTTTTTTTTTTTTTTTTTTTTTTGTCTTGCTTTGGAGTAAACTTTCGACAAATTTGATCCAGTACTTTCTAGTGTAAAGATGTAAGAGTTCGGGAAAAAAATAAAAATAAATAAATAAAAAAATCTTGTGGTGTTTTCCCTGAGAAATTTTAAGCTATTGGAATATTTCAATTTTAGTGGAAATATAACAGTACATTCAACCTTTGTTTTCGAATTATGACACGAGAAAACATTTAATTACTGTATTCTGACAGGAAAATCCAGAACAAAAATCTCACGAGTCAAAGCAAATCGGTTATTCGACAGGAAATACAATGTACAAATCCGTAAACTCAGAAGTTTTTTCTATTTCAAACAAATGATTCATAGAGTTATTAGATTAACATTTAAAAAGATAAATAGTGCCAGTAATAACTATTCTGATACTGTAGTAGATTTCCTGGAACAAAATTTCCGTTTAAGCCAATAAACTAAAACTTGACTGTAATTATACAGGGTGTAACAAAAAGGTACTACAAAATTTCAGGGGTGGATTCCTTATGGGTAGACAAGCAAAAAAGTTCATATGACCATATGTCGGGAAATGCATCGTTTCAGAGTTACGGCCATTGAGCCGCCTGATGATGTAAAATAGTCACATTCTGGATGCTCCTTAATGTGACTCAATTTTAACCTCAATAACTCAGCCACTAATTAAGCTAAAAAGAAAACTTGGTAGCAGTGTGCTTCTGAAGGATGAAGCTTTCCATCGGTATGCATTTTATGAGTGAACCTCCAAGGGGGAAGGAATGCGATCCCCAAAATCCTGATCCAAAAAAAACACAAAAAACACGTAATTACGTAATTACCAGGGCCCGGATCTTGTTGACAAGTCAACATTTTTCTGTTACGCATAGGACAAGGCAAGTTCAAATAAAAACGTTATCCATCAACCCTAGGTTCTAAAAATATCTTTTTTAGGGTCAGCTTTTGGTCACTTTTTGCTGTTTTGAAATTTCATGTCATTTTTTTAATATTTTAAGGTAACTTTTAGGTCACTTACGGTCTTTTTATTCTTTTTTTTCTACATAAGGAAATCTTTAAATGAACACGGTTTACGGATGTGGAAAAGATGAAGTTGAATAATCTCTTTTCTTATTTCCTGACTATTGGAGTGGAAAAACTGCATTCTTAACAAGCTAATAAAAATTAAACTGTAGCTGGTTAACGAAAGGCGGGGGTTGGTAGGTGGCCAAACAGATAGTTTTGGGTTATTGACCACAAAGAATGTGATCACGTGAATAACTAAAAATGGATTAGAAGGCGTACAACGGTTTTAAACAGGTATTTATCTATTGTTTTCATGTAGTCTAAACTTGCTAAGTTTTATTGTTTAAGAGTGCTTCCTAGTTTCAACTCGGGAGTGAATTGACGCTTTCAATACTTACAATGCCGTACAATAGACTGATCAATAGAAATAAATGATCAATGGACTGCAACTAACTGAAACAAATCTTTTTGAATATGAGTGAGAAGTGTTAATTAAAAATCCAATGGATATTTAAAAATGTCAATGTTTAACGAAATAAAAGTTTGAGAAAACATAAGTTTTAAGGTCAATTTTTGAGATTTTTAGGGTCATTTTACAAAAATTTTAGTGCCATTTTATAGGTCACTTTTTTAAAAAATTTAGGTCAAGATCCGGGCCCTGGTAATTACCCTCCCCGTCCGCCGTGGTATCCCCCACATACATAAAATACATATAAAAAAACATCAAAAAAGCCGGATTTATTGCATATATAAAAACTTCCATACTCCCGCAGCGGAATATTGTTCTTTTACTTTACTTTTTAGTTATACAGGGTGGCCCAAAAGTAGGTATACATTCTCATACTGATCAACTTACGGCATTTTATATAATTTACTTAATGTTTTCCATACAGATTTAACTTGGGCTAGTTCATTATTTGGTTTTAATTTTTTTTTTTACTTATACGCTACAGTCGGAATAGACCGAAGCATATAACCTCATTATCTTAATAAACTGTCACACTTAATCAATGCAGGGTTGTATACCTACTTTTGAGCTGTAAGATCCATGTTTATATACATATAATTTGTATTGGTTTCTATAGCTAATAATGAGCAAGAGTCATCCTTGCAGTCCTATTTTAGGGACACAAACTTACATTAATGAGACAATAATTTCTGTTTTCAGAGAATGCGCTCTTTCTAGCTTAGAGAGCGTTTCTTAAGGAGAGTTTATTACTGGGTGCAGATTCACTTTAGTAGGGCTTAGCAGTTATGGGTATAAACACAGCATGTGTATGCATACTATAAAAGCTGGACTGCTAAAATATTAACCAATTTGTGCTAGGTGGTCACTAAAAGCGAGAAGTGTATCTAATCGAGACAGAGAAGGAGCGCAGCAGGCCCACACGGTTGTGTGGAAATGCGTCTGTAGGGATCAGGCGCGTCATCGACGGTGAGTATCTGCGTAAACGAGAATAATGGGAAAACACTTCATATGGAATAAGAAAGCATGCCTTACGTGTCGGACAGCATTCGCACAGTTTCATGGTTACACATAATCACTTTTCACATTGCCTTCAGATAGCAGTTGTGCCTATCGTAGCTTCCTTATGGAGTACTTCGTGGTAAAGAGCACGCACTTTGCATTTCGTATTTCTGTCTTATTATCTATGTTACAGGTAAGATCCCGATATATTTTCATTATCGGTGTTCTGAAGTAACGTAACACTTTTTCTGTAAATTTTACAAACTTTTGTGTTTCGAAAATAGGACAGCACAGATTCATTTGCAACCTATATTTTCATTAATTTTTATTTTGAATTTACTGTACAAAATAATTCTATTAATAACATTACTTAGTGATAAAGGTGACTAGAACCTAGGTCTGTATTTAAAGATATAAAACCCCAATTGAGGTTACGAAGAAAGAAAATAATCTAATAATCTCTGGTATTGTTTGTATACTGTGCTAATTTAAGAGAATTGTAATTTTGTAAAGTATTTAGTAATAAACATGCCTCGGAAATATTTAGGAACGTAATGTTGTGCATTAGAAATAATCCTTACAATGTTTATTTTCAATTCACATTCATGTAATAATGTTTTAAAATGTGACAGGTTCCAATAAATTTTAGTCAACTATGTATTCTGGAACAAAGATCTCGACTAATTCACACTATGGGCTAATAACTAATTTTTGAAATAGAACTAGAATGTGGCATTCTTAGTCAACTAAACATAATGGGCCCCGTAACACTTGAAGACTCGGAACAGATATTTATGTTTGATATGATGGTGCATGATTTCAGCTATAGACACTTGTCTATAGTTCCGTTCGCTGAAATTAAAGAACTGCTCTCAAATCCACCTGTGTTTAGTGTACAGCTTTGTTCTCCTGTATTTCCGTGTTTGACAGTGTCGCAAGATGACATTCTTGGAGATCTTTGTCTATCGACAACAGATAAAAAGGATTCAATTACAAGCCATTTTTGTAGTGGTGTTACTGTTATAACTATAGTAGACCCAAAAGAACTGCAGTCCTTCACTAATCATTGCCCTTGTGAAGTGACTGTTCTGGCAAGATGGAAAAACACGAAGCCAGAGCTGATCGGTTCTTGTACATTAGACATTCAAGAGTTGCTGCAGTCTTTGCTGGGATATACAATGAAGAACCGAACAGAATACCGAGTAACTGTGTCTAGGGATTTTCACGTTGAAATAGAAGAGCAAAGCGGTAGCCACTCTCAAGGTATATTATCGTTCACTCTCAAAGGTTCGTGTTTCGGTAAATTGGTAAAAACAAACTTTTTCATAGATCAAGACGAACAGACGGTTGTATTAAGAAGAGATATACAAGGTATGGAAATGTATAATGTGAAGAACTGTTCATCTTCTCCAGATCTTGATCTCCATTTCAAGCCACCTTCAGTAAGAAAATGTATATTTTCACAAATTAGCAATAAAAAGTTACCAGATAAACCCCTAGAATTACAAGCTAGGTGGCCAGAGGCATGATTCAACCTGTAAATTCATAATACACAAAATCCATAATTAGATATTGAATAATATATTGAGTTAATGAGAATAATATAAGTATTTTTCTTGTATATAATTTTCCTTCAGTAAAATTCCAAATTAGCTAAGGTTTATTTAGATCATGAATTCAAGTGTCAGTATTTGGAAATTTAGGGGAAAGATCTATTTATTTACAAAGGAAGAGTAATTTTTAGGAAACTTATTTATTAGTATATACCACGAATATGTAAGTGAAATATTAACGTAGAAATCGGTACATTTAAAATCTTTATGGTGGTGTGTGTGTGTTCATCCATCTCCCTACATGTAATGTTTACATATGAACTAAACTTCCATTTGCATATTTCAGAATTCTTTTATTCGTTACCATTTTCGAGAAAAAAATAGTTGCCATGACTTTTGCAATGACCCTCATATATATATATAACTACACAAAATTTCGCAGATATCAGGCGGGAAACTTCCAAAACTTTTAGAACAAAGAAACGGGATTTTTTGAAAGCTAAAATTAAGGAACTTGAAGATAATAGTAAAAATAAAAATATTCGGGACATGTATAAGGGGATCAGCGAATTTAAGAAAGGCTATCAACCTCGTGCTTATATATTAAAGAAATCTGACGGGACAGTTCTCACTGATAAGGATAGCCTCTTAAATAGATGGAAAGATTTCTTTGACGAGTTGCTGAACACGCAGCCAAAAACTAATGTGCGTGGAGAAAAGGAGATACACACCGCAGAACCGTATATTCCAGAACCCAATCGAATAGAAGTGGAAGCCGCTATAAAGAAATTAAAGAAACACAAATCTCCGGGTGTAGATGAAATTCCGGCTGAGTTAATTTTAGCTGGAGGCGAAAAATTGTGGAACAAGATACACAAACTCATTCTTCTTATCTGGAACAAGGAAGAATTGCCACAAGAGTGGAAAGAATCAATCATTGTTCCAATTCACAAGAAAGGCGACAAAACTGACTGTAATAATTATCGAGGCATTTCTCTTCTGTCAACATCCTATAAAATCCTTTCAAATATTCTGTTAGCAAGATTGACCCCATACGCAGATGAAATTATTGGAGATTATCAGTGCGGATTTAGACGAAATCGATCAACTATCGACCAAATATTTACCATTCGCCAAATACTCGAAAAGAAGTGGGAATACAATACCCCGGTACATCAACTAGTTATTGATTTTAGAAAGGCTTACGACTCGGTTAGGAGAGAAACATTATACAACGTTCTTACAAAGCTTGGAATACCGAGAAAGCTAATTAGATTAATTAAGATATGTTTAAGTGAATCCCAAAGTAAAGTCCGGGTAGGAAAATTTTTGTCCACGAGCTTCCACGTCGAAAATGGCCTGAAACAAGGAGATGCGTTGTCGCCATTATTATTTAACTTTGTGCTGGAATACGCCATAAGGAAAATCAAAGATAGCAACCAGGGCCTAGAGTTGAACGGCATTCACCAGGTTATGGCATATGCTGATGATGTAAATTTAATAGGGGATGATAGGAGAACAGTAGAAATAAATGCAGAGATATTATTAAACGCTTGCAGGGACATGGGTTTAGAAGTAAATGCAGAGAAAACTGAATACATAGAAGTGCGTCGGGACCGTAATACGGCAAATTGTGGAGGCGTTAAAATATTAAATAATACTTTTGATAAAGTGGATACTTTCAAATATTTATTATCAATATTAACAGACGAAAATCATATTCACGAAGAAATTAAATGTCGACTAAAAGCAGGGAATTCGTGTTACTATTCGGTTCAAAATCTCTTGTCGTCGCGAATTCTGTCGAGGAATTTGAAGCTTAAAATATATAAAACGATAATCATGCCTGTTGTTCTGTATGGTTGCGAAACATGGTCGCTTACTCTGAGGGAAGAACATAGACTGAAAGTATTTGAGAACAGGATCCTGAGAAGAATATTCGGACCCAAGAGGAACGAGAATGGGGAATGGCGAAAGCTTCATAACGAGGAACTACATAGTTTATACGGTTTACCCAACATTGTTAGGGTCGTCAAGTCTAGGAGGCTTAGGTGGGCAGGTCATGTAGCTAGAATGGAAGAAAGTAGAAACGCTTTCAAAGTCTTGACTGGTAGACCCATCGGAAAACGACCATTAGGAAGACCTAGGCGCAGATGGGAGGATAATATTAAGATGGATCTCGCAGAGATAGGAATACAAAGTAGAAACTGGATCCAATTAGCTAAGGATAGAAGTCAGTGGAGAGCTTTTGTGAACGCGGCACTGAACCTCCGGGTTCCATAGGCCATAGAGTTATATATATATATATATATATATATATATATATATATATATATATATATATATATATATATATATATATATATATATTACTAACAAATGAGCTGTCTGAAGCCAGATCAAACTAACTTTTTGTGTTGTGGGAAATTGCCTCTTACGGAAACAGTGACTACTTGACACAAACTGCTGTGTTTGGGAAATGTACTGCACGTGACTGTTGCATCAATTTCTACACTTTGTTGTAGCATAAGGTTCGATGTGAAATACGCGAAGCGCAAGTTATTTCATGCTTAACCTCCTGAGACCCTGCGTATTGCATACAATACGTTTTTCGAACGCCTGTCGTGGCTACGAGTATTTAAGAACATGCCCGAATCTCGGTTATTGTAATCGGGAAGTGTCGAAATTACTGCAGAAAAGACAGCTGGATTTTGTTTTTACCTACAGGTGGCTCTATTGTCTGTTAAAGGCGGGAAGAAGACAATTGGGGTTATGGACGCATCTGATCCTGGTAAATTGATTGAATAATTTCTCAGAAAATAAAACATAGTGAAGTAAATTTCAAGTTTAATGATTTACATATTTTATGCTTATATTACGAAGGGAAATATACAATTTTCCATGTGTATTGTATGCAATACATAGCAATTTAAGACCCAAAGTACTGCATACAATTCTGACATCACATTTCTAACCTAACTCCTCTTATAGTTAGTTACTGTACTAAGCAGTGATCAAATATTGCAGACGTACTTGTGAGAACGGTACAGATACGCTATTTAGGAGTCTGACAGAAGATCCTCATCTTCTGGAGGGATTTTTCTAATTTTTTTTTGAAGGTCATTGTTTACAGTCATACTCTGACCAACTGTTCTTGTAGCACGTATTCGAACGGGGTGCTCTTAGATTATATACTACTTACTGCTGAGTGTTTTTTGTTTCCATTTCCTTGATCCCTTTGGATCATGCATCGGTTACCGGGGATAGTTGTGCCTCCCACCAGTAACCCCTCGGAAGAAACCGGAAGGGATCCTCGCAGAAACCGGCGCGGTCGACCATTATCAGAAAGTATTGCCGAATCTGTAGACAAACGCTCTCGATCCCGTTCACCTGCTTACATACAGAAACTACCTGCAATGCACTACAGACATGTCGCCGCCATCGACATCTACTTCTGGAATGCAGCCAAACTTTATTGCATCTCTCACCCGACCAAAGATACATTCGTTTTTGCTTACCGATTACGACAGCAAGTACAGCAATAGCCGTCATATATTTAATCAAATAATGAAATACCTTCCTCGCGCCAGTGTCAAAGAGATTGTGTTTACCAGGAATGGCATTATTATTAAATCTGATGATGAAAGCTTCGGTATCACGCTTCGTAACAAAGCCAGCTACGAAATATTTGGAAAAAATGCTAAACTTATCAATCTCAGTACTAAGATCAAACAAAAACCACCGCCCTCTCGTTCACCGATGATGTCTGTTACTAGTAGGGGTCCCGTTATGGCGAACTGAGTCAGCAAAAATTTTTGTGACGTCATAGGTCAAAGGTCAATGACCTTGGCCCGGAGTCAATGACCTAGGGGTACCTAGGACCACCCCCTCTAAATTTTGGCAGGGGTACCATGGCCCACCCCCTAAATTTTGGCAGGGGTACATAGGACCACCCCCCTTAAATTTTGGAAATTGCCAAATCTAAAAATTTGGTATGGTAGGGTAGGACCATAGTATGTACCTCTATCAGTATTGGGGGTCTATGTCGTTCCCTTTCATGGGTAAAAAATTGCCAAAAAGTCAAATTTCGGGGTTTTTTGACCTAATTTATCCCCTTGGATGAGGTGTTATTACCCTATATGGTTATATGGGCGTATACAGGGGTCCATTCCCTTTCATAAGACATGGGTATATTAATGCACCCCTTGAAAAATTTGGGAGGGGTACCTTGGCCCACCCCTTAAATTTTGGAAATTGCCAAATCTAAAAATTTGTTATGGTAGCCTAGGACCACAGTATGTACCTCTATCAGTATTGGGGGTCAATGTCGTTCCCTTTCATGGGTAAAAAATTGCCAAAAATTCACATTTCGGAGGTTTTTGACCTAATTTATCCCCTTGGATGAGGTGTTATTACCCTATATAGTTATATGGGCGTATACAGGGGTCCATTACCTTTCATAAGACATGGGTATATTAATGCACCCCTTGAAAAATTTGGGAGGGGTACCTTGGCCCACCCCTTAAATTTTGGAAATTGCCCAATTTAAACATTTGGTATTATAGTATAGGACCCTAATATGTATTATGATAAATTTGGATGGTCCACCTCGTTCCCTTTTAGGGGTACCAAATTGCCAAAATATAAACGTAAGCAATACGTAGTACCACGTGTTTGGTTTTGACCTAATTTATCCCCTTGGATGAGGTCCTATTACCTTATATGTTTATATGAGCGTATACAGGAGTCTATTACCTTTCATAAGACATGGGTATATTGGTGCACCCCGGGAGGGGTACCTTGGCCCACCCCTTCAATTTTAGAAATTGCCCAATTTAAACATTTGGTATAATAGTATAGAGCCCTAGTATGTATCACTATAAATTTGGGTGGTCCACCTTGTTCCCTTTCATGGGTACACAATTGCCAAATTTTAGTACAACCACGTGTTTGGTCTTTTGACCTAATTTATCACCTTTGATGAGGTGTTATTATCCTATATCGTTATATGGACGTATACAGGGGTTCATTACCTTTCATAAGATATGGGTATATTAATACACCCAAAGGAGGGGTACCTTGGACCACCCTTTAATTTTGGAAATTGCCCAATTTAAACATTTGGTATAATAGTATAGGACCCTAATATATATTAATGTAATTTCGTTCCCTTTTAGGGGTACAAAATTGCCAAAATATAAATGTAAGCAATACGTTGTACCACGTGTTTCGTTTTTTTACCTAATCTATTCCATTGGATGAGGTCCTATTACCTTATACGTTATATGGTCACGTATGGGGATTCATTTCCTATCATAAGACATAGGTACATTTGTGCACCCGGGAGGGGTACTTTGACCCACCCCTTTAATTTTGGAAATTGTCCCTTTTATATGTTTGTTATTATAGTATAGGACCCTAATATAAATTACTATAAATTTTGGTGGTCCACCTCGTTCCCTTTCATGGGTACACAATTGCCAAATTTTAGTACAACCACGTGTTTGGTTTTGGCTCAATTTATCCCCTTGGATGAGGTCCTATTACCTTATATGGTTATATGGTCATGTATATATTGGTCCATTTCCTATTATAAGACATGGGTACATTGATGCACCCTTTAAATTTTTGGAAGGGGTACCATGGCCAACCCCTTAAATTTTGGAAATTTTCCAATTTGAGCATTCGGTATCATAGTACATGCCTCAACATGTATTATGATAAATTTGGGTGGTCCATCTTGTTCCCTTTCATGGGTAAAAATTTGCTAAAATATAAACATAAGCAATATGTTGTACCATGTGTTTGGTTTTTGGCCCAATTTCTCTCCTTTGATGAGGTTCTATTACCTTATATGGTTATATGGTCATGTATATAGGTTCATTTCCTATCATAAGATATGGGTACATTGATGCATCCTTTAAAAATTTGGGAGGGGTATTTTGGCTCATCCACTCGGTTTTTAGAAATTGTTTAATATAAGCATTTGGTATCATAGTACAGGTCTCCAATATGTACCACTATAAATTTGGATGGTCCACATCGTTCCCTTTTCATAGGTAAAGAACTACCAAAAATCAAATTTCGGAGGTTATTGACCCCTATTTAGCATGTTATATGGGTATGTACAGAGGTTTATTACCTTTATATGTTTATGTTCCCTTTTAAATTTGGGAATTATCAAATAACAAAATTCGGTAAACGTTTTCTAGGAGGCATTGGTGTTCCTCTTATGACCAAATATTCAAAATTTAAAGGTTATTGACCGGCTTTATTATTGAATAAGTACAGGATTTATTATTTTTTCATAAGACACAGGTGTATTTGTGTACCAATCTTAAATTTTGGGAGGAGGTACATTTCTTATTGTCATATCAATAATTGGTAATTGGATAGTATCTCATTCATTGGGTAAATCAGTATGATTACGTGATCAGTTATTAACCTATGATGGGATTAGGAGTCCAGAACATTGGTACATTGAAACTTTGTAGGATAATTTGAGAATGCGTCATTGGTTTTGATTATTCCCGCCAAATATAAACGTAAGCAAGACGTTGTACCACGTGATTGTCCTTGATGAGGTAGTGTACAGGGATTCATTTCCTTTGTTGTGGTACTTCTTAAGTTTGAGTACACACACACTTCTAGAAAACAGTTGGTTCTACTCAGGTAAACAATTGACGGACATTATTGACCTTATTGAACATATAATGATATCATTAACTCTAAGACTTAGGTATATCAAGAGAAGTATTCTTTAAATTTGGGAATGGTGATAAACAGAATTTTAACATAAGGTGCGAAATTTGAAACAATACATTGAACTTTAGTCACAGCTCATAGTCTAAGATCATTGGTGGTGATTGATTTGACCTTGAGCTTTAGAAATCTGATAGCTAACCTTATTGAATCTTATGACTCATAGACGAAAGGCAATACATGCTACAACAGTTTAAAATTTAATCATAAGGTGATGTAATCTGACACTAGCAAAGTTATTGTTAATGCAATTTGATTGGATGATCACTATCTTTCCTGCAATCTGATTGGTTGGTCACTATCTTTCGTGCAATCTGATTGGTTGATGAGTTTTAAATCTTTTTCTGCATTCAGTTTTGTTTTAACATTTAAAAAGTTTTTGAATTTTTTTTGTTTGAAACTTTGGTTTGACATTTTTTCGTTTCTAAATTTTTTGTTTAAAATTTTTTGTTTGAAAATTTTCAAAATTTTGTTTGAGATTTTTTCGTTTGAAATTTTTGTTTGAAAATTTTTTCGTTTGAAATTTTTTGTTTGAAAATTTTTGTTCGAAAATTTTGTTTAAAATTTTTTGTTTGAAATTTTTCGTTTCCAAATTTTTTGTTTGAAATTTTTTGTTTCAAAATTTTGTTTGAAATTTTTTTCGCTTCAAAATTTTGTTTGAATTTTTTTCGTTTGAAATTTTTTGTTTGAATTTTTTTCGTTTCAAAATTTTGTTTCAAAGATTTTTGTTCTAAATTTTTGTTTCAAAGTTTGGTTTGACATTTTTAAAAGTTTGTGCACTTATTAGTAAAGAACTGGAACTGTTTAGAACAAAAACCTTTGACAACATTGTGGTGCAATAGTACACGTCAGAACCTGGGGTTGTACTTGAAATGAAAAAACACAATTCATTGAAATGGATCATTTTATTACACTCCACATACATCCATACCAGATAGTGGTTCTGGATATTGTCGATACAATGTGTTTTGAACTTCTTGCACTAGTTTGTCTTTAGCATATAATTTTAATTCCAATTGAAGTCTTTTAAGGTCTAATGCAATATCAATTGGTGGAAACTCAATGTCCATTTGATCACAAATAAACTGTTTATCAATACAGGTATGCACCCACGAACGATGTTGACAACCATCACAATATCTAGATACATGTTGTACAATATGCATAACACATTTTTCAAAATAGTACTTTTTCAGGAATATACTTGTTTTGTTGCACACTTCCACTGCATGTTTCACACATTGAAATACGCTGATAAATTTGTTCCATTCCGTTTGTGTTAGATACACCATGTTGCGAGGGACATGGAATGTACTCTTTTTACGTAACAGCACCATCTTCTCTTCGAGGACTGTACGCAGCACCACTTCATGATTTGAGCCTAATGATTTGACTATGGTCACATTTAGCTCATCATGAAAATAATCGTTCATTTGGTCGATTCGTGAACATAATATTTGCCATTCTTCACAGGTCAGTTGTACACCAAATTGTTCTGCTTTGCCCAATCGAATCACAGGTTCAAATGTTCTAGCACTGATACCAATCATCACATGTTTTGTTTGAAATATATTTATTGGATAATAGCTTGCGAAGATGAACTCTTTATCGTTAGAAGTACACATCTTTCCTCCTGAAAAGCACTTGCTCAAATGATTTCGTGGGATGACAGTGTATTTGCTGGTTTATAGTTATTGCTGACGTCATTGGTAAGGAATGTGCTGACGTTTGAATTCATGATTTCATCACAGTTACTGACGTCATGCTGACCAACCACATTCATACAACTATGTCTGATGTGCTGACGTTTGAATTCATGATTTCATCACAATTGCTGACGAATCTGGCTGTGTACTAAATTCAAATTGATGACTTCGACCCAAGAATCCTTTGTAACATAAAGATACAGATCCAGTATTTAAGAAACGCAGCAGTTCTTCTTGTTTTGATGTTTCCATGGGTAAACATCTTGCTGGTAAAATTATATTCTTATCATTTCAAGCTTCACTACGATTCTTAATCCAAACTTTGTAGGGATCATTTGGCTAGCTAAGATTCTATAAGGTACATTCTGTTGTAAATCAGTAATCTTGGTAAATGATTTCATCACATCACGCGTGTTTAGAAACTGCAGACAAGTAGCCATGATGATGTTATCATGAATAATAACTCGAACGATACTTATATATGATGCAAAACTGATGACGTTACAACATCATGTTCTGACGTGTACTATTGCACCACAATGTTGCCAGAGGTTTTTGTTCTAAACAGTTCAGGTTCTTTACTAATGAGTGCACAAACTTTTAAAAATGTCAAACCAAACTTTGAAACAAAATTTTTGAAACGAAAAAATTTGGAAACGAAAAATTCAAACAAAATTTTGAAACGAAAAAAATTCGAAACAAAAAAATTTTAAACAAAAAAATTTGGAAACGAAAAATTTCAAAACAAAAATTTCGAACAAAAAATTTTAAACAAAAAAATTTCAAAAAATTTTGCAACAAAAAATTTCAAACAAAAAAATTTTCAAACAAAAAATTTTGAAACAAATTTCAAACAAAATTCTGAAACAAAAAAATTCAAACACAAATTTGAAACAAGAGTTTTCAAACAAAAACTTTCAAACAAAAAATTTTCAAACTAAAAAAAATTTACGTTTCACGGTTAACCGTCAAACTTTATCCGGTTTTTAACTATTCGATTAACAAATAAACGGTTTTGATCATATTTATCAGTGAGTCCAAAATGTTGAACGAAACCAAGATTTTTAAATGTTAAACAAAACTTAAAACTGAATGCAGCAAAGATTTGAAAATCAGCAACCAATCAGATTGCACGAAAGATAGTGATCAGCCAATCAGATTGCACGAAAGATAGTGATTAGCCAATCAGATTGCACGAAAGATAGTGATCAACCAATCAAATTACATCAACAATAACTTTGCCAGTGTTGTAGCATGTATTCCCTTAAGACTATGAGTCATAAGATTCAATAAGGTTAGCTATGTATCCCTGTACACTACCTCATCAAGGACAATCACGTGGTACATCGTATTGCTTACGTTTATATTTGGCTGTAATAATCAATACCAATGGCGCATTCTCAAATTATCCTACAAAGTTTAAATGTACCAATGTCCTGGACTCCTAATCCCATCATAGGTCAATAACTGATCACGTGATCATACTAATATTTCACAATGATTTACCCAAAGAACAATTACCAATTATTGATATGACAATAAGAAATGTACCCCTCCCAAAATTTAAGATTGGTACACAAATACACCTGTGTCTTATGAAAAAGTAATAAATCCTGTACTCATTTAATAATAAAGCCGGTTAATAACCTTTAAATTTTGAATATTTGGCCATAAGAGAAACACCAATGGGTCCTAGAAAACGTTTACCAAATTATGTTATTTTATAATTCCCAAATTTAAAAGAGAACATAAACATATAGAGGTAATAAACCATATAACGTGCTAAATAGGAGTCAATAACCTCCGAAATTTGATTTTTGGTAGTTCTTTACCCATGAAAGGGAACGATGTGGACCATCCAAATTTGTAGTGGTACATATTGAAGACCTGTACGAAGATACCAAATGCTTATATTAAACAATTTCTAAAACTGAGTGGATGAGTCAAGATACCCCTCCCAAATTTTAAAGGGTGCATCAATGTACTCATGTCTTATGATATGAAATGAACCTATATATATGACCATATAAACATATACGTTAATAAGACCGCATCAAACGGGATAAATTGGGCCAAAAACCAAACACGTGATACAACATATTGCTTATGTTTATATTTTGGCATTTTTTTAGTCATGAAAGGGAACAAGGTGGACCACCCAAATTTATCATGATACATATTGAGGTCATGTACTATGATAGCGAATGCTTAAATTGAAAAATTTCCAAAATTTAAGGGATTGCCTATGGTACACCTCCCAGGGTGCATCAATGTACCTATATCTTATGATAGAAAATGGACCCTATACAAGACCATATAATCATATTAGGTAATAGGACATCATCCAAGGGAATAAATTAGGTCAAAAACGAAACACGTGGTTGTACTAAAATTTGGCAATTTCGTACCCATGAAAGGGAACGTGATGGACCACCCACATTTATAGTAATATATATTAGGGTCTTATACTATTATACCAAATGTTTAAATTGGGCAATTTCCAAAATAAAGAGGTGGGCCAAGGTACCCCTCCCGGGGTGCATCAATATACCCATGTCTTATAATAGGGAATGGACCAATATACATAACCATATAATCATATAAGGTAATAGGACCTCATCCAAGGGGGATAAATTGAGCCAAAACAAACACGTGGTTGTACTAAAATTTGGCAATTTCGTACCCCTAAAAGAAACGAGGGGAACTACCCAAATTTATCATAATACATGTTAGGGTCCAGTACTATAATACCAAATATATAAAATGAGCAATTTCTAAAATTTAAGGGGTGGGCCAAGGTACTCCTCACAAATTTTTAAAGGAGTGCACACATGTACCCATATCTTATGAAAGGTAATGGACCCCTATACATGACCATATAACTATATAGGATAATAACACCTCATCAAAGGGGATAAAATCGACCAAAACCCAAACACGTGGTATAACGTTTTGCTTACGTTTATATTTTGGCAATTTTGTACCCCTAGAAGGAAACGAGGTGGACCGCCCAAATTTATCATGATACATATTAGGGTCCTGTACTATAATACCCAATGTTTAAATTGGTCAATTTCCAAAATTTAAGGGGTGGGCCAAGGTACCCCTCCCAAATTTTTCAAGGGGTGCATTAATATACCCATGTCTTATGAAAGGTAATGAACCCCTGTATACGCCCATATAACTATATAGGGTAATAATACATCATCAAAGGGGATAAATTAGGTCAAAAACCCCCGAAATTTGAATTTTTGGCAATTTTTTACCCATGAAAGGGAACGACATAGACACCCAATACTGATAGAGGTACATACTATGGTCCTAGGCTACTACACCAAATTTTTAGATTTGGCAATTTCCAAAATTTAAGGGGGGGTGGTCCTATGTACCCCTGCCAAAATTTAGGGGGGGGCCATGGTACCCCTGCCAAAATTTAGAGGGGGTGGTCCTAGGTACCCCTAGGTCATTGACCCCGGGCCACGGTCATTGACCTTTCACCCCGGTCATAAAAGAGAGTGAGGATGAGATAAAATCGACCAAAAACCAAACACGTGGTACAACGTATTGCTTACGTTTATAGTTTTGGCAATTTTGTACCCCTAGAAGGGAATGAGGTAGACCACCCAAATTTATCATAATACATATTAGGGTCCTGTACTATAATACCAAATGTTTAAATTGGTCAATTTCCAAAATTTAAGGGGTGGGCCAAGGTACCCCTCCCAAATTTTTCAAGGGGTGCATTAATATACCCAATGTCTTATGAAAGGTAATGAACCCCTGTATACGCCCATATAACTATATAGGGTAATAATACATCATCAAAGGGGATAAATTAGGTCAAAAACCCCCGAAATTTGAATTTTTGGCAATTTTTTACCCATGAAAGGGAACGACATAGACACCTAATACTGATAGAGGTACATACTATGGTCCTAGGCTACCACACCAAATTTTTAGATTTGGCAATTTCCAAAATTTAAGGGGGGTGGTCCTATGTACCCCTGCCAAAATTTAGAGGGGGTGGTCCTAGGTACCCCTAGGTCATTGACCCCGGGCCAAGGTCATTCACCTTTGACCTATGACGTAACGAAAATTTTGCTGACTCAGTTGCACCAACGGGGGTCCCTACTACTCTGTTGTCATTCGAGGCGTTCTGCCAGAAATAACTGACGAAGAAGTCTTAGAGGAGCTTAAAGCCGAGGGCATAGAGGTAGCAAAATGTATTAGAATCAAAAATAACAATGGTCCAACTTATATGGTTCGTGTTTTGACCATGTCCCAAATATCAATCGATACTTTGTTGCAAGATGGTGCTTACATCTTTAAAAAACGACATCGTGTTGAGCCATCTCGTACCAGTTCACCTCTTCCAGTTAGATGTGAGAAATGTCAAATCAAAAATGACCATGTTACTTCCAAGTGTTCAAATGTCCCCAAATGTGGGTACTGTGCAGGACAACATGAAACTAAGGACTGCTCAAATACAGGGAAGCCACCACATTGTTCAACATGTTCAAGTAATGCACATCCTACTTACAGTTATAAATGCAAATCTAAGCCAGCAGCCAAACCAGATCACCCGGAAATGACTGTTCCACTCCGTACAACAGACGCTTCTGTTCCTTTTTCCCAATCTATTGCTTCTCCTCTCACCGTTGAGAATTTCCTGCGCTATATTACTCTTATCTTGAAAAATATCTTTCCATTTCAACGACAGCTAATTCTTGACCATGTTATTGCGGCGGCCTCAGTTATATTTCAAGTTAATCTCTATGCTACCTATTCTGGTCCGTGTGTTCATTTCCATATTGTACCACGTGATACCGCAGTTTAAACCCAAAGCTTTCTGTCTCAGTATGGCTCTTACTATTCTTTTTATGAATATTCGGTCGTTATCTCAACACCGAATACTATTTGAACAGCTACTCTTAGAACAACATGTGGATATATTTGCTTTGAATGAGACAGCCCTTAAGCCCACAACATCTATACGCCTTCCTAGATATCAGTTACTAAGACATGATTACGCACATACTAACGCTCGAGCACAAGGCGGCGCTGCTATTGGAATCTACCATAAACTAACTTACAGAGCTCATTCTATTCCATCACTTGTCCCCTTGCCTGAACATTTGGTGACAACCATATATCTACCAAATATGGCTCTAACCGTAGCTACAAACTATGTCCGTCCAGGGCATGATATTCCGCTCGACTTCTTCCAGTGCCTATTCTCGCAGTATCGTCAATTATTAATACTAGCGGATATCAATATTCACAGTCGATCCACCGGGAGAAAACTCAGTTTTCTGATTATATTTCCCTAGGTCTGCATGGCCATATATATCAACTACCCAAACATACCAGGCCGAGTAGTCATACTACTCCTGACGTTATCATTAGTACAGCTTCAATAGTTGCCAAAACTTCTAGCACGGTTCTTGACTGTATCGGCAGCGATCATCTACCAGTAAAAGCGATTATTAACCATGCACGACCACCATCGTCTCCACAATTAACAAGAACTATTTTCTTATATGATAAGGCTAACTGGGAACAATATCGGACTGATATCAATACCGCAATAGATCAGTTCCAACCACCAACCTCTGAAGCTGATCTGAACAATGTCGTTCATAGCATTACAACTGCTCTTAACGACAGTGCTGCAAAGAATATCCCAACGTATCATGGGAAAACATATCAGCCAATATTACCACCGCAATATCTTACACTTGTACGAAAATCCAGGCAGTATTTTCGTGAATATGAGAAAACACGAAACCCAGAATATTTAACCCAAGCACGTCGATGGCAACGCACAGTTCACAATTATATAGTTGCCCATAAAAGACTTACGTGGACTAAAACGTGCAACAAGTTGAACACAGAAACACACCCCACAAGATACTGGAAACAGTTTCACCTGTTAACTGGGCAGAAAGTCAGTACTTCATACCCTCTTGTCCAGGACTATCAGCCTTTGCACACTGATCAGGCAAAAGCGGATGCTTTCGCATCTCACTTACAAACAGTCTTTACGCCGCCTCTACATACACATCGCTTAAGTCCCCGCATATCTGAATCAGCAATCAACCAACTGCTCCAACCATCAATCACCCATGAGTTAGATACAACACATCCTTTAAATCACGAAATTACCTCAGAGGAAATAAGAGATGCTTTAAAGCGGAAACGTAATACAGCACCTAGTTTTGATCATATATCTTATCGAATCCTCAAAGAGTGCTCACTACAGTTTTTTCTCTTCCTGGCAACGATTTATACATTTATTTTAAGAACTGGATATTATCCACACGACTGGAAGATGTCTAAAGTTTGCATGTTCTTAAAACTAAAAAAACCACCTCACTCCGTGAAGTCATATCGGCCCATACAACTGACATCTACTTTGGGAAAATTATTTGAGAAAATACTGGTGCATCGTCTTCATCCATATCTCAATGATCATCACCTTTTACCTTCTCATCAGACAGGATTTCGTCCATATTACAGTCTCAATGGTCAATTACTCCGTCTTACCACTATTATCACAAATCACTATAACAAAGCACTACCGTCCTGCCTCATACTCATGGACCTTAAGAAAGCATTTGATCGTATATGACATTATGGGTTATTCTATAAATTGCTGAAGCTCGGTGTTCCTCTAAATTATCTTCGAGTTATCTACTCTTTTATATTAAACCGTATTGCCTATGTTAATATCAACGGCTCTCTATCACATCCGATTTTCCCCTATACGGGAGTGCCACAAGGATCAAGTTTATCACCTCTTCTGTATATCCTATATGCATCCGATTTACCATCTCCGGCACCTCATACATATCTCTTCCAGTATGCGGATGATACTGCTTTTCTTACACTCGGTAAAACAATTCAGCAGATTAACGTCAATTTGCAGACTACAATTACGGACTTTCTTCGCTGGTGCAATAAGTGGAGACTTACTGTTAACGAAGAAAAGACACAAACTTTAGTTATTTTACCGCCAAATTGTCGTAGTAAAGTCCATCGTAATCCGAATTTGCTTGAGATACGTGTTGGCGATCATCTCCTCCGACCAACTAAAACTGTTACTTATTTAGGTGTCATTTTCGATGATAAATTGAGATGGTCAGCACAACTACAGAAACTTGTTACAAAAGGCAAAAGTAGACTTCAACTTCTTCGTCGCCTTGTAGGTCAAACCTGGGGTTTAAATTCAACATTGCTACTGAACACTTATAAAGCATTTATGCGGAGTATTCTCACTTTTGGTCATGTCGCCTGGTGTTCAGCCCCCCAAAAGTTTTATAACAGATTAGAGATACTCGAGCGTCATGCCTTTAGGCTAGCATTTCGTATCAAACTACCTTACCATAATCACGATCTCTACGACAAGATAAACTTTCCGCCGCTTGTACAACACATTGCCCAATTACGTAGAAAATATATAGCTACTACAATGATATTTTTCTAGACACCATATTTATAGATTTGGAGCAAGAATCGCAGTTCAGATACTTTTATACGCCACTAAGCATCTTACTTTCCATTTATGCTCGCACTCTACCGGATGATCACCATCATGTCAGATTTTTCCAACGACAACTCGTTCATCATGACATTCCTCATCTTTTTCCATTATAGCACTCTTTATTTATCACACCACTAACAAGGGCTTCCCAGTGTTTTCTCATTAGTCTTGAGCCGCCCCAAGACAGAAGACTAACCTGCATTCGTCATACTTACAAATTTAATTGTTTTGTGTTGTGATGTCAAGTGCACTGCATTCATAATCATCACTCGACTGTCGTTCTTCCAATTCGACCTTATTTGAATACCATTAATGCTTTATATATTTGTACATTCATTTCGTTGCATTCTTAGTACCTTCACTGTTCTTTATCATTTCACTTCATTACATATTTAATATATATTAGTTAGTTATATTTATCTTGCATTCATTATATATTTCTTATATATTAGTTAGTTATATTTATCTTTCCTATGTTAATTTTTCTTTATATTTATGTTTTCTCTTAACTTATCAATATATATGTTGCTGTAATGTATTAGTTTCTTTGATATTTATTAATTATTAATCACCTGCATATTTCTCTACAGCTCAATGCCCAACTATAAGTAAAATAAAGGGACAATTGATGCAAACACACCCCATGCCAAGAGAGAGGGCAAAACACTCTAGTGGCAGATTAATCTCATCTTCTGCTTTTTAAACAATAAAGATTTTCCCCAAACCTGCCTCCCTCAAAAAAAAAAAAAAAAAAAAAAAAAAAAAAAGCATACAATTCGACCCATTACCGATCAATAGGAAAGCAGTATAACATAATGGTTTTTAAATATGTACTATTGGGTCTATTGTTACCTAATATACAAAATTTCATCAAAAGTTCTTGAAAATAAATGCTCGGGTCTCAGGAGGTTAAACTCAGAAATCGGCGACCAAGAAAGAAGTAGAAACAGGAAATTTGCTACTTTTTCAGAAGTGTCTAACTCTTTTACCTTGTATGACTTATGGCCTGAAGCAACCGCCCACCTACCCTTACATGAAACAACTCTGAATTGATGAAATATAAAGAAACTAGAAAGTATTTGTCGGACAGTAATAATTTTCGATATTCATTATTTGTCTAAATAATTAAATGAAAATAAGATGCTCTTCTTCGAGACACTAGAAATTCTGACCCAAAAATTAGTTTCAATTCGGCAAACAAGACGTCCGGTAAGCCTGTGCACAAAGAAATGAATATTGAGAACTAAATGTGGGATATAATTTTAAGTATTGCTTTAATAAAACTTCAGCAACTTCAGATGCAGCATTTAATCTCCAAATCTTTATTAATAATAATAATAATAATAATAATAATAATAATAATAATAATAATAATAATAATAATAATAATAATAATAATAATAATAATATTATATTACAAAATTATCTCAATCTGTGAGTAACGTAGTATTGCTAATTTCTAATAGTTTACAACAATCGCCGCTCCGCTACGTTCGCTGCCTGCCTCCTTTTACTTGAAATGATTTTGATTGTGAAATACTTTGTTGCTTATTATGACAAGCACCGTATTAATAAGGTTATAATTACTTATATAAAATCCACAAGTATTTATTGCATGTAAAGCACAGTATAATTTAGCAATTAAACAATATGAATATAGTATAAGGACCTTAACCATCGAACGTTTATACACAGAGTCGTAGCTAGAGATTTCGGCGTCCGGGGCGAAGTAGAATTCGGCGGTCCCTACACTCACCTTACCAAGCTTTTCTTTTTTCTCTTTTTTTTAACATAAGAGAAGCAGCTTTTGTTGCTATGCTACGTTGAACTTTTATCAATCTGCTTGGAAAGACCATTGTAACAACCAAAAGTGATCATTACCGGTATATATTCTTCTACAAAAATAGAGCTGCTTTCAAGAGGCTTATTTTGGACTTTTTGTTAGGGTGACCATACATCCCGTTTTGACCGGAACAGTTTCGTTTTTGGAGCGTGTCCTGGCCGTTCCGTCAGTAGATGGAAAATAGTAATATTTGTCCCGTTTTGTGCAAGTAAATAACAAACCCAGGCCTTACGGGCTTGGTGAGGATGCTGGTAGCTTGGCATCTGGCGGGCGAGGGTATTGGTTGGGTTTTGGCAACACTGGAAAAATCAGTAAAACGCAAGGAAGTGTTCGTTGTCTCTACAGTAGAGTTTTTCTTCTGAGGATCGTGAGTGTACCGAGCGGTTTGTTGTGCAATTTAAGTACGCAAACTGCAATCGTGTATTTGTTTCCAGACGTGTGGACAAAGGGCAACACGCGGATATTTTAAAATTAATGATCCTTAGCTATGGCCAGGGACGTACGGAAGGGGGGGGACACGGGGGTCCGGACCCCCCCCGAAATTTCGACTTTTTAAAAATTTAGCCTAATTTTAGGGGCAATTTTAGCAATTTTAATATAAAATAGCTTCATATTTAGTTTGAACCCCCCCCGAAATAAATTCCTGGGTACGCTACTGGCTATGGCTATTCCGACACTTTGATAAATAATTTATGCTCAGTCCAGTCGGACTTAATTGGCTCATCCCCCTTAACCATAATGAGCACTTTGATAAAATGACTACAAGTATTCCCATTTTGTTCGTGGATGCAGGAAAAAATAATATTAAATGTATTCTTTGGGCTTACACTTATTTTGATGTGTCGCTCTTTGATAATACATTATTATTTCTACTATATCATACGGCGACGAATTAAGTACAACGTAATTATAGTCAGGGGTGCCCATCCCCCCCAAAGCTGATGGCGCACTCCCTCCCAAAACTAATAATCTCTTCCCTCCTCAAAACTCAAGTCCTCTAAAAACAATTGCCCAGTGTAGCAGTAGTTTAGTAGTACTAGTAATTATTTTTGTTGTTTTTATTTCCTGTAGTAGTATTATAGAATGCTTGTAGTAGTAGTAGGGGCAGTAGTAATTATAAAAATGGTATTACTTTTATTAGTAGTCTTGGTAGTGTACAATACTAAATATGTTCTATAAGGATATTGAAGGGTATAAAAACTTCTACACACTGTGTATGGCACAGGTATTCTTTTTTTACAATTAGTAGTATTATTTTTTCTTTACAAAATATTGATATAATTCCCTTGTACATGAAAAGTAAGACGCAAGTTACAAGTTATTGAGTTTGATACAAAAAGAAAATGTTATCCTCAAAATTAGCCTACAAAAAGAAGTCCAACAAAAAACATTCCTGTAAAAGAGCCAAGTACGAGTGGCCTTAAAAAGAATTGAAATCACAAAAATAGGCGCCAAGTTCTGGTGGACAACAGTTACAAACACTCACTGGCTCACTTCAAATTTAGATTTGAAACTTGGCTGTTGTCTGTATGGTTACCACTAGCTCACAAGTATGTCAAACTGCTTTATAATTTTCAACAGACAACATAGGCAAGTTTCAAATCCAAATTTGAAAGTGATTCCTTGAGTGTTTGTAACTGTTGTTCACCAGAACTTGGCGCCATCCTTTCATATAGCAACTTGCGCGGTACTTCATTCATAGAGTTTCTAAGCAGGGGGTAGGGGGATTCATTCTCGAGATTAAAAAAAAAATCGCATCGTGTTCCAATGTTATTCTGACGACAGCAAAATTACTTATTCGACAGAGTAAAATTCTTCCCCAATTTTTTTTTCGATGGCACAACTTGCGCCATTCATCCCTCCTGTGGGCGGCCCTTCTCTCTTAAAACGAACCAATCTTTCCTTTCATACGGCTACTTGCGCGGTACTTCATTCATCGAGTATCGAAGCAGGGGGTACGGGGGTTCACCCCGGAAAATTTTTGAAAATTAGCTTCTCAAAATCGTGTTTTAATGCTATTCCGACAGTAAAATTGCTAGTTCGAAAGTAGAGTAAAATCCCCCCCAAAATTTTTCTCAATGGCGCAGCTTGCGCCATACATCCCCCCTGTGGGCGGCCCTGATTATAGTAGCATATGGATGAGCCAAGTGTTTTCGCTACTTCCGCTGTCAAGCTAAAGATGGGTTGCCACGTTAGAAGAACTTGTAGCCGTCATAAAATAATAATAATAATAATAATAATAATAATAATAATAATAATAATAATAATAATAATAATAATAATAATAATAATAATAATAATAATAATAATAATCTTGAAACCCTACCATATTTCACCGTGTACACATAGTCTTGAAAGGATCATAAAACATTTTTTCCATCTTGCAAGGAGTCGAACAGTGTCCAACTTTCTGGGACGTCTTGCTTGCTACCTGCTACCGCCCTTCCGCTAAAAACCAGTTTCGCCTCTTCTGAAACAACGGATTCTTTTGAACAGGGAGGGTGAGTGCACCAAAATACACGTTTTTAATGAGGAGGTTAATTGTTTGTCCACTAGACTACAGTGCTGCATGGGTGGTGATACCTTTCTTGCTTACAAGAAGTTGTAAAATCTAAACAGTAGATAGAAAGATCGGGTAGCAAGGTCTTTTTTATGGCAGCTACAAGATTCATGTAAAGTGGAAACGTGGTCTAAGAGCACAGTTGCAAAAGTCACATGTTTGCTACCCAACAATCCCCCTGCTAAATAAAGAAAGCAGGTCCGGACTGGCCCAGGTGGCTAGACGGCAATCGCCGCCCAAATAGGGACCAAATCAAAAGGGGGCCAAATGAAAATTTTAATAGAGGAGGTCAAGAGGAAGAAAAAATGTGGAAAACGTGTGCAAAAACTAATATTCTTGTGAACAGTCACAGCGGTAATCTGCATACATCAAGGTCTTTGAGAGTTTCATTAAAATTTTGTTGTGACTCACGTCTCCTATAAAGTAACTGGGGGGTCATTCCCTCTTGAGAGTCATGTCGGTGCAAGCAAAAACAATAGTGAAATCCAACACGGTTCCTATCATGGAATATGAAAGGGAGTAGTGGACCGACAAAACAATTTTTGAGAGTTTAGTCTTTTTGCTCAGGAAAAATAATTTGAAACCCAACAGAAAGAGATCTGAGATCACTTTCGTGATTTATAATATCACGGCGTCGCGCCGTCGCCTCTGTAACAAGATCTCATCGTTTATCATTGTTGAGTCACTTGCTTTCATCTTTCAGTAGTTGCCAATTTTATCAGCTCAGAAGTCGAACCGCGGTCAGTTATTCAAAGTGTGTGTTACTGTGAGGTAGTGTCTGTCCTTATCACGTCCTTTCGAAAATTGCAGTGGGAACGGAGGTTAGTGCTATTGTAACGAGTGGATTATAAATTTGGACTTTCTGACAGTGTTGCCAACAACCTCTGAAGAAAATAGGCTAAATGACTTTCAGAAATAAGCTTTTTTACCCAAAAAATGGCTAGATTTTGAACTGCTAACCTATAATCCATATTGTAGGTTTTAAACAGTTTTTTTTTTTTGTGTGTGTGTGTGTGTGTGTGTGTGTGTGTGTGTGTGTGTAAGATTAGAAGTGAGTTACAGTACAACTTGAAATGTTGAATTTTATTCGCTGAAGACTATCAAGCAACATACATAACTTTAAATTACAATAAAATCCATCAACAACTCATCTGATTTGTGATAGTCAACAGCCATATTGTCAGTTGAACTGAAATAAGTCATCATCGATGACGCCGCAGCTAGCCGAGGCGCTGGAAGTGGATGCACCATCATTGGATTGTGGATTGGTTGTGTAGATTGCCATGGTCCCAATTTTCAGTAGTACTTCTTTCGGCAGGTCATAGTCGTTACCACGCTTCTAATTTCTCCGTACACCCACACGAATCGTCATGATTGCATTGAATGCTTTCTAACTAATTAGATGTCCTATTTGTTTCCTTTAATAAACTAAAACAATCTCGTGGCTTGAAGAACCGAACAGTTAAAAAATTTGTATTAGAAAACTTTCTTGTGATGAAATGCGAAATTTAATATAATTAAAAAGTAGCAAAGGGGGTGTTACGAGAGCGACATTAAAATTCTTTCTCAGTCGACAAGTATTGTTAAGTATCCGTAATGGGTGGAGAGAAAAGAAGAAGACAATGGTTTGTTGCGTAATAAAACACCCTCAGTCAAGAGAAATTAAGGTAGCAGACGGGTTATGTCGGAAATTGTCTGAGAGGGACAATTAACGTGTCAATCGATTTAGTAGGACCTAAGGAGTGTTTTAAAGTTGGTTTCGTCACTTGCTGATGTGTGGTTGCCAAGATATTCAAGATCAAAGTAAAGGGGAGGGGCCATAGAAAAAAAATCTATCTGAACGTATTTTACTGTATTTTTTCTCTTGTTATAGAAAAAAATACTTGTGAGATCTTTTCTTTGATCCATAAATGCTAAATTCTTCTTTATTGATACCGACCTTAATCAGTTTTCATTGCTGAATAAAATTCTTTTGCTAGTAACTACTCCTTTCAATAGAGGTGCTATTTTCAATTTAAAACTCCTTCCATTTCTTTTCTGGTAATGTGATTCTTTCACACTTAAATATATATATATATATATATATATATATATATATATATATATATATATATATATATATATATATATATATATATATATATATATATATATATATATATATATATATATATATATATATATATTCTAAGAGTTTTCCTTTTATCCATAAAGGTTAAATTGTTCTTTATTTATACTAATTTTCGACATTATTTAATTTTCATTGTTGAATAAAATTCTTTTGTTCTTTCCTTTCGATAGAAGTTGTTTCGAATTTAAAATCCCTTCTATTTTTTTTTTTTTTTTCAATGTGATCTTCAATAGTGTTTTAGCCAGTTACACTGTATAAGCTCGAAAATTAGTATCAATAAAGAAGAATTTAGCCTTTATAGATAAGAGAAAAGATCTCAGAAGTATTTTTTTCTATAACAAGAGAAAGAATTACAGTAAAATACGTTCAGATAGAATTTTTTCTATAGCACCCTCCTCTTATACTTTGATCTTAAATATCTCAGCAACCACACATCAGCAAGTGATGAAACCAACTTTAAAACACTCCTTAGGTCCTACTAAATCGATTGACACTTTAATTGTCCCTCTCAGACAATTTCCGACATAACCTGTCTGCTACCGAAATTAATTAATACGAGTATATATAATGACAAATAGACGTATTTTTTAAAAAAACAGCTACACTTGTTTTCCAGAGGAAAAACGTAATTTTAGAATTAATTTAACGGCTAATAAAAGAAGCGAAAGTGGTGAAAGAGTTTTATATAATTAGCTATATTTAAGGCTATAAGTATTTCGTATTTTTCTGTGGCTAAATGCCTCTGCAAGTAAGCTAGATTTAGCCAATTCGCAAATTGCAGTGGGAACGGAGGTTAGTGCTATTGTAACGAGTGGATTATAAATTTGGACTTCCTGAATCTACAGCATTGGTATGTGAAAAAATATTAAATTCTTCGTATGTAGGTGTTTTTTTTTTCTTTTAAATAAAATTGTTGCTGCTGTTGAATCAGGCTTCACAGTTGTCATTGGTATTCATATACTACAATTGCTATTACAGTACGAACCGATGTACCCATAAATTTGGAATAAAATTACGTAAATCGAAATGAAAATTCATTACACCAATTTCCGGTAGCAATATTAAGATTTACTATTGATAATTTCTTTCCTGATCTTTTATCACGTCGCAACCATAGCAAGTAATTCCATTACGACCACACTGTAGGCCTATATGTACACATGATTTGCATAAATCCTCTCAATTTGGGCACTTGACATAGTTCGTGGACCACAAGTGCTTACTGATATACATATCCTTACGAGAAGATGCTTGTTCCAGAGGATATATCCCCCCGAAAAATATTTTGGACTACGTGCAAGTGCACTGTTTCGCAGGTCATCGTTTCATCGTACTCCTTGTTCACGACTACTGAAACCACCAGCCAGAGATGGAGTGGGTCAGTAGGTCGGTGGGTCGGTGGGTCAGTGAATCAAGTGGGTCAAGTTTTCTGAGTGGGTCAGTGGGTCAACAGTATGTGACCCCTGCGACCCACCACCCACCATGACCCACTGTGACCCACCGACTCAGTATGATATACCGAACCACTCTGCTCACTGCATTGTAGAAAGTATCTTCTGAAGACTGGTAAATTTGTCTTCGTTTTATTTTCAAGACCTTCATTTCCCTTCCTTTTCCATTTGTTTCTATCTACTTACCTGAGGTGAGTATATCTAACAAAGTGAAAAAAGAACTTCAGGCACTTTTGGATATTGATATTTGTAATTGTAATAATAGCAATAGGACTTATACTACTACTTGGCTTTCGAGACCTGTGAGTTTTTAGAGGAGCTAACTACCGAAAAATTACATTTTTGAATCACTGTAATATATAAATTTACATAAAAATTGAATGGAACTATGTCTGCCTGATCATCACGGTCAAATTGCAAAGTCAAATGAAATTATTTTCGGTATATAGTTAGGCCTTAATCCAAACTGGGATGTTATATTGCTTTCATTACCGGTATAATGCATAATATCCTAAGGAGGTAGTGAAGATCCGAATTTTTGCGAAAAAAAAAATAGTATCTCGCAAGCTGTTAAGCTTACGGAGCTGAAATTCAGTGTATTAACTCTTTATTGAAAATAAACAGTATTTGTCCTAGCATTTTTTAAAAATTCTCCTATATGGGGGGGGGCACTTTCTATATATGGAAAATTGGTGAGTTGGTTTGTAAAAATGATCGAAAACGATCGGTTATTTAAGAAAAAAAAAATCAGAAACAAAAAATACAGTGTTTGGCTTCATATACCCATTGATTTCTACTATAATAATTGCTGAAGCTTATGTTTATTATATGGAGCGCTTACAGCACAGGGCAATCAACTCATAAAGTTGTGAGAAAAATAGGCATAAAATTTGTACTGTAAGCTTAATTACGCAGAAATTTTAAGTTTGGATTGTACGCTGAGAAAAAAATTGTAGGTGGCGTATTTAAAAAGATAGGTTACATGCGTAATTCCTGTAGTACGGAATTGGACTTAACGTACAGCAGATGTATAACTGAAAACGCATGTTTTATAATACTTTCTGTATAAGTGTTCCGTCTATACGTACTTTCTGTATGAAACAATGTAGGCGGTCAGGATCTCACATACAAATGGACGTATATAACATATAGTTGACGAAGGTAACATAAGTATATGCATGTTATATACGGAAAACTGTTAGATGTCAGACATCCAGCAACAGCATGATGTAACATCTAAGGGCAGTGCC
This sequence comes from Thermobia domestica, assembly GCF_964235325.1. Lineage (NCBI taxonomy): Eukaryota > Metazoa > Arthropoda > Insecta > Zygentoma > Lepismatidae > Thermobia > Thermobia domestica. The sequence continues at coordinate 85,264,999 of NC_137466.1, forward strand.
TATGTAGCATACGGATAACGTATGCTGCGTAATGATTACTATAGTAAGCAAGACGATACCGTATATTTGTACAATATACCACTGTCCGGAGAACGGATTTTTCTCTGTGTACGCATAATTATATGGAAAATTTTACTCTTTTTTCCCCCTTTACGTTGATTTCCCCCTTACCTTGATTTGGAACTTCCAAATTTTATCCTTTTTTCCACTGAAAAGTATCGATAATTGAACAAGGAAATAATTATACTACGATAATTTAATTGAAATTCATCGTAATTTGGGACATGGCAAACATCAGTGTGGTAATTGAAGGGGAAGGAGGGAAATTCCAATTCACCTCTGAACACTTTCCAGGAACCTCGTTCCCTTTCGCTTTCTAGACGGGGGAGGGAACTTGGTAATGGCATCAAACCTTCATGTGTAATTACAAAAATTAAATTTATAAACAAATAAGAAATCATCAGTTTATCAGGCTTTAATTGATAATTTATTCACAAGATTCCCTATTGAAGGCGTGGTAGATGAAGTTTCCGTTGTCCATGAGTCGACATTGCCAACTGACATGGTCGATATGGAAAAGATGTTGTATAGTGATAGAGAGATGATACTTCTTGCTGAGAATTTCAAAACTGACCGAGAAAAATCGTTATCAGACTTAAGTCTAACAAGCAGATTGTCGATGAGGAGTTGCAGAAGTCGGGTAGAAGTATTATCAATTTCCACGGCAGAGTGCGAATAGGTATTTCCCCTTATGAATTTACAGATGACTGATGTTAGAAATAGACTAAGTGTTCAAGCATTGTCTAACTTGTTCATCAATGTTAATGGCCTACCGCTAGACAAGCTCAAAGTAGACGAGCTATTTATTTCTTGGCTGAAGGATGGACATCATTCCACTGCGGATAATTTACCACGAAAAAGTTACCAGCAGGAAACAAACCCGATTTCAGATTTGTTTTAAGATGAAAAATTACGAGTTATGGAAAATGTATACTTGTATTACTAATGGCTATTTGTGTTATTCAACTTTGTACCTAATGTTTAGTAAGTCTCTTCTTTGCTTTAGGTAAACTACTACTTTGCATAAATATTCATAATAATTGCAATTATGCATATTTGTAACATAAATTTAACGTGGTGTTTTAGTGATTATACAAATTACAATTATGAGCATACTTTATGGAGATGCTCTCACATAGGGTACCCGAGCGCCTTTATACACTATGAAAAACTGATTTTTCAAGTCTTTTGTGAGAAAAATACTATGAACTGAGAAACCATAACCTTTTCCATATTGTTCAGGGGTATTTTCCTGCGAGTAGAAGTTTCTTTTGGAATGCGTTCAGAAAGTAACACTTGCAAGAATACTCTCTTAGTACAAGTATATTTTAGACACACACTAATTTCTCCCCACCTCGGACTGTTTCAATTTCCTCCTTGACAAACACTTTACCATCTTATATAGTCAAGGTCAGATCCTCCGTTATTGTAACAGAGTGGTGCTTGAGCGATTGACTAGAAATTCAAACTCCGATTAGTGACAATTTCACAGTCTTGTTTTATTACAAGTGTAAACTTTTTAGTCAGTACAGTAGAGGCCGTGGATCGTGTTCAGAGTTGATGACGATGGATTTTTGTGAGTCAGAATAGGTCACAGTGGATGATAGTGGTTCATGATGGGTTGTGGGTTACGGTGGGTCAGAGTGGGTCACGGTGGGTGTTGGGTCAGAGTTTGTCACGGTGGGTCAGTGGGTCGTGGGTCGTTTTCATTGACCCACTCCAACTCTGCCACCAGCGCCGACTTTAAATACAGCGCCGACTGTAATTTGTCCGTAGTTCTTTATTAACAAATGATAAATTTCAGCTATCCAAAGGCAAGATGTTTGGTTTGATAAATTGGACATTTTTGCACGTGATTACATAACAATACAAATTCACATATTAATTTAGCTGATTAGATATATTCTATTTATATAAAAAATGTTTTCTATTTTGTCTTGTTTCACGTAGAAAGAGATTTTCATTTCTATTTGACAATGCAATAGATGATATACCTTGATACTGCGGCTTGTTCCATCGAACTGTGTACATAGAATGTTAAAGTTATAAATCAGTCTGTACACAACATATACTCTGATTTTATATTATGATCTTTATGGCATAATATACGGTGTGGCTACCCCTAAGGAATAGTATCTTTTATCTAAGATAATAGTGTGCTTTTATTGTGGGAAAACAATGGGCAGTTGGGGTAATGCTGGTTAGGGGGGAGTCGGGCCAACACAATATGTCAGCCGCCGGGCCAACTAGTAGCCAGTCCGGCCCTGAAAGAAAGCAGGCTGGTAAATGTTTTCATTTTATTTTAACGAAAATACGTTTCCTCACTTTCCATATCTTTGATCTATTTACTCTAAAATCTCTTCTTTCGGAAATTTAACTAAAAATTGCGACTAGCTGGGAACTTCATTCCCAGACCCTGCACTTCTCATGTCCTTAACATACAAACATGTCTCTGATCTTAAGGGATTTTGAGATATGGTTATCTTAATTGTAATACTAAGATAACCATATCTCAAAATTCCAATTGTATAACAATTGCAACGCCCACCCTTCTTCTTCTTGCCTTTTTGCCCTTCTAAGAGAAACAAACAAACAAACAAACAAAAACACTGGAACACGTCCTTAATTACTTTAAATTAAAGATTTCGAGATATCGTTATCTTATTTTAACAGTTGCACACATCTTTTCCTTCCATTGTAGGGGAGAAAAAAACGCTGGAACACGTGTGTAATTATTTTAAAAGGGAAGTCGAAATACCAAATATAATGTCTCTAACTGTCTAGGATATTATCCTTTTCCAGATTTGCATCTGTCTAGGTTTAATTCAAAACCGTCCCTAAAAGGGTGAAAATACTATACACCTAAACATTAAAATGTCTACACCACAGAAATACAAATGGTGATCAGAAAAATGGAAACACCTAAACAAAATTGCAACTTACCAGATTAATATGGTGTCGGGCCACCTTTCGCCTTCAGAACAGCCTTGATGCGACGTGGGATGGAGGCATAGAGGTCCTAAATGGTAGCAAGTGGAATTTTACACCATTCCTTGTGCAGGGTATCGGCCAGTTCTGTGAGAGAGGATGGAGGTGAAAATCGTCGCCGGAGTCGTGTTTCCAAGACGGACCACAGATGTTCAATTATGTTGAGATCTGGGGATTGGGCGGGCCAGGGGAGGTGTTGAACTTCATCCGATTATCATCCTGGAAGATGGCGTCATTGTCCGGGAACAACATCCGGACCATAGGATGCAAGTGGTCTCCTAAAATTGCGACATAATCGTTGGCAGTGATTCGTCCGCTAAGTGTGACCACAGGACCCAATGAAAACCATGATATGGCGGCCCACAGCATCACCGAGCCGCCGCCATGTTTCACAGTTGGGCGGAGACACTGCAGATCATAAGTTTCTTTGGGCGTTCTCCACACATAAACACGGCCCGTGGTTGGGAATAGGGTGAAGGATGACTCATCCGACCATATCACACGTTTCCAGTCCTCAACGGTCCAAGTTGCATGGTCGCGGCACCATTTGCGGCGTGCGAAAGCGTTATGGTCCCTGATGAGCGGTTTGGCCCGTGCAACACGACCCCGTAAGTTCATGTCATGAAATTTGCGGCGGACTGTGATTGTTGAAATAGGGTAGGAGAGGTGCTGATTGAGCTCCTCCGTCACTTGCTCCGCAGTGGCACGACGGTTCTGCGTGACAATGCGCTTTAATACCCGGTGTGACCTGTCACTCATGATTTTCTTCCGCCCACTGTTCCGCTTCCCCGATGTGGTTTTCCCGTGTGTTGTGTAGGCCGTCATCACCTTCGACACTGTCCCACGCGACACACCTAACACAGTAGCCACTGCCGTCACACTCACTCCACATAACCGCGCACCAACAATTTGCCCTCTTTGAAAATCTGAGAGGTCTCCCATTTTACACTACCTCCGTCTGCTGCAGCCACTGGACACTGCTATTCCACTGCGCCTGACGTAGTATGGAGACCGACCTAACACACCACCGCCAGCGGTCCGGCGCTGCGGGCACCACGACACCACTGCCAACCCATACATCTGACGTGTTGCTTACTACAGGTGTTTCCATTTTTCTGATCAGCATCTGTAAGTAATAATCGAAATATGAATTCACGATCTCAATGTAATCATGGATATCATCGTCAAGATCTGTTTAATTTGATTAAAACCTCGAGTCTTCTCTCTGTTATTTTTGGAATTCTCCTCTACTGCCTATAATAAAAGGCAGAACTGAAATTTGTTAAAATGTTTCTTTAATTTACTATATTTCTCTACACTTTCTTTACTCATCATTTCCAAATTATATCTTTCTTTAAATTGCACACTTATGTCTACTATATACCATTTCAGTTCCATCTCTACAACGAGGTCCGATTTCAACCTTTCCCCATTAATGATTTTTCTTCGCAATCCATATTCCGAAATATGCACGTCTTATTATAATAATTGTAATCCTAGATCTTTTTCCTTTAACCCCTTTTTCTTTCCTTCTAGGCAAGCCTGTCTTGACTCGTGTCTCGACTCGAAAATATGTCTCTCTCTCGACTCGACTCGAATTAGACGAGACGTCTCGAAATTCGAGTCAAGATAAAATATATGTATACATCAGCCAGGAGTGAAAGTTGAAGTTCAATATCTCATGAGCAATCCCTATTTCTTTAATGTTAGGAACCAAAACTATAACTACTGTATGTAGTTTATTGTTTTATAATTTAGTGTTTACAAATATCCTTTAAAAAATACCTATCTATAGAAGTGAAAGGTACCTATCTGTACTAGTTCTTGGGATCCAAGCAACCCATTTATTGTAATATACTATGTAAAATAGTCTCGTATCATAATATGTGATGTATATACAACAAATGTTAGATTATATATTATCCGTACGGTAACTCGTGATATGCTGCAACACATTAAAGCCTTAAAATAGTTGGGGAAGCGAATCCAGAAGTTATGTCCCCTATTGCGTTCATGTGAACGAAAACACAATAATTATAACTATGCTAAATTATTATAGACTGCCAATTGCTCATTCAGAGAATTTATGAAATTCACTTTATCGCAAGGCTACGGATAATAGTTTTATAGAAACTAGATGATCAATTATTATTATTATTATTATTATTATTATTATTTTATTATTATTATTATTATTATTATTATTATTAATAATAATAATAATAACATTATATTTGAAATAAATCAAATATCACGACATTAATTATTAGTTTTAATTAACTGAATTGAGCAGAAAATTAAATCTTGATCTCGAAAGATTAACTATTAAGTTTATGCGCTCTGTACCTTTCTAAAATATAAATGCTGAAATTGGTTTCAAAGCTGTTTCTGAGTGAATACTTCTTCAAAATAATATTAAAAATTATAGAAAGCTTTTCGAGACATTCGAGTCGAGTCGAGATTTTTACGAGCAGTCTCAACTCGACTCGTGTCTTGACTCGAAAATTCGAGTCCAGAAATACGTTTGTCCCGACTCGTCTCGAATTTTACAAAATGTGTCTCAACTCGTGCGCATCACTATTTCCTTCTAGATCAAATATTTTTAAAAAAAACGCTAAAAGATGTATCTAATTATTATAAATGAGAAGTTCATATACGAAATTTCATGTGTCTCTAACATTCAGAGAGTCTGAGATATAAAGGTTTAAAGATAATATAATTGCCATCCTTCTCCCCCTTCCTTTGAAGTTCCGGAAGTTCTTCCTTAGTGAGACTTCACAAATCCAATGCCCTGTCCAGATTTCAAGTATCTAGCTTAAGCGGTTTGGCTTAGGCATTTATGACTCAGTCGTCAGTCAGGACTTCTCATTTTTATATAGACCTAAAGAGATAAAACATAACCATGTAAGTCCCATATCTAGCTCATGTCTTTGAAAGCCACTGGAAATAAAGAATGCACAAGTTCTTGCGGAAATACGTCATGCTTGACCTATCCAGCATAGTCTACAGCAGCGTTTCCCAACCTTTTTTAACTTACGGCACACTACAGGTGTAACTTGAATTCTCGCGGCACATCCATATATATATATATATATATATATATATATATATATATATATATATATATATATATATATATATATATATATATATATATATATATTATTTGTAAATATAAAATACTGTGGTATTTTTCTGTGATTACTGATCTCCTTCTTACAGAGTAGAAAGCTCGATCACGGGTTTTCCCTCGTGGTAATCATTAAGCTTATTTTTCATTCTAATTTTAAAATAGAAAACAATTGCAATGAAATATAGGACTCGGGTTTTTAAAAATCCACTTTCTCTTTCGAAAACTGTATCTATCCTTTCGAAAACTGTATCTATCCTTTCGAAAACTGTAAAACACAAATGTAGGTAATTTGTATGCATGTTTGCTTTGTTGAATTTATTGAATGATATGTTAAAATTTCAAGTTACGAAAAAGTATGCAACAATAAAAAAGCAATAATGGTTATGACAATGATAAATACGTTTTTCAACATTAGACGTGTACAGAAAAGTAACACAGTATGAAACTTAAAATTGTAGATTTATAGTTGAGGTTCATAGTAATGTGAAATACAAATATACATTTTCCCCTATGTCTTGCAATTTGGTACCTATAGAATTAATAATTTGTTTCGATTTCCTCGCGGCACACCAGCGGACCATTCGCGGCACACCGGTTGGGAAACGCTGGTCTACAGCAACGCATATCCTGACGATTGAATTGCAACTTAAGCTGTGTTATTTCAACTAAATTATTTCAAATGGGTAGTGATGATATTGAATATCAACGACCTTTGCTGTTTCTTATTTAGACCAACACCACCTAGGTGTTGTTGTTTAGACTCACACTTTGAGTTGGTTTGGCTTTATTCTTTTGTTGTTAAGAAATCTTAATCTGGCATTAGATCTTTGCAATGGAACAAGAATAAATATAAAAGTTCTTAATACGCACTCAATTGAAGCTGAAAGAATATCAGAAACTCATGTTGAGATTCTAGTTTATGTACTTTGATGCCATCGCATGTAAAATACACTTTTGATTTTAAACGAAGGTAATTTCTTGTCAATCCATCTTTCGCTGTGACAATCAACAAAGCACAAGAATAAGCACTTGAATACCTTTGCAGCTATTTGCCAAGTTCAGTGTTCACTCATAACTTCAGATAAATTTTTGAAGTTGTGTTGTACGCTGAAATAGCACTTTGTACGGGGACCCCGATTTTGGGATCCACTGATGTAGAATATGTAATGGAGAACATAGTGTATGTGAATGCTCTTGAGGTTCTAATTCGCTCATTATTTACTTGAATTTAGCAAAAAGGAATTGAGAGTAAGGGACGGACCTTAAACTGAAGATCTCTGTTTGTTTCACTTGCTTTTTCCATTTCCTCCTTCTTTTAGAATGCAGATATATGGGAGCGAACTGTATAAAAATCAATCGAAATCTCTAATCTAAGCTTTTCCTCCAACATTGTAAATGACTCTTCATTCCTATGTTCGCACGAAAGTTAAAACAAGCAAGAATTAATTATACCTATGTCTGAGCTTGAGTCAGTTTTACATACAACTGTACTTTTTCGCGCGTTAAAACTATTTTTTCTCGTGTCAATTAAGAAATGTTTTGGTTCAGTTGGCACTCTGAGTACATAAAAGGCACAAAAAATAAATAACCAGAGAAGTTGGTACCACTGTTCAAGACGTTCTTCGTCTATTTCTTTTTTCTAATTATTTATTTTATTCGTACTTGGGCCGCTTTTTTGTATCTCGTTGCGCAGTCATGTAACATGTCGCGAATGATGCTGCGGTATTATATGTATCACCAATCAAAAGCTCTCTATTTGTATTCAAGCCTGGTCGTTCTTCTAAAATATCCTCCCCCTCTTCGCCTGCATACCGCTGAACATGCATGGTTTTGTAATGATAAAAAAGCAAATCGCCTTGAAAACGACTAGACATCTGTCTTTATGTGGACAAAGAAACTTAACCAATCCACAATATTGTTATTTTTTTTAACTCTTATTTTCATTGGCTCCACCCTCTATACTATGGGAGAACGGATATATCAACTTCATGCACGAAAATATATTTGCATGTATAAAATTCTTCTGTGATTGTTTGCATCTTGATAGTCGTCGTGTTTCTGTAGAATTCAGAGCGATTATTGGAAAAAGACAAATGAAGCATTTTTTTAAAAAAAAATATTATTAAACTCGAATATTACACGAAAGAAAAAATAAATAAAAATATGGAAAAATGTAGATTAGATTCAATTTATTTTGTGGGCGACACCCAAAGCTATTACTTCTCCCCTACCTGCCAGTGTTTATTTTATATATATATATATATATATATATATATATATATATATGCATGCCTCAAAATTACACAGCTTGATATTATTAAATAATAAAATGCGGTATTTTCTTTAAAAAAAGAAAATATTTAATATTTACAATACAAAAAGTAACTTCAGCATTATCTGAATCGAAATAAAATAATAAAAATATTTTTTTTTTTACAATTATTCTTTTATATACATTTTAACATACTCTGTGCACATATATTTATATGAATTAACAGTATCTGTTCGTTACTATAAAGAACGTTCCTTCTAACCAAGGCATTATAGAGATTCTCTTTAACTCGGAAGACAACAAGAGATGCACAGATAGTCAACGGCAATATGCTTCTTTTAATACGCCATGATAAAAAAAAAATGAAAATCGCATCCCATTATCCCCAACTTCCCCTATCATCTACTAGTAACTTTAGCTTCTTTCAGGACTTACACCTGAGAAATGCAACTATAGGTTTTTATTTATTTGATATTTTAGTCGGTAAAAATTATGCACTTTGCTGGCCATCAGTATATTTCTATTACTCGAGCTCGAACAGTATTAATATAAAAAGTACACTGACAGTATCACTCTCTATCTTTTTCTCTCGTTTCAAACAATATTGTAATATACTTTCTTATGGTGTCAAGCTACAGTTTTCAGAAAGTGTTTAAAAGCTCTGAAATATCTTTCCTAATTCGTCATTACAGAGCACTAGATCCCAACCATGGTCACCTGCCGTTTCCTATCATAAATCCTACATGCACTCCTCCTTCTCGTGATCAAATATGTAGCGCTGTGAAGTAAATTGGAAGTGGTTATTTCAAGTGGAGTTTATTAATACGTAATTTCAGTTTGTAGCTAGTAGTAACTCTTGCTAGCTCTTCACGCGAACCACTATTATAGAGTAATGTAAATTCTATTCGTATATGTAAAATATCTGCATTCAATGATTTCCCATAGTATCTTTGACTTTTCGACGGCTTAGTGTCAAAGGAACGTATCTCTCTCTGTCTTTTATTTCTTTTTTTTTTTTTTTTTTTTTTTTTTTTTTTTTTTTTTTTGATACGAACATATCTGACATTATCAGAGCTCAAATGTCTCTTTCTGTGAAATGATTATAAGTCAAACTTCCTTGTAAAATATATTTGATCAAATAAAAAGCATTTTGGATTATCAAAAAACTAAATCAAATACGAAAAAACAATTCCTTTTCGTGATTCTGAAAATTTTTTTTGTAGATACGTTCCTATGACACTAAGCCGTCGATCTATTGACCTATTCTATCTACATAGTGACTGTTCATTCTTAAAACGTCAGCAACATCTCTAATACCTACACATAGGTGATACTCCGTTATTTGTCTCTGCAAGACGTAGGGAGAACCAAATGCAAGTGCAATTTGTAAATTCCAATGGTAAAAAATAATAATAATAATAAAAAATTTCCTTATATCTAAGAGAAAATAACTAACTTGGGTAAAAGAAAAAGTTCAGGACATGACAAAAAAATTTCCTCTACTTCCATCCCACAAACAGCGACGTGGAAGATGCATAAGTCCTGGGTTCTATATGCCCTATCCGGTCGGAGAGCATTGAATGAACCACAGCAGTTCTGATCTCACTTTAAATAAAATGAAATGAAATCTTTCAGTTTAACGTCTCACAATTCTCCCTTTAGGCTAAGGCAGACGGATGATTTAGGCAAGTAAATGATGATAGAAGAATTGGTGGAATGAGAAAGTGGGAGGAAACGGAAGTACCCCGAGAAAACACACGGATGTTGTCCACTACGAACCTGTTTGGTCGGGGATAACACCAAGGACCCTGTGCACCATAGGTAAGCGCTTTATCACTGAGCCTCCTGATCCACTTTAAATTGTAATTGATGTTCTATATGGCGTGTTCAGTGTACAAGGGAACCAAGTTTACTTTTGGTCAATTTGCTCAGTGGCGGATCTAGAGGGTAAAAACTGGAAGGGGGGCAACCAGAACCCAGACTATGATAGATATGTCATGAGTTTACTATAAACTTTCAAAAATATATAAATAACAGCTTAAATTATTTTTGTTATTGAAAAAACTGTGGGGGCCTAGGTCCAAGCTAGAACACAGAGCGGCAGAATTTAGGGGGCGGCAAAATTTTGGATTTCTTTTTAAGATTCACAATAAAGTAATATTTAAAACTAGCAACCCACAGAGCCCCGCGCAAGATAATATGTGTTTAATTCGCTCTATTTACAGTACTAATTAGCTAGCTTATCTTACTATTTTTAAAATGTCATCCTTTCCTACCCCCACCCCAAGGGGTGAGGATAAACTTGAATATCATGAAAACTGATACCGTTAACCTGAAAACTGAACGACCTCGAAAACTATTAATTCAACACTAATATCTGTCGTTTTCGATTACTTTTAAAATCTCGCCCCTCCTTGGGAAGTGAAGTATAACCTTGCAGTTGATTTGGATTCAAACTGTCACTATTCATCTCAGTGACCCCAAAAACTGTGAATTCAACTCTAATATAGGTAGATTTCGGGGTGGGGTGGGGGATTTTGTGCGGGGACCAGCAAATTATTTAGAGCACAATATAGTCTATAAATACGGGCCTGAATAGGACCTCAGGCCCCGGGCTAGATCCGCCACTGATTTTGCTCATATTTTGTCTTTGAGATCTCTATCTGAAGTTCCTTTCAGAGTTTAAAAGATTCATATTCAGATATATTAAATAACTCTTATAATGGGAAAACAATGTTAAGTTTCCCATATACTTAAGCGTACGGGAGTGTCTCTTTCTGTCTTTTGTGTCTCTTTCTGTCACAACTTCGGGAATTGGAGTTGATTCCCTTGTGCCTTGAGCGATACATATAGGCTAGCCGATGATAACGAACGAAAATTCAAATGAATCAAAGAATATGTGCAAGGTAATTTAAGATGAATGTAAAGGCTTCAATCATCAACAGATAGCAGAACGTTTCTCTCTTTTCTTTTCATTTTTAGATAATTTTCGTTTGATTTTTTTAAACGAGCGACAATATTCAAAATAGTTAAGATCGATTCAAGAGATATGCTATGTTAAAAGTTGACACGAAAACAAACTGAATCAATTATACGTGTATTTTATATATGTATTTACTTATGTAGCATTAAAATTAAGTTTTTGTTGTATTTGAGCTGAAATGATTATCTTGTTTTCCTTGGTAAACAATAATTGCTCGCAAACATCATGTTATAGATGTATTCAGTCTACGACTTAGCATTTAGCAATCGCTGGAGACACTGCCCGATAGTACGGCATTGACTAAATCACGAACGTAATGGATTATCGGAAGTCTACTGAAGCTGAAATGCCCATTCTTCTCACGGGAAGCATAGGTTTATGATAAAGAACCCTCTTCTTCCCCTTTGAACGAAAATGATATAATAAAAAAAAGCTCGACTCAAGTGCTATGTTCAATAATTCCTTTCAAACGTTCCGATCGTTATTCTTTGCGAAAAATTTGTCCCCTTCTCTCCCCCTTTATGATGCGCTTTTCAACAAAAGTGTAATGACAACTATTCAAGGTTAACTATGTTCAAAAATTCATTTTACATAGTTCAGACGTTTCCTCATTTTTGCCATTTTATGAACAGAAAGTGGAAATTAAAATATAGAAATTGAGCCCCCTTTCCTCCTCACAAGCGGGATTTTCTGAAAGGTTGAGACACATGTCCATATATTTTTAATAGTGAGTTTATATATATCGCCTGTTTATTTCAAGAACGACATAACTCAAAATTCCCAACTTTTCAGGAGAAGCGTTTGAAAGTTTCGAAACGCAATGAAAACAAATGGGCGCAAGAACAACACAAAGTGCTCTCTAGCGCCCAGTTTTGGAAGCATATCTGTGAAATTTTTACCATAGATAGACATCAAGATTAGCTTTCATTTTCTGCCCATAAGTCAATAACGGCGATTTCTGAGTTATGTTACTCTTGAATTAAACAGGCAATCAAGTTTCATTTTTTCTAATATGAAAGGTTCGTGGGAAACTCTATTTTGGCATCGGTTTAGTTTAGTCATTTTCCATGATGAGACTAATTTCAGATTTCCAAACTGCACATTTCCCCTTTCCATGGGTGTAAAAGTACGGAAACAAGGGAAGTGACATTTTCATTTACACTATTCACACGCTTTGCCTCAATCGTGTCAAAAGCTATGTTATTCAGTTTGAAATTCACTGTAGTTCAAATCCTTCTTTATATTATCTGTGACAGAATAGAAAGCTTCTATGTAAGTATTCTAAAACGATGCCAAGTTCTATTGAAATCCAAAAACTGGAAAATAAAATTTGCAACTTTAGTGTTGAGGATAGGATAAGTTCTATACAATATCGCCTCAAGAGGATTTTGGCTGGCAAATTACTCAGTACGATTCCTATTCTTTTTCTAGCCGAAAATGTACAAGAACTTGGCTCTAGTTTCCACATTTATGTTTTTGGTAGGATATAAATACATTTTCAAAAGCCTTCAGAATGGCCTTCCTACTATCTAAAGCACCAAATAGACCATTAGTGTGCTATTGTATTAAATAGTGATGAATATCCAATCATTATTTTTCTCTTTTCCCCCTTGGAGCTGGAAATTTGAAGTTTTTGAATTTTTCCCTTTTTTGTACCACAAAACCAACATTTATACCAAATTATGTTTCCATATTTACGGAAAGTATCATAAAGGGTTCGAAATGTTATCTAGAGGGCAGAAAGAACAAACGAATATCTGACTGTAATTTTTGCTTGGCATAGGAATCATGAAATCTTTCAAATTTATTTATTTTTGTTTATTTATTTTTTATTTTATTTTATTTTTATTTTTTGCCACCACTCAAAGCTTTTACTTCAATCGTTACCAACAACAGCAAATATTGGATCATGTTATTTATTATATTTAATCTCTCTCACAAATTGTTTTCCTATACTTGAAGTCCTATTTGCCCAGTCGTGCGCAATTTGTTTTGGTGAGCCTTCTTCGGGTCAGGGACGCCTACAAGATATTTTTCAAGCGGGGGGGGGGGGGAAGAGGGGGTCAAAAGGCCAACACACAAACACAGTCGCAAATAAACACACACATTTTAATGTATGAGTGTGCACAATACCTTCTATAAAATAGTCATTACTTGCACACATACTATAACTTTATTAGCTGCAGTAAAAGCACTATATTTCCCAGTATTAGTTACAGTTAAATACTGAGTACTATAGTATATTATATAAAGATGTTAAAGTGTAACCAAATCCAATTTGTTTTGAAATCTGTTTCGAAGAACTAAACCCTATTTGAAAAAGCAGAGCTGTGAGGTGTACAATCGCCCTCTTTGCTTGTCCCATCCTTTGCAATCTGTGCTTCGGACGAAGTTATAAAATGATGTAATTTAATTTTATTTATATTTCATAAATACCTAATAATTCCGTAATAATTTAAATATGACAATTTGGTTCGAAAAATGAGAGAGAAAAAACTTAGTACAGTGATCAATACCATTAAGTGCTTCTTAAATTTCTTACAAGTTTCATACAAGTATTACAAGATTTGTACCTTTTATCTAACCTTAACTATTAGTCATTTTTTGAATCTTATGTATCCATATCAGAGGAGTTTTAGAAAATACTACTTTTGTATCTTAAACAGAATTTATCTATTTTACCTGACCAAAAACTTTTTTACTTGCAGCACATCTATTTTGCACACATTCACAATGTAAACGTGTACACAAATATATATATAAACCTTACTTACGTATCGCATAAAAGAGAAAGTACTAAAGAGTAAAAAGAGGAACGCCAGACCTCCGAACAGAATAAATAGGATTATGTTTCTCATCGACTTATCTCAGAAATGTACAAATAATTTGACGATCAGTGTACCTAATATACTCCCTAGCACAGAGGAATTTTCGGTTTTTGAATATACACATATCGTACATTCTTATCAGTACTATGATGTATTGCACTAGTTAGCTCAAAAATGTCTATCTTGGATTGAAGCCAATACAAAAGTAAAGTCATAAAGATTATAATCATTTTTCTTCATTCCCCCACCTGTGAAATAGATATGTGAATGGATTTAAGAAAAAACAAGCTTATGCTAAAAATAGAAACTCTAAGATCATATTTTCTGTAACATTTCACATATTTATACATAACGTTATGAATGTTACCGTACGTATGTATTTTTAACTGTTAACGATCCACTTTTGCTTCATCACAAATGCATTAAAACGCTTGTTTAGTGAACACTGGATTTCATCATATTTTGTAAAGAGTATTTGCACACCTGAGTACTCACACGTCAAGTACATAATGTATGTAATTACTACAATCTTTAAAGATTTTTACCTAACAGAGATAATTATAGAGAAAACAAATTTTATTCAATTCGGAATAACTTTCTTTCTCCTCGCTTCTTTTTCTGCTGAATTACGTGATTCAACAATTTTTTGTCTAAATGAAATAATTACTACTTTCAGGGAAGATGCTAACAATATAAAAAAAATACGCTATGATTTCAAAGTATGTTTTATGCATTGAGATAATATATAGACCTAGAGGTGCCCTTCCCTATGTCGCAGTGTTGATTCGAGCGAACTCTCGATTGTAGCGTTCGATTCGAGATATCCCTTCCCAAGATGGCGTATTCCGCAATGTACAGTCAGCTGATATATGTAAACAAAGAAAACGAACTCTATTTGTATACAATGTTAAGGATTAGATAGGTCAAGGTATCGACCAACCTTAAGCCTTCCTTGAGTTCTTTAACACTATAGTCATTCTTTTTTTGGGATGGATTTTGTTGAATGTGGAAGAACAAATATAAAAAATATTACTTTGCGATGACTAATGATGCGTCAAGACATACGAGGCACATGGAAAATCTACTGGAACTGTATAACGATAATCAATTCTTTGAGAGATACAGGTAAGTCAACTATGCGTCTTGATTTTAACTTTTATGCTAATTTAATAACAGTAACATAGTGACAAAAATAACAAATATTCATTCTACCCACGAAGTATGAGTAGTTTCACTCATTTTCCTTTACTTTTCTGGCAATTTTTACAGTTGTATTCTCTATGGATCGTAGAACCTATTTCTTGGATTTCTTGGTACTTCTCTCTTCGGACCTTTCGTTTTAACTTTTTCGTCACATTTTTTGAACCAAGAAACGTCCACTTCATGGTGTTGTATACTATGTTTAAATTGCTCTAATCATAATTTTCATTTATCCTATGTCTAAAGAATCCCAAGTATAATTTATAGTTTCAAGTTTAAAGCAAACTTCTTAACACAATAACTACATATTATTTTAAAAATTAACTGCAATAACAAAATAGGTTAGGGTGGTTTAGGTTAGGATAACTTAATTTTCACAGCAGATCCTTGTAATACATCTAGTGCAAGATACAATAACATAAGAACCATTCGCATGGGTGCTGCACAAGGTTAAGACAGAAAATCTTGCAACTCAGGAACCAAGGAACACGAAGAGAAAGGAAAGTATGACTTTATATATAGTCTATTACCAAAATTCATTATTGTGTAAACAAATCTTATACTTGATACTGGTTTGTGTTTGTGTAAAATTAAATTGGCAGAAGGAGATTATTTACGTGCTCAACTTGTATCTCAATATATCAGCACGATCGTATCATTAGATTAAGAAGGTAGTGTTTTGTTGTCTTTAGCCAAAAAGTATAATGCAATTCGGAAGCAGACACTAATTACATAAAATATAAAATGTTTACGCTTTGCTACCGAAGTAGACACAAGATTAGGTTAGGCAGGCATTAATTGTACACAATGTAAAATTTTCACAATTTGGTACTGTTCCAGATTAAGTATACATGTTTGAATTCATTAATTATCACTTCTTTTGGTCTGGAAATGGATCTTGTAAATTGTTTCGGCCTATGTTTAGCAGAAGGGGTTCAGCTCTTTTCTCTAAAAATGTTGCAATTTTGGTAATTTCTGTTCACATTCGGTTAGTTTAGGATAGGATAGGTTAGGTTAGTTTAGTTTAGTGTAGTTTGTGGTATATTAGTGTAGAGGTCCTGTATAATTTTCCAAAAAATGATAGAATTTCGTTTATTTCTACTAATATTAGGATAGTTTAGGTTAGTTCAGGTTAGTTTATGTTAGGTTAGGTTAGATTTGGTTACGTTATGTTACGTCTAAATACTTGCACCATTCATTTCTCCTGTAAATTTTGTGTTTTTACGTGCTTCTGGATCCCTTGTACTAAACATACTCCATTGTTTCTTATGGAGGGAATTGCATTCATATGTATAGATTAACTTTAGGTGGACTTAAACATTATATGACATACCTTCTGCAGACATGCCGTAAAAAAGACAGTTCAAAAATCAAAAATCAAGTCGTTGTTAGATAGCCTTTAAAAAGCACGAATGCTATCTAAACGAGTCAGGGCAGGGCGAAACTAATAGCCCCGCTCTGTAGCATGGGGCTACGTCCGAAGGGAGTAGGCGCGTCAGTGACGGTTGGTAGTTTTTGAAGCTTTGTTTTGCTCCGTTCTCTTGTACGTCACATACACGCTGCTCGTCTTGAGTGTCATTTACCATTGTGATATTCCTCGTTTTTCATGAAATTTTCAGCAGAGATACAGGGACCTTCACAGAATACACCTGTGTAGGAGTAATGTTACGGAAATTATGAGGGGCGGACATAAAGGCGTAAAGGCCATATCTCCGCGCCTGGTTATTTCCGTAGCATGTCTCCTGCACATGTGTATTGTACAAAGGTTCATGTACTCAAAAACCGGTCTCGCTTCCATTGTTCATATATCCGCCCTGGTCATTTCTGTAGCATGACTTCTACGCAGAAGTAGAATTTCAGTTTGAAGTATGAAATAAAACGACAGTAACCTAACCTAACTACTAACACCACACTTATTTTCCTTCTCCAAACTGGTCATGGCCTGTCTTCCACCTTTAAAGTCCGCTAACACGCTCATTTGATTTTCAAGTATTAACTGGAAATGTTTAGGTTAGGTTTTATTTCTGTTGATAATAGGTTTATTACACACAGTGTGTCGATTTTGGTTTTAGTTTCAAACTGGATTCTTTTCTCGTTTCAGGTTTTCGTTTTAAACTGTATTCTTTTCTCGTTTCAGGTTTTCGAAAGTAATAGTTCTGAGATAAATTTTTCCATTACTGGGAGATGATTTAGAAAATATTATTTTGCCGAAACGTTCACTACCAGCAATTCTGAAAGTACTCACGATTTTAAGATTCTATGTGAATGAGAACTATCAGGTAGGCGCTATTTTCTTTGAAGCACATAACATATGGATTTAAAAATGTAGTTTGCCATTTTCACTATGTTTTCTTCAAAAACTAGTTTAATATTTTATTGCTCAATATTACCAGTAGTAAAATCATGTTTCTCTTTCATTATTTTCAGACCATACTATTATACAGGGTGTATCAAAAAGATTCATCCACTTTGGCAAGTCTGTATTTCTTAAACTAATAAACATATACAAATAGTCTTTGTTTTGCATGAGAGTGAAACTCAAAAAGTTCTTATTGCACCTGTTCATAGGTGTTCAATGTGCCCCCCGTGAGATGCACGGCATATGTCCATGCGGTATTCAAATTCGTCCCAAACTGCAGCTAGCATGTCTTCAGTTACAGCTTCCACAGCTGCCATTATGCGATGTTGCAGTTCATTCAATGTGCTTGGTAACGGAGGCACATAAACGGAGACTTTAATAAACCTCCACAAGAAATAATCACATACAATAAGGTCAGGTGACCTTGGAGGCCAGTAATGTAACGCTGCATCATTTGGTCCAGTGCGAACGATCCATCGTTGTGGAATCGTTCGATTTAAAAATATCCGCACTTTCCCATGCCAGTGTGGCGGTGCCCCATCCTGTTGGTAGATGAAATCATTCGAATCAGTCTCCAACTGTGGCAAAAGATAGTACTGAAGCATATCAAGGTAGGTTATCCCGTCACAGTGTTCTCGGCAAAGAAAAATGGACCGTACACCTTTTTTCGGGAAACTGCACAAAACACACTAACTTTTGGCGGGTCCCTTTCATGTTTTACAACTTCATGTGGGTGTTCCGTTCCCCATATTCTCACATTATGGCAGTTCACATTTCCATTCAAATGTCATGTTGCATCGTCACTAAACACTAAGCGTTGAACAAAACTGTCGTCCTCTGCAATCTTGCCAAGAATGAAATTACAAAACTCATACGTCGTTCTATGTCACCTTCACAAAGAGCTTGCAGTAGCTGAATTCTGTATGGTTTCGTGTGTAAACGACGACGCAACACACGCCAGACGGACATTGAGGGCATGTTGAGCTGTCGAGCTTCACGACGAACGGATTTCTGCGGACTGCGTGTAAAACGTTGACGGACGCGCTCCACGTCTGCGTCGGGCACTCGAGGACGTCCCGATGATTTTCAGTCAACCACACTGCTGCTACCTAGCGGAAACCATGTACAACTAGAGATGTTCCTCTTTCCAACAGTACGTTGTTCACTCACATCTCTGAAAAGACAGAATAGATATTATTGTTTAAAACCGGATGATTCTTTTTGATACACGCTGTATACTGGGTTACACTTCGTATGATAGAAAATATAAAGCTTTGTAGTCCCCAATAAAATGTCACATCACCAAACACACGATGCAATTTCGATTATTTAATGGTGTACGTTTCATAGCAAAATTTTGTCACATAAACAGTAGGTGCCAGCGATTATGTGATTATATTTTAATGGCGAATTATACAAAAAGGGTTTATGCTGTTATCTTTGTCTTATCTTTCCTAATAATCAATATTTTAATCTCTTCCATAATTGCTCTTTTCCTTTCTTGAAAGTTTTGCAGCTGGAAACCACGATTCAGAGCTAGATATCAAAGTTTATCTCTGATGAATCAACCGCATAATTCGCAATAGTGTTTGTTAATATGAAAGTCACTTTCGTAATTAATTTATATCATACTTTTAGAAAATAGCTCAGAACAAAAATAACAGATTAAATCAATTTATTCATGGTTCAATGATTTTCAACAAGATAAAGAACTATACAAGTTGCTAAAGAAAAGAATATACACGTAGGCATTTCTTCCTACTCTCCCATTGCATCTTCATAATTGATAATTGATAAAATTATGTAGGTGAGTCTTAGCTACAGCATTTGATGCAAAATAACATAATCTAAGAAACTTAGTTATAATTTTCATTTTCTGATTAATTTAGTTTATTTTACAGATAATAAACAAAAAAAAAAAACTGTAAATTAGAGTTGTTAAACTTAACGGCAAAGTTGTTAAACTTGAGGCTGCTCCAAAAGGGATTTTATTAAAAATTAGCTAATCTTTTACCATTTTCCATCTACTCATTCCTACAATCAAAAGTAAACACAAATGTGACTTACCATAATTATAGGTAGCGTTGTTTCTCACGGGAAAGGTGCATCTAAATAATTTTCATTTTTATCATCTGAATAAATTTTGAAGTTGCTAAATTAGCAAAAAAAAAGAATATTCCTGAATTTTTTTAAGTAACGTATTTCTGTGCTTGTTTTACAGATACACATTGAAGATAACCAATTTCATGAGCCACCCAACAATTTCCCAGCTTGTGAGGGAAGTATCATCAGTCTTTGTTCATCGCCTGATATATGTGATTGATTCTCCATTCCTGATTGTTTGAGGACAGTTCAAGTTCAATTTCATCAAATGGCTAGTTTTCCTAGAGTTGTAGGATATATTGACTGTAGCTATATTCCAAAAAGAAATCCTCGCAGGAAAAGCAGTGAAACATTTAGAATCAAGAAATGCATCTTTAGTGTTGATGTACAAGTGGTGAGTGTCCCAAATAAAATGGACAACAGAAAATGTTACTTAGGAAATATTGGAAATGGTTAGCTGTTCTTGCACAGAGACCAAAACGTTTAGAACAGAGGAGTGTCCACGTGTATGTGTCACACAAAGGCTTCAATATATTGATGCTTGTGCGTGCGTATTATGTGAAAACCAGGAACGTTCTCTGTCACCGGATCCACCTCGTGACAATGATTCTTCTAATGACTGATCAGTTTGTATTGCTAATTTGACTGTAGTCCTTATTCCATCTTTATCCCTGTTATTCATTCTATGATAACTATTTTGAAAGTAAGCATAACGCAAATATCTGTGATATTGCAGCGCCAAATATTCTAACAATGTGAAGTTTTAATATCAGTTATTGATTACTATATTCTTAAGAAATTTACCACAGTAAATAAACTTCTTTCAGTACATTTGTAACTATTTGTTGTTCGAAATTTTGTTTTATAACTTCATGCAGAGCAAACATTGTCGTACAAATCATTGCTACTCACAATGTCCATGCTTGGCTACTCGGCGTCCATATCGTTTGTTTTTTTAAAATGATTGTCAGACGTTTTCATAGGACGGTAATTTGAAATGAAATGAAATCTTTGAGTTTTACGTCCCACGGTTATGCCGGGTAGGCTAAAGGAGACGGTGATGATGAATAATGAATGAAATGGTGGAATGAAGAAAGTGGGAGGAAACGGGATAACCCCGAGAAAACCCACGCACACGGTGTTTGTCCACCACAAAGTTCACTTGGCGGGGGCTGGGATCGAACCCGGGACCCCAAGCACCAGAGGTGAACGCTCTACCACTGAGCCACCGCGGCCCCTCATAGGACGGTAATATATATGTTCAATACCTTTTCAATATTGTTTTCACAGCAATCAATTGTAAAATCTATTCTTTAAAAAAATGCAAAGTAGGCTTCATTGTAACCAAACGTCACAAACTTTAACATCTTGTTCT
The DNA here is from genome assembly GCF_964235325.1 of Thermobia domestica. Classification (NCBI taxonomy): domain Eukaryota; kingdom Metazoa; phylum Arthropoda; class Insecta; order Zygentoma; family Lepismatidae; genus Thermobia; species Thermobia domestica. The sequence goes on from NC_137466.1 coordinate 85,286,300, forward strand.
ACTGTATGCGGCAAAACAAATAGTACTGAAATCACATCGTTGAAATTTATCTATTTATTGCACAACATAATGAAACATAAGAAAGGTTGACAAATGGATGTCAACTAAATGTTACTCAACACATATTGTAAATTTACAAGAAATTATTCCTGTATATCATGTGTTCAAAATGTTGAACATTATGTCGCACATATTCTTCATAGCGGCCCTGTAGATCGATGAACATGTTAGTGAACACGGTTTGCTAGAATGACAAAGCAATTGGCCGAATCTTTTCTATTAACTCCGATGTAGTGGTAGGAAGTTATCTGTTAGGAAAATTGCTTCCTTCAGCATGCCCGGAGTCATGAGGTGAGGGGAGTGGGAAGGATATGGAAAATCCGTTCCACAGCAAATCAAGCGATGTCCAAACTCTTGTGAGCAGAAGGGAGATTCACTTGTAGTGTGGACCTTCCTTTAAATCTGAGAAACTAAATGAGGTAGGAGTGTCTCGGTGCAGTAATTCCTCTCCTAAGTAGTCCATACAAAAAAAATCTCGCAGACGGGGTATATTATTGCATATTTCTGCATTTAATGTTCAAAACTTTCCCTTTTTTTTTCAAAGCAAACTCACAGCGTTTAATATTGTGTACAACAGCTCCTTAATGTGTTTTTAATTAATTCAGTCCTCTGATTTTGTGTTCGAATCGTTAGTTTATGAAACAAAAACTCCAGAGACAAAGCTTTTTCAGGAGAGAAAAATAATTTTAAAAAGAATAAATTTTTTTACCAGGATAATGATCTGAAACTCATAACTAACTTTCTGACAAAAATGTAGTTACGTTCTTTCATAAATAAAAGATAGGTTTCTATATGAACGTGCCTGAATATTCTTCCGAAGACTGTTCATTCCATTTAATTGAAAAATCACCTAAATGTGCTCTCTGGAGTTAACGTTGTTCCATAAATAAACGATTCAAATGCTGAATTAATAAAACATTTCACGTAGAGAGCTATTGTACAGAACATTAAACGCTATAAAATCTGCCCTAATACGTAGTAAGTTTTGAACATTAAATGCATAAACATGCAATAATATGCGCTTTTGAGGACTGAATGCATGGACTACTTACTGTAAAAATTACTGTACCGAGAGGCGTGTAATATAGTGAGGCCATCTCACTTCAGAGAAAATCATGGACACTCGGATTCAGTGTGAAAAAAAGAAATAGAGCATCCTGAGTCTGTATGCAAAGCGAGCAAAGGTGGTTATTTTCCGATCCGGGATATATATATATATATATATATATATATATATATATATATATATATATATATATATATATATATATAACTAAGAAATGAGAAATAATCGCACTTTTACATCCGTCGCAGGTAACCTTTATCAGAATTCGTTGCTATTTTAAGAATTTCGTAGGCAAAAATCATACTCTCGCTATGAGGTAATACCCTCCTTCCTTTATTGAAATTTCCTACCTTGTATTAGATTGTCTTAGAAAAGGAACTTACGGAGACAACTTCAGCCTTTTTAACTTTACAAACACTACGAAGCCCAATCCCAACATAATGACATAATAATTGAGAGTGAAGACAGGAATTAGGTCCCTAGTAACCATGAGGATTACTCTTAGAAAACTGAATGTTACTTTCACATATTTGAATAACGAACCCAGGATTTACCCGCTGGCAATCAATGCTTATTTTCACACACAATGCAGTAATCTGAATTGAGTACCATACATGATTCTGCAATATATGTACACTATTACTGTACGTTATGCATTCCATAGCATTTTCATGAGCAGAACAATATTAGTGGCAAAGCGGTGCAAATTTTTCGTTCATTTCAGTTATTACAAGCACTACTGACTAAATACTGTCATAGCAATTTATTCATTGTAATTACATTTTGTTTCTATCAAAACGACTAGAATGAAGCCAAATAGGCAAATGTATTTCCATGAACTTGGTTCATAGAAGTAATTCATATACGTCAATAAACGAATACATAATTTACTTTTCATAATAGTTATATTCATTATTAAGTTGTTGATTTAGGTTTGAGTACATTTATATATACAATGCTTCAGAAATACAGAAATGTCGTCGCTCTTAGAACAGCATATAATATCTTATACTTGTCACATATTCTCCACTTTAAAGGGGGATGCGTAAAGATCGGTCTTTTTCGCCTATTAAAGTCATTATTAATGAGCGTTCATAAAAGCAAGCAAATGTCATAAATGTGAAGTTAAAGCTTTAAATATTGCATCTGTGTATGATGTAGAAAGTCACAGAAAGAACCCCACAAATAAAGCATTTTTTCTCTCTTTTGTCAATTTAGACGTTTTCTAATGCTTTACACCAATTTTTGTATGAAGCGTTCAATAACCCATATACATCTAAACATATAAAAGCGAAATACAGATTCGTTAACACATTCACTCAATGATCAACCCCCAGCAAAAAGCACTTAAGCTAGAAGCATGAAATGTGAACAGTATGTTCATTTTATAATGTAGAGGCGTACTGAAAACGGATTTTGCAAAAATCGAACTCTAAGGAGGTAAATAAGAAGGGGTGAACAGAATTTACACACTGATCAACAAGCAGAGAAAACCACTGATGCTAGAACCATGAAATTTGGGCATTAGGTTCCTTTTATAATGTACAGACGTATTAAGAACGGATTTTACAAAGGCTCAAAGGGTACCTGGGGGATTTACGCACTGATCAACGCGCAGCGAAAACCACCGTAGCTAGAATCATTACGTTTGGTCAGTAGGTTCATTTTGTGATGCAGATGCGTACTATGAACAGATTTTACAAAATTCGAGCCCTAAGAAGTTACATAGGTTTACCCTTTAATACTTGAACTTTGAATTTATACGACATATTTGCTTCCATGAACACTTTCGGTTTTCATGACAGTCAATAGGCTTTAAAAAAATCTTTACCCACTTCCTTTCTATAAGATTTGATTTTTTTTTTTTTACATAAGATTGACCTACGCTTCATAAGATCTATCAATTTAAAGAAAAAAAAAATAACTGAAAATAGCTTAATAATAAGTATACAAATAGTCAATCCTTGTAATATTAACAATCCAGAATAAATTCTTGATTAACCTTTCTTGAATTCTACATGTCAAGGTCACCAGTTAATGAAAAATTTACACTAGCAATATCATTTCGAAAACCATAAGAAATTGAATCAGATCATTCAATAAACAATGCATTCATATATCAGCAAAAAATAAGGAATATACAATGCATAGCTATCATCATTCGTATATATGCTGGTACCAGCATTTCTATTGGTATATACGTGAAGAACAAGCTCTTTTTTCAGTGATTTTATGAGTAGCACAAACATCCTATAATATATTATATCAGCAAGAAAATAAAGGACTTACAATGCATAGCTATCGTTACTTCTATCAGTACATACATGACAAGGATAACAGTTAGTGCTTCATTACTTTCATGAGCACCACTAAAATTTGATGAAGCTCCATCAAATGTTAATGCTTGAACTTCAACTTCTATTTCATACAATCTGTTGACGCATTTACGCATAATATTTGCACGTTCACTTCCATTCAAAAAATCTATGAAGTAATATGCACAAGGAATTTTCCACGAATCGTTCAAAGCCACAACCATATAGACCGCAGCGTTTTTTGCTTCTGGCATACTCTCATCACTCACTCCAGTACCGCAATCTACGTAACCCGACAATTCTTCTCCAGCAAATTCGACATGTTGTTTTATTGCCATATCATCTACAACTAATGACACTTGAATGCATTTGTTCTGTTGTTTCGCTATTTGCACCTTTTCTTTCATTGCATTGAAGGCTTCTTCACATAGTCCAGGATTTCCACTCACTGAAGAGTACCATTTTTTTTAAAGTCCGTGGATGCGGTAACACACAGTTAAATGTTTTACGAACATACGCATATGTAGCTGGGGAATAGAAGTCAAGTGTTAACGCAAAACTTCGGAGAGTCGGATCAAATTTTTTGTTACCCGACGGACTCAAGAGCGACTTCACCACTGCATTACCTTCAACACTGAGGGGTACTGATTTTAACAACATTTCTAAAGTAACTTCTGTTATCATACACTTCTCTCTAAGATTTTGCACAATATTCTGAATACTTGCACATTTTTCTCTGACGTTTTTTCTTCAAGTGCAATGCTTTCATCTTTTTTCTTGATTCCATACATTTAGTTTTTGTTTCAAACAACTTCCTTTTCAAAAGTTTTTTTCGTGGTGTTAATTCCGTTCCACTGCAAGAAGGATCAAGTGACTGCGTATCAACATTAGAAACACCATGGGAAGGCTGCTTTAAGATAGGTAAAGTTGTGTTACACGACTCCAACACCATATTACGATTGTCGACTTGTCTGGGAATTAACTTGCTTGATTGAATAATCTCACGCTGAATGCTCTAATCTTCAAAATCTACACATCGGACGTTTGGAGATTTCCACTTTTTTTGTTGCCTGAAACAATGAAACAAAAATCAGTGTTGATATTTTTTTTAAAAAATAAATCAATACATAAAAATTATAATTACGTCTATTGAGGTGCCATAAGATTTTTGAGAAATTTCCAAATTAAATTTATGTTTTGTAAAATAAATGGTTTTATTGTTGGAAGTTCACTTCCGATACTTTGTGCGTTCAATTACGGATATTTTACGAGCTCTTTCTTTCTTTCGAAAATGCAGCTTTATTTACTCATGTATTTTTCCAAAATCTAGTAAACATCACTTTCAATGAGATCAGCTTAGTTGTATCAATAATATACTAACCAAAATATCAAAAATCCAGGTGGGTTTTAAGGAGTCCAACCCTGAAAAACCTGGTGTTTTTTCTGAGGATGTGAATGAGAATGATGAAAGAGTTGGTGAAATGAGAATGTGGGAGGAAACTGGAGAACCCGAGGAAACCTGAGAGCACGTTGTTGTCCACTAAAAGCTCAAGTTTGAACTGAACATGGTTTGAACTAGGGACCCTACCTTTAAGAGTACTCTACCACTGAGCTACGATGCCCTACTGTTTCGCTTTATAGTCAGTAGTGGCGTTAAGAACGACTAGTGTTGCTAGTGTTCTTCAAGAAAAAATATTCCAACACAGTTAAAAAGTTGCTACATTATTATGATTTACACTGTCAACTCTGTCGAAGTGTGAAGGGCCTCAAATGTCTTATAAGCGTGTAGTGGGTGAGAGTAGTCGGAGTAAGACGTGTTTAAGAGCGTATTTAACCCCCACTATTGTTTATACATATAAATAATGGTGCGGAACCCCAGTTGCGAGCTCTCTAATTTGTAGTACGAAACCATAGGCAATGCTGTATGTGAGAAGTGCGTCAACTTCACAACAACCCTGCGAAACTTGCCAATAAGTAACTTTTTGGTCCTTTACATTTTAGAAAATACTACACTTAATAATGGTTCACATATGATGGTCTAGTTATGTACGCCTCTGCCATATATTGTATTACTTGTCATATTTTTCAGCGCTCTGCTTTTGAGGTATTTAACTCAGTCCCTCAAATGGTGCAGATGAAAGATAAGTGGAAGTCAAGAAAATCTGTGGAAGGCAAACTTGGAACAAGTGCCTAAAAATTACCGTAGATTTTGAACAATACCAAATGCAACAACCCTTTACGTTATCCGTTCTACGCTTTACAACACTAAATCAGAAATTATTATTTTTGAAGGTAAATCGTAACGCCTGTGATTTTTAACTAAAAAATACCACCAATACAAACATATATATAATACTGTACATGAAATATAAAGGGTTTATTCAAGCAGACGGTTCTACCAAATAGAAAATTGATAGGTGAAACATTTTTCGTGAGGGAATGGAAGTATAAATATAAGTAATTACTGGAAGTGCACATCATATTGAAATGAATTTTTAGTGTTAGTGAAAGTATTGTATGTGTAAGTGTTCTCTTCCACTTATGCGTATACCCTCTGTCGCTGACGCGCCTGCTCCCTACGGAAGCACCCTCTCGCTGCCTCTCGGGCCCCCTTGCTGCGCTTCTGCTCAGACTCGGTTGCATAGCGGCAAGGTTCTAGAACATAGGTCCCCCCTCCCATTTAGCTGTAATAAAGACAGAAAACGTGCCCGGCGGGGCTCTAACCCGCCTGCACTCGCTGGCGCTCGCTCGACAATACTCTTGTGAATTAAAATTTAAACTTTGGTACAGAAAGCAACCAACCTAGGTACTAATTTTTATGGGGGACCTGTGTTCTAGAACATTCCAATAAAACTGCAGTGCATAAAACACGAACTTGGGTAAATGTTTAGCATTGGAGGGCCAAGAATTTCAAAATACAACAGACCTCTATTTACAGGAGACATGAGTTGATAATGGTGTTCAAGTAGTCAAAACAGTATCGTACAGAATTTTATGTAGGCAGTATGGGACCTGTTCCAACTATAAACGTAAGTGGTAGTGATTGCGCATTTCATGTCGAGAACAGAACCTAACGAATCCCTGGAGCCTTCTCACCTGTTACTACTACTACTACTACATATGCTAATGATCCTAATTTAAGGTATGAAACCATACAACGACCGGAATGAAACCGAATCGGAATAAAATATCGCAAAAAAGTAGGTGAAAAAGCTGCTCCCCGAAGTTTAAACAATAGCCCTAACTTGTGCTAGGTGGCCACAAAATGGCACGAAGGGAGGGTTTTAGAACAAAGGTCCTTCATATAGGTTAGTAGAAAGGTTGGTTCCTTTCTATACCAAAGTCTAAATTCCAATTCACAGAGTATTGCCGAAAGAGCGCCAGCGAATGGAGGCGGGTTAGAGCCCCACAGCGCACGTTGATTTATGTCTGTATGGCAGCTAAATGGGAGGGGGGCCTATATTCTAGAACCTTGCCCAGTTTTTATGCCATACGTCCACACTGTACTTATACAGAGCCCTCCTGAAGTCAATCTACAATTAGTAATGGAGCTCCTAATTCAGTGTATGCTCCGCTAAAAGAAATACAAAGCTCCAATCTATACTGAAAATGTAAGGTATGTGTAAAAATTTGGTGGAACCGTCTGCTAAAGTGAATGTGAACCCATTTACAAATAACTTTTTTTTGTATAGAATAACGATAAATAACGCGCGACTTGTATGAGAGATATGTCTATTGCTGCTTTTAACACTGAGTGAGGATTATTTTATCAAGTAATTGACATCATTAGCAATTTTTAACATAGGCAAAGTAGGCCTACTCCCTCCACAACCATAGTTTCCTTGCCAAGGTGTCACAGAACACTTGTAGGTTCTATAATTTTGACAAAAGTACCAACAACTCATAAACATACAATTTAATAAATAAGCAAACTTAATAACAGTTTGACAATTCTCTAGGTAGTAGTCTTTACGAGCTTTTGACAGTGTAAATGCAATGCATATGCCTATTCACCCAATATTATTACAAGTACACAATCACTTTTTATTATTTAATTAAACCTTAAAGAAAAGAAAATAACTTACCTTTGAAATAGTATGAAATTCCAAAGAAACTTTATTCATTCGGCATAAATTTCTCTTCAAACACAGATAATCAACACAACCCAAATATACATTATCATTATCTATTATTCCCTGCACAATATGGCGGATCGATTCGATTTTTGCGAGTTCGATACCATCAAAGATCTCGCATTAGGGCACCTCTAGGTCTATATATTATCTCAATGGTTTTATGAAGTTAATTTGAAACCTACACTTTGTGTATTGTAATAGTGTACATAAAACCAAACAAGACCCACTTTTGTTTTTGTAGCAGTACACGGACTGATGTTGCTATCCTAACGTTTTCTTATATGTCCAGATTTTCATCTTAACTTGTGTTACTGGAAACACGAAGAAAGTTGTTGCAAAATGAACGAAAAGAGTTAGAAAAGAAACTAAACTGAAATGAAAAAGAAAATAATATATTGAACATCAGCATCAAGAAGAACAAAATTCTTTTACTTAAATTTTTATTGGTGGGAGCAGGGTAGTTCAGTGGTAGAGCGCTCATCTCTGGTAAAAGAGGTCCCTGATTCGATTCCAGGACATGTGGAGTTGGTCGTGGTTGGTAAAGAACATTGTGTCTGGGTTTGCTTGGGGTTCTTCCGTTTTCTCCCACCAATTTTTCATTAATCATCAGTTTCTTTTTACCCTAAAGGACATAGTAGTGAGACGTTAAATAGAAATTTAACTTCATTTTATTTCAATTTCTATTCGTATGACTAGCAACAATATGAATCAATTTTAGGCGTTAGCAGAGTAACAGTTTAATGATTGAAACACTAAGCGAGCATACTTAAACAAGAAACTAAGTTACACATTTCTTGAAAGGTGAGATAGAAAGAGAACTATATACCTAGGTCTTTCGAAGAGGAATTAAATGAAATTCGAATTTCCAACAAGGTATTTGTAACGGGGACATATAGCCTCGCTGTTGACGTCCCCATTAAACTTTAACTAACCAGTCAACCCATCAATATTTTGTTTTCAGTTTATTTTAAGCCTTTAAAAAAGTACACATGAAGAAATACAGAAAACAACTAAGCACGAGAGAGATCTTTTCAGCGAAATTTTACACGGAGTACTAATGATCATGCCACTAGTAAAAAATGCCCACGCTTGAATAAAATTTAATTGCGCTTTTTATACTAATATGAGGTCTCTGTATCCAATACAACTATTTTTAAAGATATTCGTTCATGGAGTCACGACAAAAATGACCTCAAAATTCGTATATCTGAAGTGCAACTTATCCCGTTGACAACATTCTATCTAATGGAACTATTTTAAAACGAACGCGTCCATGGATTCCCAGAAAAATTATCTCTCAAATCTAGAACATGAAAAAATCTAAATATCTCAACTTTGAGCTCATTTTTCTTGTGATCCAATAGACAGATATGGAAACTAGTTATCTGAAATAACTTTTGTTCTGGAATTGCAGACAAAGCTAGGTATGGCAGAAATTTAAAATCTTATCAGACAACTCGTATCGAAATTTAGAAATGTAAAATTATGAAAATGAATTTTAGCATATGATCAGAAAAGAAAAATTCCTTACTGGTGTTGTGAGCAGAATAGAATTAAACTAACACACAAGGAAGAATAAAGACTAAAAATTTTAATCTCAATATAACATTTTTCTCTCTACCACAGGGAGAGCTGTTATGAGCCACCATTTTGTCGTGTACAAATAGTACATAACAGGTTTATTTGTGATTTATTCATTTCTTTAATTTATTATTTTAATTTATTGATTTTCTTTAATTTATTGATGTTTGAATTTTGATCATTTTAGTTTGTTATCGTTGAGATAATTGAGGGATAGATGTTGGTTCTTTAAAATAAAACTGCAATTTCTCAAAGAAAGAAGACAAATGGTGTACACAACAGTGGTGTAAACAGTTAATATTTAAAAGTTGTTTCTTTAAGTAGAGAAGAAGCATAATTTTGCAGAAGTTACTAGTTAATATTGCTTCTTTCGAAGAATAGAATTATTAATGGGATAAAACCTATTATCGCGAGATTTTATAGTGTTCCACAGAGCGAAGTACACTCGTAAGAATAGTTTGAATAAGAATTCAACTTTTACACCAGTTGTCACTAAAAATTCATTACAAACTTTCTTTTTTCTTTTAAAATGCCCATATATACCTATACAATGTGGCGTAAATGATTTCTCACTCAAAGATCCACATGGGATAGTTTATTATTATTATTTTTTTAAGAAGGTTTGGTTCATATTAAAATAATAAATATTTCATTACTTTACCCTATAATGTGAAATAAACAATTTCTCCTGAAAAATTTCAGGGTTGCTTCCTTCTTGGGGAGAGATTTTAACGATCGACTGTGTCGAAAACTTCTTCGATGAGTTTTATTCATATTTCGTAAATATATATTTCATTAAGATACTATAATGTGGCGTTAGTCGCTTCTTATGTGGAAGTTCACAAGACATAGTGTGCTCCTAGGGTGCGTTTTATTCAGACGATTTTCTCAAAAATTGTCCAACCGATTATTATTTTTTTCTCATATTTCATAAACAAATATTAAGAATCATATACTATTGTTCTGGAGCAATTTTTTTCTGGAAAAAACCCACAAGGGATAATTTACTCTTTGGGTGAATATTTTTAGACAGTTCATGCAATTTTGTTCACATACGATAAATAAATATTTCATAAGCAACCCTAAAATGCGGCGTGAGCCGTTTCTTCTAAAAATATTCACAAGGGGTAGTTTATTCTTTAGAGATTTTTTTCTGACAATTTTCTCAAATATTATTCAGGCAATTTAGTTCATATTTTATAAATAAAGAGAAAGAACCCTACAAAATGACATATGTCACTTCAAGTGAAAAATTAACAGTAGTAGTTCACTCTTGAAGGTAAGTTCTCTTCGAAATTTTCTGAAAATATCTATTATGTATTTGAGTTTTCCGAAAACTCAAAAGAAATTGTATTTATATTTCGTAAATAGATGTCTTAAAGGGAAGGTTACGAACTGGCTCCGCTGAGAACCGAACGAGACAATTGTGTTTGCATTTAATATGTTATAACTAGACGAATCCCAAAGTTATACGTGCTGCCGGTCGGGATATCATGAGTTAGAACATATTTTGTAATGTAAAAGCTATTAGCTGGCAGAATAGTTTGAACAGGGTCATTTGTTCGGAAACGGTTTGGGTATCTGGAAAACTCGACGAACACGTATCTCATCATTTTCAAGGGCACATTTTTTGGGGGTAAAAAAGTTTGCCCCAGGGTCCCCCGCAGGTTCCAGATGGGGTCCAACTTAAATGTTTCAAATGGCAAGAAGGGTTAAGTAGCACATCATTTGAAAGCTGTTGTGAAATGAAAGAAGACTGAGCAAGTTTCGACTCTCTACGACAACCCTGTAAAAAATGACAGCGGATCAAACTGTAAACAACAACTTAATTGAAAAATTCATGGCCACCTTGAATTCAAGATGGCTGCTTAAAACCTATGTCGAAAGTTTAGGCATTCCAAACTGCTGAAGCTAGGAAAACCAAATTTGGCACGGATGTTTGATCAGTAAGCGTAAGTGACGAAAAGATACGAAATATTCAAAAGCGCGACATCTTGAGTTCAAAACGCCACACTATGTATCACACGCATGACCAGCTCGAACACTGGAGCTGGAGAAGCAAAATGTGGTGTTTACGTTTATTGTCAATAGTTAAAGATGCATAATCTGTAATCGAATATGGTTGTCACCGTGAAAATGAGTTTGCATATAAATGCTGACAATTATTTTATATCTGACAATCACAGCTGACAATTATGCCTATGTCGCATTTTTATTCATTCGACCCGTTGAAATAAAGAGATCTACGAGACCCGACCGAAGTATAGAAGTTGTTGTCACCAGGCGGCAGCTCTAACCGCCGCAACAGACGATTGGAAGCATCATAGAACGGAGACTATTATTGTTTTATTTATTTATTTACCATTTCGATTATTTCTTTGTTATTCTCAATTTCATTTTCTATCCTGTTTGTATCATTCATAAATTAGTCTGTCATTGAAAACTCAAGATGCTGCGTTTTTGAACATTTCTGATCGTTTCGTCACCTATGCTTTGTGATCAACATTCATGCCAAATTTGGATTTCCTAGCTTCAGCAATTTGGAATGTTTATACTTTCGAATTAGGTTTTAGGCGGCCATCTTGGATTCAAGATGGCCATAGACTTTTCACTTAAGTTTGTGTTTAATTTTGACCTGTCATTTTGCATAGGTTTATCGTAGAGAGTCGAGACTTGCTCTATCTCCTTTCATTTAACAACAGCTTTCAAACCATGTGCTACTTAACCCCCTTGTCATTTGAAACCTTTGAGTTGGATCCTACCTTGGACCCTGCGGGGGCCCTGGAACAAGACGTTTTTGCTTTAAATCGTTGTGTTTTGAAAATACTGCCACACGTGCTTTCCTGTTTTCACATTTGTCTCACCATTTTCGATTTATAGAGGTGGCCATGGACTTTTCAATTAAATTTTTGTTTACATTTAGATCCGCATCCATTTTGTATAGGGTTGTAGTAGAGAGTCGAGACTTGCTCCATCTTCTTTCATTTCACAACAGCTTTCAAATGATGTGCTACTTAACTCCCCTTGCCATTTGAAACTTTTGACTTGGACTCCGTCTGGAACCCTGCGGGGAACCCGGGGGCAAACTATTTTACCTCAAAAAATGTGCCCTTGAAAATGATAGGACACGTGTTCGTCTAGTTTTCCATACCCAACCATTTCCGAACAAATGACCCGGTTCAAACTATTTTGCTAGCTAATAGCTTTTACATTACAAAATATGCTCTAACCTTCGATATCCCAACCGGTAGCACGTATAACTTTGGGATTCGTCTAGTTATAACATATCAAATACAAATACAATTGTCTCGTTCGGATCTTAGTGGAATCAGTTCGTGATCTTCCCTTGTTAGTACTAACTGTAACGTGACTTGTCATAATTTAGTAAATGAAAGCGAGGAAAATAGTGCGGTGGTCTATACTTTTCATTTTATTTCCTTTTAAATATGATTTTTTTAAAATAATTTCTCGGATATTATTATTATTATCTAAATAGTTTTAAATAACAAAGATTATTATGCTTATTGAATCAGATATATTTTTTTCTTCATTATACAATCACTAAATGAATAAGAGTAGCAGTAACAGTCCCCACATTTATCTTGACTAGGATAACGAAGAAAACAGTACAATGATGTTTGGCACGAAAGAAATTGTGTCAAAGAATAACTTAAAAAGTTTGATAGAGAAAACTAATAGTTTCATTACGCTATTACAACACTGACCTTCTTACAATACAATTCAATAAATAGAATTTTGTTATACATACGAATAGGAAACGTCTCAAGCATCCAATAGGAGTGTTTAGTTTCTCTACTTTTATATGTATAATGGGTTAATGAACGTTTTGAAAATCTATATTATTATTATTATTATTATTATTATTATTATTATTATTATTATTATTATTATTATTATTATTATTATTATTATTATTACTAGTAGTAGTAGTAGTAGAATATTGAACAATAGTGAAGGAATATAATGGGGATTATGGTTACCATGCATACAAGATCTGAGTAATTATTAATGTGTATCGGTTTGGAATTTATAACAAGTTGTGTTTATGGGCGCCGATCCTGAGAAGTGCCAAGG